>NC_087354.1:82651971-83001971 GCF_030014295.1 Loxodonta africana
ATTTTAGGGAGAAAAATTCCACCTCAACAGGAATATTGTTTTAAGACTTCCTTAGTGATAACGAATGGAATTCTTACGTTGACCTTGCGGACAAAGGACTAGAATTTACAGGACACAAACTACTCCCTCTTACACGTCATTCTGAACTCTTTACATGGAAGTGAAAAGTGGCCTTTGACACAGAGGTTTTCTTAGCTCCTCCTGTAGGAAATACTTGCTGATTCAACTATTAATTAGGTCAAGGAACTTTTATAGAATTGTAAAAAAAAGCAGGTTACTAGAATTCTAATTGATCATGCTCATCATTCCTAAACATGAGCTTCTGTGGAAATCCTTAAATTTCTGCTCTTTATTTGTAATCACCTTCAGTGATTGAAGGAAACCCTGGTGGCATAGAAGGTAAGTACTGTGGGTGCTAACTGAAGGGTCAGCAGTTCAAATCCACCAGGCGCTCCTTGGAAGCTCCATGGGGCAGTTATACTCTGACCTGTAGGGTCGCTGTGAGTCAGAATCGACTTGACGGCAGCAGGCTTTTTTGTTTGTTTCTGTGATTGAAAGAATTTTATCTTTATATTATGTTCTGCCAGAATCTAAAATGCAGAAATAAAGTACCTTTGAGGATTTACTCTTAGGGAGCATCTTAATTACTTAAAAATTTAAGTAAATGTTAACATTTGCTTATACTACTCATGTAACTAATCTATGATTACTTATATCTTCTGTTAGAAATTACCACTTCCCACCCCAATTACCACTTAGGACAGTTAAAAATTAAAAAAAAAAACAAACAAAAACCAAGCTGTTGCCGTCGATTAGATTCCGACTCAGCAACCCTATAGGACAGAGTAGAACTGCCCCCATAGAGTTTCCAAAGAGTGCCTGGTGGTTTCGAACTGCCAGCCTTTTGGTTAGCAGCTGTAGTACTTAACCACTACACCACCAGTGTTAAAAGTTAGGCTTAGTATATTAGGAAGTTAAAATGGGGTTCTTTCTGTCTCAGTTTTGACTGAAGTTCGAAAGGCCAAAAACAAAACAATAGATGCCAAGAAGGCTTACATACCAAAATGAAGAACCAGACTTCTTATGAAAGTTTTGCAACGAAAAGGTGGCTGAAAACTGGCATTTTCACCTTTAGCCCATCATTTTCCTTAGTATCTTAAATAAAGTGATCAAGTGGGGGAAATTTTTTGGAGTAGTTGTGGGACTGCAGTGCTGGTTTCCCCGTTTACCACATAAAACCTGTAGCCTTTGAGTCAATTCCGACTCATAGCGACCAAAAAGGACAGAGTAGAACTTCCCCATAGAGTTTCCAAGGAGCACCTGGTGGACTTGAACTGCCAGCCTTTAGGTTAGCAGCCATAGCTCTTAACCACTGAACCAGAATCTGAACCAGAATCTCACTGTCAAATACATAGGCAAGAAGTGCAAATGTCTTTCTGAGTGATGCATTGCTTCCTTGTAACATGAAAGCAGTGGCAACTGGATAATGAAAAACAAGCCTAGGCTCGCCACGTATGGATGAGGGGAAATGTTTTCCTTATCCTCCACCATAGTGAGAGAAACTTAAAGGCAGCATCCTATCTGCTCCGGTGCTTTGGGAAGCTGAGAGTGTACTGGTATCTGAGTCATACTGGAGGAGTCAAAGGTGTGGCTGTGGTTTTGGTCAGAGGCAGTGGGACAGAGAGAGGAGGGCTGCGGCGGGAAGGGACCATATGTACAACTTGTCAGGGAAAAGAATGTCTGAATGTTTATTTACTGTGGTTGACATGTGGGGCTGGGGGACCCAGAAAGAGAAAGGAAGGAGACAGAGAGGGAGAAAGGAGGAAGAAAAGGAGGGAAAGAGAGAAGAGGAGGGAGAAAGAGTATGCTAGCCTAGAGTTTAAGACTTAAAGCAAAGAAACTGTCCCAAAAAACTTAAGAGTCAGAGGGTGATGGAGTCAACTATAAAGAAATTTTATCCCGCCTCTCCCACCTAAACCTGTTCTGTGAGCTCCTACTACCACTGTATTTGGGTAAAATCTCCAGGAGATGTCATCACATTTTCAGTCACTCTCAGATAATATAAAGGCCTCCCTGGCACTTTCAGTTCCATTAAAACTGGAAAATATTCCCTTCCGTAATTAAGATGTCCAGTCCTGAGTAATAACCAAAGCTCTGAGCTTGATTCAAAGACGAAAGCGCCTCCCCCTCCCCATCAGCCCTTCCTCAGACAAGGAAGCCCCAGTGGAGCTGGGCAGACTGGCTTTGGCTGGCTTCCCCTGCCTTACAAATTTATAACATCTTTGTGGGTTTCTCAGAATCTCCTCTTCAGGAGCCTCTAGTTTCAATTATATGAAATGGCCAGGGCTTTCCTCCAGCTGGCAACTCCTGAGTCTAGCTTTTGGCCTCAAGCATTCTGCAATCCACACTTCGCAGACTTTCACTGCCCCCTGTTTTAGTTTGGGGTATTACTCAGGACTGGACATCTTAGTTATGGAAGGGACTGTTTTCCAGTTTTAATGGAACCGAAAGTGCCAGGGGGACTTTATATTATCTGGGAGTGACTGAAAATGTGATGATATCTTCTGGAGATTTTACCCAAATACAGTGGTAGTAGGAGCTCACAGAACAGGTATGGATGGGTGTGTGAGGATAATAGAATTTGTATGTAACAGAGTCCTCAAGATTCTAGCTCCTTCAATAGAAAGTTACATGGGCTTCCAAACATGGTTGATGGAGAGGAAAAAGGCTTGTTTTTCATTATCCAGTTGCCACTGCTTTCATGTTACAAGGAAGCAATGCATCACTCAGAAAGACATTTGCACTTCTTGCCTATGTATTTGACAGTGAGATTCTGGTTCAGGACACATATCATGAATTAGACATATGTGCCTGTGGATATTTTAATGAATATATAATTTAAAAAAGATGGTTTACTTGTCTCTCTATTACAAATAGATTTACACATAAGAAGTTGTACAAAGAAAAGCTGCAACGAAGCAGGGATAGGTTAAAAAACTTAGTTGCGGCCTTGTTAAGTGTTTTTACTTAGTTCGTTAGGGTCCCAGACAGCAGCAAAGCCTCTTTATCCAAAGGCTTGCAGATGCCCCAAGTGTGATCTATCCTAAAGGCTTGTGAAATGTAAATACTCATCTCAGTTCTTAAATGCTGGTATAGCCTCTCTTCACTTATGTTGTTTTAAGTTTTGGTTTGTAGTAACAAGGAAGACACTCCCTTTTATTAGCTTGGTGCCATAAATCTTTAGAGAGCAGCAAGTAGAGTATTGATTTAGAAAATAAGATGTGTGAATTAACAGTATGTAATGTATTTTTTTTTTTTTTAAATGTATGTAACCCCCACATGTTTGTCAGTTTGTTGTACTGTGGGGGCTTGCGTGTTGCTGTCATGCTGTAAGCTATGCCACCGATATTCAGATACCAGCAGGGTCACCCATGGAGGACAGGTTTCAGCTGCGCTTCCAGACTAAGACAGACTAGGAAGAAGGACCCGGGAGTCTACTTCTGAAAAGCATTAGCCAGTGAAAATCTTATGAATAGCAGCAGAACATTGTCTGATACAGTACTGGAAGATGAGGCCCCCAGGTTGGAAGGCACTCAGAAGACGACTGGGGAAGAGCTGCCTCCTGAAAGTAGAGTCAACCTTAATGACGTGGATGGAGTAAAGCTTTCAGGACCTTCATTTGCTGATGTGGCACGACTCAAAATGAGAAGAAACAGCTGTAAACATCCATTAATAATCAGAACCTCAAATGTACGAAGTATGAATCTAGGAAAATTGGGAATTGTCGAAAATGAAATGGCACGCATAAACATTGATATCCTAGGTATTAGTGAGCTGAAATGGACCGGTGTTGGCCATTTTGAATTAGACAATAATATAGTTTACTATGCTAGGAATGACAACTTGAAGAGGAATGGTGTCGCACTGATCGTCAAAAAGAACGTTTCAGGATCTATCCTGAAGTACAGTGCTGTCAGTGATAGGATAATATACATACATCTACAAGGAAGACAAGGTAATACGACTATTATTCAAATTTTCACACCCACTAGGGCCAAAAATAAAGAAATAGAAGATTTTTATCAGCTGCTACAGTCTGAAATTAATCGAACATGCAATCAAGATGCATTGATAATTACTGGCAATTGGAATGCGAAAGTTGGAAACAATGAATAAGGATCAGTAGTTGGAAAACATGGCCTTGGCGATACAAACAATGCCAGAGATCGAATGATAGAATTTTGCAAGACCAATGACTTCTTCATTGCAAATAACTTCTTTCACCAACAGAAATGGCGACTATACACATGGACCTCGCCAGATGGAACGCACAGAAATCAAATTGACTACATCTGTGGAAAGAGATGATGGAAAAGCTCAATATCATCAGTCAGAACAAGGCCAGGGGCCGACTGTGGAACAGACCATCAACTGGTCATATGCAAGTTCAAGCTGAAACTGAAGAAAATCAGAGCAAGTCCATGAGAGCCAAAATATGACCTTGAGTATATCCCACCTGAATTTAGAGACCATCTGAAGAATAGATTCGATGCATTGAACACTAGTGACCGAAGACCAGGCGAGTTCTGGAATGACATCAAGGACATCATACATGAAGAAAGCAAGAGGTCATTGAAAAGACGAAGATGGATGTGAGAGGAGACTCTGAAACTTGCTCTAGAATGTCAAGCAGCTGAAGCAAAGGAAGAATTCATGAAGTAAAAGAACCGAACAGAAGATTTCTGAAGAAGACAAAGTAAAGTATTATAATGACATGTGCAAAGAGCTGGAGATGGAAAACCAAAAGGAAAGAACACACTCAGCATTTCTCAAGCTGAAAGAACCAAAGAAAAAATTCAAGCCTTGAGTTGCAATAGTGAAGGATTCTATGGGGAAAATATTAAACGAAGCAGGAAACATCAAAAGAAGATGGAAGGAATACACAGAGTCATTGTACCAAAAAGAATTAGTCGATGTTCTACCATTTCAAGAGGTGGCACATAATCAGGAACTGGTGGTACTGAAGGAAGAAATCCAAGGTGCTCTGAAGGCATTGGCAAAAACAAGGCTCTAGGAATTGATGGGATATCAACTGAGATGTTTCAACAAAGAGATGCAGTGGTGGAGGTGCTCACTTGTCTATGCCAAGAAATATGGAAGACAGCTTCCTGGCCAACTGACTGGAAAAGATTCATATTTGTGCCTATTCTCAAGAAAGGTGATCCAACCGAATATGGAAATTATAGAACAATATCATTAATATCACACGCAAGCAAAATTTTCCTGAAGATCATTCAAAAATGGCTGCAGTATTATATGGACAGGAAACTGCCAGAAATTCAGGCCGGTTTCAGAAGAGGTCGTGGAACCAGGGATATCATTGCTGATGTCAGATGGATTCTGGCTGAAAGCAGAGAATACCAGAAGGATGTTTACCTGTGTTTTATTGACTATGCAAAGGCATTCAACTGTGTGGGTCATAACAAATTATGGATAACATCGTGAAGAATGGGAATTCCATAACACTTAATTGTGCTCATGAGGAACCCTTACATAGATCAAGAGGCAGTTGTTCAGATAGAACAAGGGGATACTGATTGGTTCAAAGTCAGGAATGGTGTGCATCAGGGTCGTATTCTTTCACCATATCTATTGAATCTGTATGCTGAGCAAATAATCTATATGAAGAAGAATGGGGCATCAGGATTGGAGGAAGACTTGTTAACAACCTGCGTTATACAGATGACACAACCTTGCTTGCTGAATGAAAGTGAAGAGGACTTGAAGCACTTACTGATGAATATCAAAGACCACAGCCTTCAGTACAGATTGCACCTCAACATAAAGAGAAGAAAAATCCTCACAACTGGACCAATGAGCAACATCATGATAAATGGAGAAAAGATTGAAGTTGTCAAGGATTTCATTTTACTTGGATCCACAATCAACAGCCATGGAAGCAGCAGTCAGGAAATCAAAAGACACATTGCATCGGGTAATCTGCTGCAAAGGACCTCTTTAATGTGTCGAAGAGTAAAGATGTCACATTGAAGACCAAGGTGCGCCTGACCCAAGCCATGGTGTTATCAATCGCATCATATGCATGTGAAAGCTGGACAATGAATAAGGAAGACCGAAGAAGAATTGACGCCTTTGAATTGCGGTGTTGCGAAGAATGTTGAATATGCCGTGGACTGCCAAAAGAATGAACAAATCTGTCTTAGAAGAAGCACAGCCAGAATGTTCCTTAGAAGCAAGGATGGCAAGACTGCATCTTACTTTGGACGTGTTGTCAGGAGGGATCAGCAGAAAAGAGGAAGACCCTCAACGAGGTAGATTGACACGGTGGCTGCAACAATGAGCTCAAGCATAACAAGGATTGTAAGGATGGCTCAGGACCGGGCAGCGTTTCGTTCTGTTGTGCATAGGGTCGCTATGAGTCGGAACTGACTCGATGGCACTGACTCGACAGCACTTAACAACGACAACAAATGTATGTAAGAAATCAGGGTATTCTGCATATTTATTTAACTGAACTACCATGTTAAGGACTTCCAACTGCTTTGGAATAAATTAATTTTTTTTTTTCCTGGCTAGTTTGTAGCAGATTTCTCCACCTTTGTATGCAAAGCAGGATATGTTACCATGAATTGGCATTTATAGTACATTAAGTGTTAGTCGGCAGTTCAAATCCACCAGCAGCTCATTGGAAACTGTATGGAGCAATTCTACTCTGTCCTATACGATAGCTATGAGTCGGAATTGACTCGACGGCAACAGGTTTGGTTTTGTTTGGTTTTAAGTTGGGCAAAGAGCCTTGGTGGTACAATGGTTAAATGCTCGGCTGCTAACTGAAAGCTTGGCGGTTGGAACTCACCAGCCACTCTGCTGGAGAAAAGACTCAGGGACTTGCTCCCTTTTACAGCCTAAAAACCCTGTGGGGCAGTTGTCCTCTGTCACACGGGGTCACTATAAGTAGGAATTGACTCAACGACACATAGCAAGAACACGCGTTAGGTACTAGTCTAAACTCTTTACATATACTACCTAACTGTGAAAACAGGCCTGATATAAAGAAGTGATTTTCCGGGACTATTATCCCAGCTTATAAATAGCCAGTTGAGGCACGGAGATTAGGTGTCCAAATCCACACTGCTAGTTAGTCATAAACCATGATTCACACCAGGCAGTCTGGCTGCAGGAAAAAAAAAAAAAAAAATCTTTTTTTTTTTTTTTTTTTTTTAGCAGAAGCAGTGACCTTAATCACTAATAGAGGCTCTCCAGCTAGGGGGGCTGCACATATCTTTTTTATTAGATGAGAAGGAGATCTTGCCTTTGATATGTGGTTTAGAAAATCTCAAAATGATATGCTGACAATTTAAAATTATTACAAAACCATATAGAAAAAGTACGTATACACCATAATTTTACGCAAAATTATGGTGTTTGTTTGCCGATTGAGCCCTCCTCTTTGTGAGGCACCTCACAATTGCCGCCATGACAATGCTCTTTCACATGTTACTGTTAAAAAAAAAGAATTAGCGTAATGTATTTTTGAAAATACCTTGTAGGAGGGAGGGTGTGGCTGGCAAAACAAACACAGCTTGCCCAGTCTAAAGCCTTTGTGTTTCCATATAAAGTTTAGAATAAACTTTTCAATTTGCGTGCACAGACACGCAGGGATTTTCATTGGCATAGTGTGGACTCAATTTTGTTTCTAGCTTGTATCCAAATATTTAAAAAAAAAAAAAGCAAAAAAAATCATAAATAGGAAAACAAGGCAAAGAAAACATAGAATAATTGAGAATTAAGACAATGACATTAACCTGGGAATAACCATATGTTTATAAACATGGCTGGACCTGGAATAATGGTTATTTGAAACCATATGAAATACAAACCATAGCACCATAAAGTTCACTTTAAGGAATGGGAATTTGGGGCTTTTAGATTCTGCTGTCTGGCAGAATCTTTTCAATCTGGATTGAGTTCTATGAGGGAAGGTATTTTCATATGTTTTGTTTGCTGCTGTTTTTCCAGGGCCTAGAAAACTCTCTGGCCATAGTAGGCACTCACTAAACATTCGTTGAACTAATGAATGAATCTACATACATGTTTCAGTATTCAGAATGTGTAGTTGTTATTTAAGTATGAGTTCTCTGAAGTGGAAATAGTTTCAACTCTTGAAAATTTGCATTTAAGAAACGTTCTTTTCTCAGAAAGGGTGTGAACAAAATACAGAAAGTTACAAATAATCCCAGATATTCTCATGTCAATAATCTTTTGGTAACTGTATTAGATCCTATATCATGCATTTAAAACATAAATTTTAAAATTAGTCACATTAATACATTTTTTATTAACTTTAAGGGTCTCACTGGTTTTAAAATACAATGTAGTCTCTTCTATTTTTTATCTTCTAGATGATCATGTAAGAACTTCTGACTTTTTACAGGTACATGAGAAAATTGTTCTCCCTTGCTTGCTTGCTTGAAACTTTTAAGGAAGAAGCCAATCTGTCTGACTTGCCAGTCCACTACCGGGGACACACTGCCTATACGGCCTTCTAGCCCTATTCCTCACCTTCCTTACCACAGAGGAGCCCTTCCTTATTCCATCTAAAGGCTAGTTCAACCATGATTTGTACCTCATTCCCTCCTGGTTTTTTGAGGGAATCTGAAATTGGAGATCATCAGTACTTAAAGCTTTCTTGCTAAACTGGATCTCTTATACTCAAGTTTTCCACTACAGACTAAAGAAAAGAAAAACGTCTGCTCTTAACTGCACATCTACCCCTGGTTGTCACTCTGTCTCCTTCTCCAGAGTGCATATGGTCCATCTTCCCAGAAAAGTCAGAGGTATTCCCTCACTCCGTTTCCTCACCTCCTACTCACTCTTCTATCCACCCCAGTTTGGTTTCTGTCACTTTCTCTGCTGAAAAACAGTTTCCCCTTTTGCTGAATTTCACAGACTATTTTCAGTTCTCACCTTAACCTCTCAGCCCTGTTGGCCAAATTTTCCAGGAAACATTCTTTTCCTTGACTTCTGTTAACACCACACACTTCTGGATTTTCTCCTTCCTCTGGAGCCGTTCATTCTTTTTCTTAGTTGTTGTCTTGTCTTCCTCTATCTGCTCGTTAGATGTTGGAGTTCCGCCTGCTTCAGTTTTACGTCCTTTTCTCACTGCAAACTCTCTTTTTAAACAAGTGATTCTTAAACTTGACTGCATATTAGAAGCCTCTGGAGAGCTTTTAAAATCTTGATGACTGGGCCATGTCCTAAACTAATTACATCAGAATCTGGATGGAAGGGATGGGCCTAAGCATCAGTATCTTGTAGAGCTCGTCAACGGAATCCAATGGATAGGCAATGATGAGAATCACTGGACAAATTCATCCAAACCCATAGCTTTAAATACCTCTTCTTTATCAGAATAATGAACATGTGCATTTGATTCTCAAATGCATAACCAGCACATGATACAGTGCATGGCACATAGTAGGTGCTCAAAAAATTGTAATAAATGAATTAACAATGATGAAAGTAAAAGAGTTAGGCTATTGGTGATTGTATGATGGTTAAGTTTCTGTTGTTCTCTAAGGTATCTTAGTATTTAGTTGATGTTGTAGGTTGGTTTCTCTGGGAAACAGACTCTGAGATGGGTATTTGTGTGCAAAAAGGAATTGCACTTGGGAACAACACCTCTAAGGAAGTGAGGAAAGTAGGTTCAAATGAAGGAAGAAGTTGAATGGCAATGCAGTTACAACTAAGACCTCAGTTGATACCACAGGAAGCTCTGAGCTGAGATGGTCCTTCAGGAATTGTCTCTAATTGTGGCAAGGGAGCCTAGTGCCTTTGTATCCCTCCAGGGAGGGGGCATTGTCTTGGGAAGACACCTTCCTTCAGCTGAAGGCTAGTCCAGAAGAGACCCAACTGTGAACCTCAGCAGCCAAAATTCCTGACAGCAGTCTCAATTCTGAAGGGAGAGTTTGGGTGGTGCAGCACCACAGTACACGCTATAGGTAGAATCATAAACTATCAACTGAATGGTATTGTTGTTACTGTTGTTAGGTGCTATCAAGTAGATTTTTGACTCAGCAACCCCATGTGACAACTAGAACTGCCTCATCAGATTTTCTAGGCTATAATCTTTACAGGAGCAGATCGTCAGGCCTTTCTCCCATGGAGCAACTGGGTGGGTTTGAACCGCCCACTTTTCAGTTAGCAGCCAAGCACTTAATCATTGCGCTACCAAAAACCCAAAACCAAACCCATTGCCATTGAATTGATTCTGACTCATAGTGACCCTACAGGACAGAGTAGAACTGTCCACACAGTTTCTAAGGCTGTAAATCTTTATGGGAGCAGACTGCCACATCCTTCTGCTGCAGAGCGTCTAGTGGGTTCAAACCACCAACCTTTTGATTAGCAGCCGAGTGCGTAACTAGGGCTCCTCAATAGGACCGTATAAATTACTAATTTAAATTTTGATTTAAAGATGAATATACTGAGACCAGGAGCCCTGTTGGTGCAGTGGATAAGAGCTCAGCTGCTAACCAAAAGGTTAGCAGTTCAAATCCTTCAGCTGCTCCTTGGAAACCCTTTGGGGCAGTTCTACTCTGTCCTATAGGGTGTTTATGAATCTGAATTCACTCAAAGAAAATGGGTTTTTTTATACTGAGACCAAGGAGCCCTGGTGGCACAGTTGTTAAACACTCAGCTGCTAACTGAAAAGTTGAACCCACCAGCCGGTCCGTGGGAGAAAAGTGTGGCAGTCTGCTTCCCTAAACATTATAGCCTTAGAAACTCTCTGGGGACGTTCTACTCTGTCTTATTATATGACTATGGAATGTACTTGACAGTAATGGGTTTGGCTTTGGGTTTATACTGAGGATGAGAGAGGATAGGTAATTTGGCTATTATGTGGCAACCTTCCAGTTTATCTGGGGCCAGAATATCAGTCTCTTGTGCTTAGATGGTGTTTCTTTAATTATACCCATACTGATACTCATCTTTATTTTGTGTTTGTATTTTTCATCTTGTTCCTGGGTGGTGCAAATGGTTTGCACTCTGCTGGTAACTGAAATGTTGGTGGTTTGAACCTACCCAGAGGCACCATGGAAAAAAAGCCCTGACAATCTGCTTCCGTAAATCCTATAGAGCGGTTCTGCTCTGTAACTCATGGGTTTGCCATATGTCAGAATCGACTCAACAGCATAACAATATCGATTATCTTAATAAACATTTCTGTTAGGCCAGAGGGGAAATTTTTATATTTATATTATATATAGAACATTGAGAAAAGATAAGTAATGTCCCAGTTGCAAGCAGAGTTAAAGGTATTACTAAGATTGCATATTTCTGCATAGTATGGAAAGTAATTGCACGATAAACATTATGATTGGATTGAGGTTTAAGTTTAATTCCTTATGTCATGAAGTTTGTATCTCATTAGTAAACCAATTAAGAATAATGAGAATGTGTAATGTCTTACCCTGTTTGAGAGGCATACCATAAATAGAAGATAGTTATATTATGATATTCATAGAATGAGTACTCTTGCATGCAGCGTGGAATGTAAAGTGACCAGTGGACAGTCTTTGAAGGGATTTGAAAATTGTTGGTATCCAAAATCCAGCATCTCTTTAAGTAGATGCTTCTATTTTGTGAAAAATATTTTTCTTCGAGCCATGGGTTATGTAATTGTATAATTTGAGGTAGATAAGGTTTGAAAATGTTTCCACAGACTCCAGTAGTCCCTTAAGCCCAATTGAGGGGATAAATAAAATGAATGTTGTGGAACACTGTTCTTAATTATGATTCTTGGCCCATAATTACATGACAGATTTTGGCACACACATGCATATATACACATAAACACATTCTTTTCAAAAAACTCATTAAACTCAACTAATCATGTGAAAAGTATCACTCACTGTATTCACGATTTAATCTGTGAAAACACAGAATGGAAAATAAATAAAGAAGCTGCCAAGAGGTGATAATAAATTACACAATGGTTAGAAAAATAGAAAATAATACCCCATACCTACCTACTACCAGTTGCTGTCAAGTCAGTTCTGACTCATGGAAACCTTAGGTGTTTCAGAGTAGAACTGTTCCATAGGATTTTCAAGAGACACCTCTGGGAGGGTTCAAATTGCCAGTCTTTTGTTTAGTAGTCAAACGCTTAATCATTTGTGCTACCCAGGGACTCCTAAATAATCCATAATAACCCCCAAATTATCTGGATTCATAAATAACTACTGGTTTAATTTATTACCTGAAAATAAAAAGTACTTGTTCATCTGTCTGTCTGATTAATCCTTCTATATACATGGAATTGGAGGCTAAACTTTTAATAAGTTGACATGCACAGACTTGTAGCAGTGTTTTTTCATAAGCCACAGCCTTAGCATGTAACCAAGATGTCAGTGTGGCCTCATCATATACAGTTTGTTTCCAGTTAAAGCTATGGGTTTTGGAGTAATAGAGCATGATTGCCTCTTCTGATTCTTTGAACTTCTTTCTTTTTCTTTTTTTTTTTTTGTATAAATGAACACTTTATTTTAGGACAGTTTTAGATTTATAAAAAAATTACCACCATAGTTCAGAGTTTCTCTATACTGTGTACACAGGTTCCTCAATCATTAATATCTTTCATATTAGTTCAGATATTGTGACATTTGTCTGGTACATATGTCACAATATTTATACATTAATATGACCTAAAGTCCATATTTTATTCAGATTTCTGTATTTTTTGCCCGTTGTCCTTTTTCTGTTCCAGGATCCCCTCAGGACACCACATTACACTTAGTTGTCATGTCTTCTTAGGCTCCTCTTGGCTGTGACAGTTTCTGAGACGTTCCTTCTTTTTGATGACCTTGACATTTTGAGGATTACTGGTCAGGTATTTTGTAGAATTCACCTCACTTGGGATTTGTCTGATGTTTTTCTCATGATTAGACTGGAGTTATGGCTTTTTGGGAGGAAGACCATGTAAGTAAAGTGCCATTCCCATCATACCATGTCAGGGGTAGGACTGACACTGTTGATGTTAAGCTTGATCACCTGGGTAAGGTAGTGTTGTCAGTTTTCTCCACTCTAAAGGTACTCTTTCACCTGCCTTTTCACACTGTACTCATTGGAAAGAAGTCACTATGCACAGCCCACACTTAAGGGGCAGAGTATCTACAGAAGTTATTTGGAATTATTGTGCATGGGAGAAGTGTATGTTCTTTCCCATTTATTTTTAATTAAGTAATTTATACCAGTATGGTTATTTATGTTATATTTGGGTTATAATTCAATACTACTTTATTTTGTTGCTCAAATTGTTCCAGCTTTAGCCATGGGGACCTGTTTCAGTTGGCTCCTGGGTCCTTTTGACATGCTCCCATCATGGTTTATTTATTTATATATTTTGAGCAGTTCCTTCCATCCTGCCACTACGAGATTCCCGATGGGTTTTGTTTGTTTGTTTATTTAAATCTCTTCTTCTTCCACCCCTCATGTTAGGTGAAGATACTAGCTCTTTAAAATATAGTTATGTAACTAATAAAATTTCCAGCACTTGTCTGTCAGTTTGTCATACAGTGGTGGTTTGCATGTTATTGTGATGCTCAAAGCTATGCCACAGGTATTTCAAATACTAACAGGGTCACTTATGATGGACAGGCTTCAGCAGAGCTTCCAGACTAAGACAGACTAGGAAAATTGACCTGGCAATCTCCTTCTTAAAAATGAAAAAATGGCCAGTGAAAACCTTATGAATAGCAGCAGAACATTTTCTCATATGGTGTCAGAAGATACGCCCTTCAGGATGGAAAGCACTCAAAATACAGTTGGGGAAGAGCTGCTTCCTTACTGTAGAGTCAACCTTAATGACATGGATGGAGTCAAGCTTTCAGGACATTCATTTGCTGATGTGGCATGACTCAAAATGAGAAGAAACAGCTGCAAAAGTCCATAATAATCAGAACACGGAATGTACGAAGTATGAATCTAGGAAAATCAGAAGCTGTCAGAAATGAAATTCAATGCATAAACATTGATATCCTAGGCATGAGTGAACTGAAATGGACTGGTGTTGGCTATTTTGAATTGGACAATCATGGTCTACTGTACCAGGAATGACAAATTGAAGATAAATGGCATCACATTCATCATCAAAAAGAACATTTCAAGATCCATCCTGAAGTACAGTGCTTTCAGTGGTATAATTATATCTGTACACCTACAAGGAAGACCAGTTCATACGACTATTATTAACATTTATGAACCAACCACTAATGCCACAGGTGAAGAAACTGAAGATTTTTTACCAATTTCTGCAGTCTGAAATTGATCAAACATGCGATCAAGATGCATTAATAGTTACTGGTGATTGAAATGAGAAGTGGGAAACAAAGAAGAAGGATCAATAGTTGGAAAATATGGCCTTAGTGATAGAAATGACACCAGAGATCACGTGATGGAGTTTCGCGAGACCAAGGACTTCTGCACTGCAAATACCATTTTTCACCAACATCAATGGCAAGTGTACACATGGACCTCACCAGATGGAATACATAGGAATCAAATTGTCTACATCTGTGGAAAGACTATGGAGAAGCTCAATATCATTAGTCAGAACAAGACTAGGGGCCGACCACGGAACAGACCATCAGTTGCTCATATGGAAACTCAAGTTGAAGCTGAATAAAATTAAAACGACTCCACGACAGCCAAAATATGACCTTGAGTATATCCCATCTGAATTTAGAGAGCATCTCAAGAATTGATTTAATGCCTTGAAAACGAATGACTAAAGATCAGATGAGTTGTGAGACAACAACAAGGATATGCACGAAGAAAGCAAAAGGTCATTAAAAAGACAGGAAAGAAAGAAAAGACCAAATTGGATGTCAGAAGAGACTCTGAAACTTACTCCTGAAGGTCGAGTAGCTAAAGCAAACAGAAGAAATGATGAAGTAAAAGAGTTGACAGAAGATTTCAAAGGGTGACTCAAAAGACAAAGTATTATAATGAAATGGACAAAGACCTGGAGTTAGAAAACCAAAAGGGAAGAACACAATTGACATTTCTCCAGCTGAAAGAACTGAAGAAAAACTTTAAGTCTCGTGTTGCAATATTGAAGGATTCTATGGGTAAAATATTCAACGATGCAGGCAGTATTAAAAGAAGATGGAAGGAATACACATAGTCACTGTACCAAAAGAATTGGTCAAGGTTTAGCAATTTCAGGAGGTAGCATATGATCAAGAACTGATGGTATTGAAGGAAGAAGTCTAAGGTGCACCGAAGGCATTGGCAAAAAACAAGTCTTCCGAAATTCACAGAATACCAATTGAAATGTTTCAAAAAAAGGATTCAATGCTGGAAACACTCACTCGTCTGTGCCAAGAAATTTGGAAGACAGCTCCTTGGCCAACTGACTGGAAGAGATTGTGGAAATTATCTAAAAATAACATCAACATCAGACACAGGTAAAATTTTGCTGAAGGTAATTCAAAAACATTTGCAGCAGTACATTGATAGGGAACTGGCAGAAATTCAAAGCAGATTTGAAGAGGACATGCCACAAGGTATATCACAGCTGATGGCAGATAGATCTTGGCTTAAAGCAGAGAATATCAGAAAGATGTTTACCTGTGTTTTATTGACTATGCAAATCCATTCAACTGTGTGTATCATAACAAATTACAGATAATAATGCAAAGAATGGGAATTTCAGAACATTTAATTGTGCTCATGAGGAACCTGTATATAGACCAAGAGGCAGTAGTTCAAACAGAACAAGGGGATACTGCATGGTTTAAAATCAGGAAGGGTGTGCATCAGGGTTGTGTCCTTTCGTCATACTTATCCAAACTGTATACTGAACTGTATACTGTATACTGAGAAGCTGGACTATATAAAGAAGAACATGGCATCAGGATTGCAAGATGACTTATTAACAAACCACGATGTGCAGATGACATAACCTTGCTTGCTGAAAGTGAAGAGGACTTGAAACACTTACTGATGAAGATCAAAGACCACAGCCTTCAGTATGGATTTCACCTCAACATAAAGAAAACAAAAACCCTCACAACTAAACCAATAAGCAACATCATGACAAATATTGAAAAGACTGAAGTTGTCAAGGATTTCATTTTACTTGGATCTACAATCAATGCCCATGGAACCAGCAGTCAAGAAATTAAATGGTGTATTGCATTGGACAAATATGCTGCAAAAGGCCTCTTTAAAGTGTTAAAAAGGACTTTAAGGAGTAAGGTGCCCCTGAGCCAATCCATGGTATTTCCAGTCGCCTCATATGCATGTGAAAGCTGGACAGTAAATAAGGAAAAGCAAAGAATAATTGATGCCTTTGAATTTTAGTTCTGACAAAGGATATTGAATATACCAGGGACTGCCAGAAGAATGAATGGATCTGTTCTGGAAGAAGCACAGCCTGAGACAGAGTGTACATGGCGCCTTACACAGATGCACCATGCTGACCTTCTGAAATGAAGACCCCCCCAAAAACTAAGTAAAACAGATACAAATATCAATCCTGGAACCCGAAACATCAAACGAAGGGATAAAGAGCAAGGTCAAACACCAAGTGAAAAAAGAAACTGATGGAAAACAGAGAACGGGTAAAGATAGAGTAGATAAAATCATGGAAAACACAGACAAAACCAATGAAAACATAGCCAAAATCAAGCAAACACAGATAAAGCAACAGAAGAATTCAAGAAAATAATACAGGAGCAAAACATCAAAATAAACAAACAGTTGGAAGGCAATGGGAGGACATCTATAAAACCTTAAAAGAAAAAAACTGCAAACTTAGATTAATATATCCTGTAAAGCTCTCTCAAATATGGCAAACTTAGAACATTTCCAGATAAAAAAAAATTAATGGATTTTGTAAGAACCAAACCCACAGGAAATATAAAGGGTTAGAGAATCAATAACATCAGACAACAACTGGAATCTAAGACATGGGACAGCATCAGCCAGATACAAGCTCAGGAAAAGAATTCTCAACAATAAAACAAAGCCAAAAGACTTAAAAAAGGGAAAGAGATATCAATCTGTAAATGACGATAATGTCAGAACAATAGAAGGGAAATCAATGGTATAGGTGTAGACCTTTCAAATGGAGAGAAAGTCGAGGTAATATCAAATAATAAAAGACTGGTCCAAGTTTAGGAAGACAAGGGTAAGTTTCAAGGTAACCACAAAGAAAGTTAACAAACCTACTCATCAGAATAAAAAGGAAGAAAAACATTAAGTGTCAGTAAACACAAAATATGTAATGACAAAGGAGCCCATGGCACAGTGGTTCAGAGCTTGGCTGCTAGCCAAAATAACAAAAGAAAATAAAGGAAAATCCACAAAGAAAAGGAACTCAGCACAGGAAAGTAAGAGGAACAAAGAAAATGTCAGCACCAAAAAAAAAAAAGAATAAATAAAAAATTTAAAAAAGCACAACAATATGACAGCAAGAAACTCATACCTACTGATAATCACATGGAACGTAAATGGCTTAAATACACCTGTAAAGAGAAAGAGACTGGAAGAATAGATAAAAAAAGCACTATTCATCAATATGTTATCTACAAGAGACACACCTTAGACACAAAGACATAAATGTATTAAAAATCAAAGGATGTAAAAAACTATATCAAGCAAACAGTAACCAAAAAAAGGGAAGAAGTAGCCATACTAATCTCAGATAAAATAGACTTTAAGACAAAATCAACCATGAAAGACATGGAAGGGCATTATATAGTGATTAAAGGGACAATCCGCCAGGAAGACATAACCTTAATAATATCTATGCACCCAATGACGGGGCTACAAAATATGTAGAATAAACTCTACAGCACTGAAACGAGAAAAAGACAGTTCCACAATAATAGTAGGAGACTTCAACACACCACTCTCTGTAAAGGACAGAACATCTAGAAAGATACAGAAGATCTAAAGGTCAAAATAAGCCAAGGTTATCTCATAGACATATATAGAACACTCCATACAACAGCAGCAAAGTATAGATTATTTTGCAGTGCACATGGAATATTCTCCAGAAAAGACCACATTTTAGGCCACAAAACAAACCTCAATAAAATCCAAAACATTGAAATAATACAAAGCATTCTGTCTGTTCACAATGCCATAATAGTAGAAATCAGTAACAGAAGAGCAAGGAAAAAAAAAATCAAACGTGTGGAAACTTAATAACACCTTCCTTAAAAACAACTACATAATAGAAGAAATCAGAGAGGTAATCAAAAAATTCTTAGAAACAAATAAGAATGAATACACATCATACCAAGCCCTTCAGGTCCATCAAAGGCAATGCTCAAAAGTCAATTTATAGCAATAAACGCACAGATCCAAAAAGAAGAATGGACCAAAATAAAAAAGTTAGCCCAATAACTCAGTCAGATTGAAAGAGAGCAGCCAAAGAAGCCCACAGGCACCAGAAGAAAGGAAATAGTTAAGAGCAGAGCTGAAATAAATAGAGAACAGAAAAACAATAGAAAGAATCAACAAGACCAGCAGTTGATTCTTCGAAATGATAAACAAAACCAACAAACCATTGGCCAAACTGACCAAAGAAAAACAGGAGAGGAAGCAAATAACCCAAATAAAAGATGAGATGAGGGACATTACAACAGACCCAACTGAAATAAAAAGGATCATAACAGAATGCTATGAAAAATTGTACTCCAACATATTTAAGAAACTAGAGAAAATGGAAAGATTTCTAGAAACACACTACCTACCTAAACTAACATAAACTGAGATAGAAAATCTGAACAGACCCATAATAACAGAAGAGATTGAAGAGGTAATTTAAAAACTTCCAAGAGAAAAAGCCCTGGACCAGAAGACTTCACTGGTGAATTCTACCAAACATTCAAAGAAGAGCTTTCACCAGTACTACTCAAACTATTTCAGAGCATGGAAAAGGAAGAAATACCCCTGAATTCATTCTCTGAAGCCAACATAACCCTGATACCTAAGCTAGGCAAAGATAGCAGAAAAAAAGAAAATTACAGACTAATACGTCTCATGAATATAGATGCAAAAACTCTCAACAAAACTCTAGCCAAATAGAAATCAGCACCATAAAAAAAACAAAAAAACAGTACACCATAACCAAGCAAATTTCATACCAGCTATGCAAGGATATTTCAACATTAGTAAGTCAATCAACAAATCTACCACATAAGGAAAGAAAATAATCACATGATTATCTCAATTGACACAGAAAAGGCATTTGTTAAAGGCCAACACCCATTCCTGATAAAAAAAAAAAAAAACCCTCAATAGAATAGGGATAGAAAGGAAATTCCTCAACTGAATGAAGGACACTATACAAAACCAACAGCCAACATCATTGTCAATGGAGAGAGCCTGAAAGCATCCCCCCTGAGAATGGGAACAAGACAAGATTGCCCTTTATCACCACTCATATTTAACATTGTGCTGGAAGTCCTACGTAGAGCAGAAACGCAAATAAATAAATAAATAAATAAAGGGCATCCAAGTTGGAAAAGAAGTTAAACTATCCCTATTTGCAGTTGATATGGTCCTATACATAAAGAACCCCAAAGACTTCACAGGGAAACTACTGGAACTAATAGAAAGATTCAGCAGAGTAGCAGGATACAAAATCAAGTCAATCAACTAGATTGACAAAATCAAGTCAAACCAATTGAAAAATTGGTTTGATTCATATACACCAACAAAGAGAACATCAAAACGGAAATCAAGAAAATAATACTATTTATCATAACCAATAAAAAAACTTAGGAATAAATCTAGCCAGAGGTGTAATGTGAAAAAACTATACAAAGAAAAGTACAAAACACTATTGCAAGAAACCAAAAGGGACGTACATAAATGTTAAAACGTACCATACTAATGGATAGGAAGACTCAACATTGTGAAAAAATCAATTCTACCCAAAGCGATCTGCAGATATAACACAATCCCGATCCAAAGAACAACAGCGTTCTTTAACAAGAGGGAAAAACTAATCACCAACTTTATATGGAAAAGAAAGAGCCTGGGATAAGCAAAACATTATTGAACAAAAAGAACAAAGTAGGAGGTCTGCTTGATCTTCAAAAAAAAAAAGAAAGCTAATTGCAATTGAGCCGATTCCAACTCATAGCCACCCTATAGGACACAGTAGAACTGCCCCATAGGTTTCCAAAAAGTGGCTGGTGGATTGAAACTGCCAAGGTTTTAGTTACCAGTGGAATGCTTAACCACTGAAACCACGGTAGTCAAAACACCCTGATACTGGTACAGTGACAGGCACATAGACCCATCCACAAACCCAGATGCAAATCCATTTGGCTATGGTTAGCTGATCTTTGACAGAGGACTGAAGCCTATTAAGTGGGAAAAAGACAGTCTGTTTAACAAATTGGTGCTAGCAAAACTGGATGTCCATCTGTAAAAAATGAAACAGGACCCATATCTCACACCATGCACAAAAACTAACTCAAAATTGATCAAAAATCTAAATATAAAACCTAAAACAGTAAAGATAATGGAAGAAAACATAGGGACAATGCTGGGGGCAGTAACACAAGGCATAAGTAGAATGCAAACCATAACTAACAATGAACAAATACCAGAAGATAAACTAGATACCTGGGTGCTCTTAAAAATTAAACACTTAATAATCATCAAAGGTCTTCATCAAAAGTATTGAAAGAGACCTACAGAGCAGAAAAAAATTTTTGGCTATGACATATCCAACAAAGGTCTAATTTATAAAATCTATAGAATACTTCAACACCTCAATAACAAAAAGTCAAACAATCCAATTAAAAAATGGGGAATGATATGAACAGACACTTCACCAAAGAAGACATTCAGATGGCTAACAGTCTTGTGAGGAAATGCTCATGATCACTAGCCATTATAGAATTGCAAATCAAAACTACAATGATATACCATCTCACCCTGACATTAATGCCTTGAATCAAAAAATCAGAAAATAAAAAAATGTTAGGTTGCGAGAGACTGGGACTCATTATGCACTGCTAGTGGGAATGTAAAATGGTACAACCACTATGGAAAACAATGTGGCACCACCTTAAGAAACTAGAAATAGAAATATGATATAATCCAGTAATCCCACTTCTAGGATCCTATCCTAGAGAAATAAAAGCCGTCACACAAATAGACAAATGCCCACCCATGTTCATTGTAGTACTATTCACAATAAGAAAAAGATGAAAACAAAGTGCTCATCAACAGATGAGTTGATAAACAAACTATGGTACATACACACAGTGGAATACTACACAATGACAAAGAACGATGATGAATTGGTGAAACATCTCAAAACATGGATGAATCTGGAGGGCATTATGCTGAGTGAAATAAGTGAATCACAAAAGGACAAGCATTGTATTAGACCACTGTTATAAAACAAGAAAAAGTTAACACATGGGAAGAAAATGATGTTTGATGGTTAAGATGGAGGGGAGCACTGGGAGTGGAAATCACTAACTGAATAGGAGAAAAGTGTTAGTTTTGGTGAAGGGAAAAACAACATACACTAAAGGGGATGTCAGTACAACTCTACCAAGGCTAACCATAGAAGCTTCCTAGACACATTCAAACACCTTGAGAGACCGAGTTACTGAGGCCGAGGGCGTGGGATCATGGTCTTGGGGGACATCTGGGTCAGTTGGCTTAACATAGTTAATAAAATGTTCTGCACCCTACTTTGGTAAGTAGTGTCTTGAGTCTTAAAAGCTTGTGAGTAGACACCTAAAATACATCTATTGTTCCCATCGTGTTAGGAGCAAAGGAGAATGAAGAAAACCGAAGAAACGATGAAATTATTAGTCCAAACGACTAAGTAAATACGTGAACCACAGCCTCCACCGTCCTGAGCCCAGAAGAACTAGATCGTTCCTGGCTACCACCACTGACTGCTCTTTTAAGGATCACAGTAGAGGGTCCCAGACAGAGTGGGAGAAAAATGTAGAACAAAATTCAAATTAATAATACAAAACAACAACAACAAAATACCAGACTTACTGGCGTGACAGAGACTAGAGGAACCCCTGAAACCATGGCACCCGGACGTCCTGCTAACGCAGAACTGAAGCCACCCCCAAAGTTCACCTTTTAGCCAAAGATTAGACAGTCCTATAAAACAAACAATAATACATGTGAGGAACACGTTTCTTAGTTCAATCAAGTATTGGAGACCAAATGGGCAATACTTAATCAAGAGCAAAGAAGAGAAGTCAGGAAGGGACAGGAAAACTGGAGGGATGGACTTGGAGAATCTGGTGTGGAAAGGGAAAGGGGGAGAGTGCTGACACATTGTGGGGGTTGCAACCAACATCACAAAACAATTCGTGTATAAATTTTTTGAATGAGAAACTACTTTGCACTGTAAACTTGCACCTAAAACTAAAAAAAAAAAAGTATAGCCAGAATGCTCCTTGAAAACGAGGATGGTGAGAATGCATCTCATGTACTTTGAACATGTTATCAGCGGGGATCAGTCCCTGGAGAAGGACATCATAGAGTAGATGGTTGGCAAAAAAGAGGAAGACCCTCAAAGAGATGGATTGGCACAGTGGCTACAACAATGGACTCCAACATGTGAGGATGGCACAGGACCAGGCATTGTTTCATTTCATTTTGTTTACATAGGGTCCGCTATGAGTGGGACGTGACTGGATCGCACATAACAACAACAAATAAAGTGTATTTGTTGCTACTATTTATAACTACATTATTTCCTTTGATAAAATTCCACTTATATAGTGTAGTATTCAGAAAGAAAAGAAATATCCCATCATCCTACACTGATCCTTTATGTTTTCTTGTATCTTGGTTATGTCTAGGAAGGAGAATTTTGTAATCAAAGCATTTCAGAGTCAAAGACCTTTGTTCTAGGATGAAAAATGATTGCATTTGTTTTTATTAAGAAGAGTTTCTTAACCTGTGGGCCACAGCTCCAGAAACCCTCAGAATTGCAAACTATGTTCATTTTTCATGGCAGGATGTTTGTAAGTTTTACCAGATTCTCAGAGATGTACATAAATTAAAAAGGAAGTACAGAATTACTGCCAGAGTGTAAAGAAAAGATATAGTACAGTCTGCACATTTGACATGCCTTGCTTTTCCATCGTTTGGCTCCTTTGTACTTGCTTAGTCCACATGCAGCTGAAAGTGGTGCAGGCCCCATGCATTACTCATGTTGGCATGTGCCAAACTGCATTCAGGTCTGAGCAGACCTTTGAGCATTGTTGTTGTATTTTCAACATGGAGCAACTAAGCAAAGAAAAAAAAACGAAAAAACTTTGGACTCGGATTCCTGATTTGAGAGAGAAGATTAAGACAATATGCTCAAACACACCTGTTTTAAAATGGAACTCGCTATCTTTGTGCTGACAGTGTGGCCTCTAAAGGGTCATGTAAAAATAAGACTATGTTCTACAGTTAATGGAAAACTGAGCTTCCCTCTTTAGAAAGAAATTTCTGGAGTTTTCCTTTAGTGCTGGAAAACATTACATCATACAGCTGTATAGCCTGGTACATTCCTTGCATATCTTCCCATATTAGTAATGACATCGGTTCAAGTTTAGGCAAGTGAACAATAGAAGGCTGGTTGTAAAAAGACATTTGATATAAAACATTATTTTCTTTAGTCATTTGATCACTTTGCGTAAGTGGAGTGAGTTACTTTCTTAAATTAATATCATATTTCCAAGAAACAAAAAATAATATACTTATGTATTGGAATCATTGATAGATTTCTTGAAGTAAAACAAAATAGCATAGACAAATGGATAAAACATTGGAATGAGATAAAAATATGAAGATTCTAATATCGATACTGGCATTAAGTGCCTGACCTAATTAACATCATTTAACCCTTCTTATTCTGCTTGTTTTGTATAAGTGATGCTCTCTTTCCAAATTATAAGATTACATATTTTTAAAATACAGACAGAAGAAACCATGCTATGTGCTAATTGTTTTAGTTCCTTGGTTCCTTGGAAGAAAGTGGCTATATCCAGCAGAGCTCTTAAATATATTTTAATGTGTAGAGATGACTAAATTTAATGCTTATTGGATAAGCTAAAAATATAATTTCCATTTTTTTTAGGTGGGAAAAATCCCTGAATTCAAGCACATGAGCATAAACTATATGGGATGTCTTTAAATTTTAAAATGTCTTTGAATTCCTAATGTAGAGAAAAGTGAACTATTAATTAAATGTTCTTATTAGGTTACCTGCAGCACAGACATGAAAACACATATTGACACAAATGAGAATAGAAGAAAAGAGGCCAGGGGATATTTGATATCTTCGCATTCTTCCTGGTGTGCATTTCATGTGTTTTTTGTCAACCCACACTGTTGTTATTAACAAATACGATTTTTTTTTTTTTTTTTTTTACTGTAGAGAGAAATAAAGGAATGTGGAGATGGCTAGAGGGAAAAGTGCCTGATAAATTGTAGAAAAGGCCAATTCATATTTTCCAGGATAAATGGTTTTTAGATATAATTTGCAAGGCTTAAAGAACCTAAGATGTAGTATATATACCTTATAGTAATATATGTATGAATGGTCATAAGAAGATAGATAATGTTTTACTTCTATTATGGACAGCTTTTGGTGGAATTATAATAACCAGGTTTCATTCTTGGTTATACCATCTAAGAAAAATCTCTTAACCTTATTGTCTCCTAGTTTCCTCAAATGTAGTGTACTCTGTGACTCCATTTGTGTACCTTCTACTCATTTTTCTACCAGTCTGGTCCTCCTGCCCCCCAATCACACATACTGAAAAACAACTTTCTGTGCTGTTGGTATCTCTCCTATGTAACCACGAGGGTGTTTGTGAGCATGAAATGAATAATGTGTTGGACATTTTGGTTGACTCCTCAATATTCATTCCATACCAGATGATTGATTTGTTCAGAAATTGTCAATACTGTGAAACTTCTGAAGAAAACAACAGCACGAAAGTCCTCTCACATAAAAGAGTACCTCAGGAAGAAATACTCTTTATCCTTTATCATTTGGAAACAGTGCATGGAACTGCTACCACCACAGCACAGGCAACGTGAAGTTGGAGTCCACTGCCACGTGGAAAGTGTTTGAAACCAGGGCTTTGAGCCCGTTCTAAACAGTTCAGTCATGGCTGACAGAAGCAAGACAGGGCTTCAGACTGGTTCGAAGTGGTTCAGTCATGGCTGATGGAAACAGGGGCAGTACAGGAACTGCATAGCAACCAAATGTCACTTTTTTCCTTTAATTTTTATTGTGTATTAGGGGGAAGTTTACAGAGAAGGTTAGTTTCCCATTCAATAGTGTTCCGTGGCCTTGGTTTCATTCCCCACGATGTGTCAGCACTTCCCCCGTTTCTGTCCTAGCTTCTTCGTTCCCTTTCGTCCTGATTTTCTGTTCCTTCCTGCCTTTTCATCTTAACTTTTGGGCAAATGTCACCCTTTTGATCTGGTATGATTGATTGTTCTAAGGAGCACATTCCTCTCAGGTGTTATTGTTTATTTTATGGACCTGTTTATGGTTTGGCTGAAAGATGGTCTCTGGGAATGGCTTCCGTTCCCATTCAGAAATGTCTTAGGGTCATAGTTTTGGGGTTTCCTCCAGTCTCTGGTAATATTTGTGAATTGAATTTTTTTTTTGTTTTACAGTTTTTCTCCCTGTCTGTTCAGGATATACTGTGTGATCCGTGTCAAAGCAGTCAGTAGTGGTAGACAGGCACCATCTAGTTCTTCTGGTCTCAGGGTCATGAGGCATGTGGTCCATTAACCCTTTGAACTATTTGCTCCCTACAGTCTTTGTTTTTTTTTTCACTTTCCTTTGCTCCAGACGGTAAGAGACTGATAGATGTATCTTAGATGGCTGCTTGTAAGCTAAGAGCCTGATAGATGTATCTTAGATGGCTGCTTGTAAGCTTTTAAGACCACAGATGCCACTCATCAAAGTCGGATGCAGAGCATTATGAACCATGTTGTGCCAATTGATGTAGGTGACCCCCGAGTCTATGGTCCCTTGCCTTTGAGCCTGGTAACTTCATCCCATGAGGTGTTTGGTTATGTCTAAGGGGTTGCCCTGATTGTGGCCCTTGTGTGCTCTACTGTCTGTATTGATGTATAAGCAGCACCTATAGTTATTTATGTAGAAATACCTTCCACAAAACCTATATCTGCAGGTGGGTGTGTTCTCTTAGCCCCTTCCTCACCTCTTGGTTTATCTATCTGCCTATGTATCCATTCGTCAATTAGTGTTCATTAATACTATTCTGGCAGGATTGTCTGTGGTATAGTAATTGCCGTTGTTCTTGCATTCCTCTCAGTGTCCTCCTATGCCTTAGTCCTGTTTTGCTGACTTTCCCCATATAGTGTACTGCCTTTCCCTTCACCAGCATTAACATGTGCCTGCTATCTATGTGGTAATATCGACCCCGATTCCCTGGTAACCATCAATTTTTTTTTCCTGTGCATAAACCTTTTTTTGTTTCTTTATAATAGTGGTTTCATACAATACTTGTTCTTTTATGATTGACCTATTTCACTCAGGGTAATGTCCTCCAAATTCATCCATGTTCTGAGATGTTTCATGGCTTCATCATTAGTCTTTATCATTATGTAGTATTCCATTGTGTGTATGTACTACAGTTTGTTAATCCATTCACTTATAGACGGGCCCTTAGGTTGTTTCCATCTTTCTGCTGTTGTGAATAATGCTCCGATGAATATATGTCTGTTTGTGTCATAGCTTTTATTTCTTCAGGACATATACCTAGCAGTGGGATTTCTGGGTCATATGGTTTTTCTATTTTTTTTTTAAGAATGCACTGTAACATTTTCCATAGTGGTTGTACCATTTTACATTCTCACCAGCAGTGTATAAGATTTCCAATCTCTCCAGCATTTATTATTATTATTTATTTTGTTAGTGCAGTACTGTTGGGGTGAGATGATATCTCATTTTAGTTTTTATTTGCATCTCTCTAATTTTTTTAATGGGTAATGGGAAACCCTGGTGGTATAATTGTTAAGAGCTATGGCTGCTAACCAAAAGGTCAGCAGGTCAGATGAGCCAGGCGCTCCTTGGAAACCCTATGGGGCAGTTCTACTCTACCCTATAGGGTCGCTAGGAGTCAGAATTGACTATATGGCAATGGGTTTACTTTTGGTTTTTTAGTGGCTAATGAGGAGCCCTGGTGGCATAGTGGTTAAGAGCTCAGCTACTAACCAAAAGGTTAGCAGTTTGAATCCAGCAGTTGCTCCTTGGAAAACCTCTGGGGCAGTTCTACTCTGTCCTATAGGGTCGCTATGAGCTGGAATCAACTCCACAACAACAGATTTGGTTTTTCATGATTGTTAGGATTTCCTCAGTGTGTTAGCCATCTTAATATCCTTTTTGGTGAAGTTTTGCTAAAGTGTCTCTTCGTATCCTGTGCCCATTTTTTAAATTGGATTGTTTGTCTTTTTGTTGTTGAGGTGTTGAAGTTTTCTATAAATTTTAGAGATTAGACCCTTGTCAGATGTTGTAGCCAAATTTTTCTTCCCAGTCTGTAGTTTCTCTTTTTACTCTTTTGGAGAAGTCTTTTGATAAGTATACGTGTTTAATTTTTAGGACATCCCATTTATCTAATTCATCTGCTGTTTATGCATTTTTAGTCATGTTTGGTATTCTATTTATGCCAAGTATTGGGGCCCCTAGAAAGATCCCTATTTTCTTCTTCTGCGAGCTTTATAGTTTTAGATTTTGTATTTAGGTTTTTGATCCATTTTGAGTTAGTTTTTGTGTATGGTGTGAGGTATGGGTCCTGTTTCATTTATTTACCAGTGGACATCCAGTTTTTCTAGCACCAGTTGTTAAAGAGGCTGTTTTTTCCCCATTTAATGGACTTTGGACCTTTGTCAAAGATCAACTGACCATAGGTGAGTGGATTTACATCTGGATTCTCAATTGTGTTCCACTGGTCTATATCTCTGTCATTGTATCAGTACCAGGGTGTTTTTACTATTGAGGCTGTATAGTAGGTTCTGAGATCAGGTAGTGTGAGGCCCCCTACTTTGTTCTTTTTCTTCAATGAAGCTTTAATTATCTGGGTCCCCTTTTCTTTCCATATAAAATTGGTGGTCAGTTTGCAACCAGATCTCTTGCATGTAGACTTTTGACCCCAGTAGGAAACAGGCAGTGGTACCCCACTAGAAGATGGCGGCTGACCACTCTGCTTTGAGTGTGTCTTTCTCTCCACGGTCCTGCCAGTAATCCAGTCTCCCATATCAGGAAGTTTTCAGGAGTGTGATGCAAAGATTGGATTATTTGCAGGACTGTGGAGAGAAACACACATTGGAAGCAGTGCGATGGCTGCCATCTTTGAGCAGGCCACCACTGCCTATTTTCTACTCGGTCAGAAGCCAAGGTACAAGAGCTTTGGTTGCTGTACAAAGCATATGCTGCCCTTGTTTCTGCCGGCCATGACTGAACAGCTTAGAACTGATTGGAAGCCCTGCTTGAAACAATGTGAATCTAATAATGTACAAGCAGTTGTTGGGAACTACAGAAATACAGAAGATATTATTCCCTCAAGAATCATGCTGTCTGCATTCAGCTTAGTTGGAAATATACACATAGATATGAAAAGCTATACAATAATTGCCAAACAGTATATTTATTAGTTTGTGTTCATGAGAGTAAGGTGAGGTGTTTGAGACAAGGTTTTTGATAGGAGGTGAGCTTAAATCAAATGTTAAAGGACAGGTTGGGTTTACATTAGTGGAATGAGGAATGAAAGAATATTCCAGGAAGGGGGACTGATTTTGAACCAGTGGATGGAGGCATGATAAAATTTGGTAGTTGCTTTTTTTTTTATTTTGCAGGGAGGGCTAGAAAATGGTGTTGATTGACACATACAGCTCAAAGCTGGAAGAAAGAAATCAGGCTGGAAATTTCAAAATGACAAAAATTAGTGTTGTCATTTCATTGCTTAGGAAGAATGTACTTGTAAAGAATTTTATATCAAGACACACAATAATAGCAGTCCTTAATCGATCCAAGGAAGTTTATTTTGTAATCAGTCAATTCTGTTTTCTTGACTTAGATGAGAAAACTCCTAGGCAGGTTTGAACACTAATTTGCATCCTAATACTCAGTCTTCCCACGTAAACACTCATTCTCTTTAGAGTTTTCATATTTTGAAAAGGGATCTCTATTGGCTCTAAGGAGGTTACAGTTTCTCCTGCAGTGAAATGGAAAATCTCATTACCAGTCCTCAAGTCCCTGCAGCTGATATTAGAGCTGATAACATTATGAGAAGCCATTTGAAAAATCTGTGTAATCTCCTGCACCTTTGGAAGGTTCAGCTAATTGATTTTAATTTTATTCTTTAATGTTTTGGACTTTGACCGATTTCTATTTGAAAGGGTTTTCAATATCAATTCATAGTATTTGTAAATTTTTCATGAACTTCTTACTATCTGTCATGTCTCGCCTACGGCTCTTTTATCAGCGGATTATATGATAGTTAACTCAGAAAAGACTTCCTGGTAGATAAGAGTTGTGATTTCAATACAAATCCAAGCCTGTTGCATGTGAGTTTGCTGTATATACAATTAATATCATTCAAGAAATTGACAGTTTTACCACATTGATACGAAACAGATGGTAGACGCTTAAGTATAATTTTACTCTTCCTTGTAATTGTAATGGATTTTTTAATGTATTGAGAAAATGCTTATTGATGGTAAGACTTTATGCATAGTAAAACAAACCAAACAAAAGCAAACAAACAAAAGGCAACACAACACATTCAACTGGCTTTCAAGTAAGTGCTTTTAAAAAAAAAAAAAAAAAAGTACTCTTAACCAGCTACGAACTTAGTCAAGATTCATTATTTAAAGTCAAATAGAATGAAACATGGTAAATTTTCCTCTTGTAAATAAAAAGTGACAATAATATATACTGAAAAGGAAAAGGTAGTTGTATCTTATAGCTCTATATGTTACTTACTTAATTCATCTGATAACAGAAACTTGTTTTACCTCTTTTTTCTTGTCCCCCCACCCCCCTGCCCCGTCCAGGAGGAGAACATACGCTGTATGTTTCTTGGGAAAAAATCAGTTTATAAATGTCAGCCTAATTATCACTCGATGGCACTAGTTTTTTGTTTTTTTTTTTTTAATTATCCTTAGACTGTCTCTCTGGCCCTATCGTTTAGTATTCCCACACTCCTTTGCTTAGGCACAAGGATAACATTGTACACTATTCAGATAATGTTCTTTGCTCGTTTTGTCTCATTGTCTGTACTGCTTTGCGTCTGTCTAGATTTCCAGTTGCAGGCTGCTTCTGAACAAGTAAAATGTCTCTTTACTTTTATTTAAAATAAAATAACGTGGAGTTTTTAGAACAGTATTTCATGCATTTGGTAAAATAAAATAACGTGGAGTTTTTAGAACAGTATTTCATGCATTTGGTAAAACTAGGTGCTAAAATACTATGTTTTTGTTTGCTTTTATTTTTTATGACAAATATCTTTTGGGGTCCTGACAATGTCCACTACTTTTCATTTAATCCTGTTTGGAAAAGCCATCTTAAAGTTGTGGATTTGTCTCAAAACACATAGCCTTTTCTAACAAAAATTACTCATTCCTTTTCTAAATACTTAGCAGAGTTTTCTTTTCTCTTACAGCCAGCAGTCAGCAGAGGACCTTGCCCGAGTACCTGCCAACTCCACTAGCAATATCCTGAATCGGCTGTTGGTCAGTTACGACCCTAGGATAAGGCCAAATTTCAAAGGTTGGTTTTTTTTTCCCACAAAGATCTTCATTCTTTGAAGTTTAAAAATTAGTATGATCGGTATAAAGTCATTGGTTGGTGATATTATAAAGAAAAAGAGATGGAAAGTGGTATTTCAGATCGATGTGTAACCGTGCTGTAACGTTCTTCAGTTCAGAGTAATTTAATACCAAAAACATTCAGTGATAAAATATTAATTCTCAGAGTTCTTAGTTTAAAAAACGAAAGGATCTACTGTGAATTAATAGAGTACCTCTGTAATTTCTTTTTTCTGTAATGAGTGTTCTCAATACTGAGAATTCTTCAGTGGTTTAAAATATAGGCTCAGAATACAGCTCTGGCTTTCATTCACAGACAAAAAAGTTATAATTTGCAGCCAAACGACCATTTACTCATTTAGGGATAAAGAACCATTGTGATATGTCCTTAGATTCTTTTCTACTTTGTGTTCGCATTTTACATTGATAAAAATTTCCCTTCACTGCCCTGCGGAATAAAAATGGTCATTTGGTTTTTAAAAGCGTGTTAACTTTGTGAATAAAAGTGACCATGTTTTCTACAACACAGATTGTTTCTGCTCCAACCAAATATTACCATTTATCACACTTTCAGGAACCAAAGCCATACTTGCAATAAAATAAAAGTTGTGAGCAAATTGCACAGACCTTTTTTTTGGTTTTTTTTTCCCCCTTCTTGATCAATTAGGAAAGGTTATATGAAAACTCTCGCTGGAAAACAGTAATCCTTGTTGCATGGTTAAAAGACAGGTATTAAAGTATGTCAGATTAACATTATAAGGCTTGATTTTTTTTTTTCCATCACAGGAAAAAAAAAAAAAAGGCCAGCAGCTGCTTCTAGTCAACTGAAGCTATACAGCTATGTTGTAAAAGCAGGGGGTTTTGTTCATTACCAGAACCTATTCGGTTACTTTCAACAGCAGCCATCGTCTGGGTTGTCACGTGTCTACAGTCTATTGACTCACCACCTGTTCTTCATCAGTCAGTAGTTCTGTGGCTAAAAGGCTAACTTCACATTTTTCCCTTTGTTGCCCCAACCAGCAGCCGACAATTAATTAAAAAAAGAAAGCAAGAAAGAAATTTGCGACATTATACATTAGTTCTCACTCCATGAACTTTCAGATTATCCTCAAACAGGTCAGGCAAAACCTTTATAATGATCCTGTTACATGTCTGATTAATTCTGAATTTTCATGAATTAGAAATTAAAACATAGTGGCCTACCTAGAGTAATGTTAAGCAAAATTTATTGAACATAGCTTTACCAAGAAAGAATTTGAAGTGTGATTAGAAAAATGCAAAAGAAAAAAAATCATATTTTTAAAACTTACTTTTTTTAAGAATAACTTACATTTTCTTAAAAAGGTAGAAATAAGTAAATGCATCAACACAATTTAAAGATTTTTCAAAGGTAATCATGTTATTCCCAAAGTATCTACAATTTAAGGAATAAATATTTTTGAGTAGAGAACAGTATAAAATACAACTTAACTTATTTTTAATTTGTATTATGGTCCCAATTTAGAAATGTAAGTCACTAGTGATTATAAACATGGCATACTGAGACAGATTTACAATTTTATATCCCATGTAGATTTTGGAAAAAATATCAGATTAAACGCATAAACCACAGAAATGTTCAGATTCTGCCATGTTTTTTACAGCTACTAAATATATTCTTAAATTTTTATTTGTAGGCATTCCAGTTGATGTTGTAGTCAACATTTTTATTAACAGTTTTGGATCCATTCAAGAAACAACAATGGTAAGATTACTATTAGTTTAATATTTTCAGTTATCAAAATTTTAACCATAAAAAAAACTTTAACCATAGGTTAGTGAAAATAACTTTAAAACTGAAAAATAAGAATAACTCTAAGGAAAAGTCATATTCTTTCATAGTATAAAATATCTAAATTGCAAGGTTTAGTTAAAGTAATGATTTCTAGTGTGCATGTAATTTTTCAATTCAAATTCAGTCTTAATGCTGCATTAAATCTTAAAAATTTGGAAAAACTAATGTACTCTCCCTGAACATCTAATCGATATTACCTGGGAAAAATGTATGTAGTGCAGATTCTTGGGCAATATTTTTTCCTAGTATTTAAGTATTCATAGTTTTTTCTTCTTCCAGTTTCCTGGGGAGAGTTGTTTTCTGTGTTGTGGTAATTTTGTGATGTGTGGAGCAGAGAATTGTAGAAAGCATAGAGGAAAATTGATTTTAATAAAATAGAGCAGTGGAGCTGTCTGTAAAGATTGTGCAACAGGGGCGAAGGGAAGAGAAAGGCCAGTGAAGAGTGGGAAGGAGTGGCAGGAAGGCAAAAACTGTGAAAGGAACAGAAAAAAGAGGTTTGGAAAAGTGGCTAGTTGGAGTCCAGGGGAAAAAAGTGTCAGTATTACCAGTTGCCATAAGTTGATTTGGACTGATGGTGATGTGTGTTTCAGAGCACAGCTAGGCTCCATGGGCTTTTCAAGGCTGTGTACATCACTAAGCCTCTCTTTCTAGGTACCTCTGGCTGGGTTTGAACTGCAAACCTTTTGGTTAGCAGTCAAGTGTTTAATTATTTGGCCACCCAGGTACTCTGGAGTATCGGTATTAAAAAAAAAAAAAAGTTGCTGTTCAGTCTGACTCTAGCAAAAGAGTAGAACTGCCCTGCATAGAGTTTCCAAGGAGCACCTGGTGGATTCGAACTGCTGACCTTTTAGTTAGCAGCCGTGGCTCTTAACCACTACGCCACCAAAGTTTCCAAGTATCAGTATCAAACTGAGTATAGACACCTTATATATAAAGTGTCAGTAGACTCCCTGAGTGATGTGTGATATAATTACCTCTCTCAGCTTCTCAAAAGACCAAAAGGCATTCAATGAAATCTACCTGCATTTCAGGGTTTTAGAATATTAGATTTGAGCCCTTTTGACCAACCACATACTGAAATGGTACTTCAGGTGTGAGACAGAAGACCCAGGGTTTTTTTTTTCCTTTTGAGATACTTATATTTTTATTAAGTAGTAGTATAGGATTTGGATTTCAAGCCTAGTCATAATTGTTATACCAAAAAAAAACAAACCAAACCCACTGCTGTCGAGTCAACTCCAACTCATAGCGACCCTATAGGACAGAGTAGAACTGCCCCATAGGGTTTCCAAGGAGCACCTGGTGGATTCAAACTGCCAACCCTTTGGTTAGCAGCCTTAGCTCTTAACCACTATGCCACCAGAGTTTCTAACAATTGTTATATAAAAAAAAATAGCACAGTATAATTTCTCAGGAATTATCTCAGAGAAAGAATCCTTCCCCAGGGACTGGCTGAACTTCATCCAAGACAGATTTGTTTGTTCTTCTGGCCGTCCCTGGTATATTCAATATTCTTCATCAACACCATAAATCAAAGGCGTCAATTCTTCTTAGGTCTTCCTTATTCATTGCCCAGCTTTCACATGCGTATGAAGCAATTGAAAATAAGAACATCATGCTTAGTAAAGTAGAGGGTCATCGAAAAAGAGGAAGACCCTCATCCAGATGGATTGACACAGTGGTTGCAACAATGGCCTCAAGCATAACAATGATTGTGAGGATGGCGCGGGACTGGTCAGTGTTTTGCTCTGTTGTACATAGAGTCGCTATGAGTTGGAACCAACTCAATGGCACCTAATAACAACAAAGAAAAATGACTTAAAATATTTGCTCCTTTATTTCTAGTAGCAACACCATGTGTGTGTGTTTGTTATACTGTGGTGGCGTGTGTGTTGCTGTGATATGGGAAGCTTTGCCACCAGTATTTCAAATATCAGCACAGTTACCCTTGGTGGATAGGTAGCAGCAGAGCTTCCATATTAAGACAGGCTAGGAAGAAGGACCTGGCAGTCGACTTCTAAAAAAATTGGCCAGTGAAAATCTTATGAATAACAGCAGAACATCATCTGATATAGTGCCAGAAGTCGAGCCCCTCAGGTTGGAAGGTACTCAAAATATGAATGGGGAAAAGCTGCCTCCTGAAGTGGAGTCGACCTTAATGACATGGGTGGAGTCAAGCTTTCAAGACCTTCATTTGCTGGAGTGGCTTGACTCAAAGTGAGAAGAAACAGCTGCAAACATCCATTAATAATCAGAACCTGGAATGTATGAAGTATGAATCTAGTAGCAACATATTGTGGTATAAAAGCAGCTGCATAGCGCATTTAATTTATGATAAATATCTCTATGTCTAATTTTGATGAGAATGTTATTTTATGTGTTTATACATATACAGGAAATCCTGGTGATGTAGTGGTTAAGAGCTATGGCTGCTAACTAAAAGGTTGGCAGTTCGAATCCACCAGGTGCTCCTTGGAAACTCTATGGGGCAGTTCTGCTCTGTTCTATATGGTCACTGTGAGTTGGAATGGACTGGACAGCAATGGGTTTGGTTTTTTTGGTTTACACATATACATGTATGTGAGTTGTAATCGACTCAATGGCAATGGGTTTGGTTTTGGTTATATACACATATGTATAAAAAAAAAATGTATAGAAGCATATATTTAGTCACTAAATTTTTCTAGCCAAACCAAAATCCAAACCTGTTGTTATCGAGTCAATTCTGACTCACAGCAACCCTATAGAACAAAGTAGAACTGCCCCATAGAGTTTCCAACGAGTGGCTGGTGGACATGAGCTGCTGACCTTTTGGTTAGCAGCCGAGCTCTTAACAACTGTGCCACCAGGGCTCTTCTCCTAGCCAGTATGTGGGTGTTTTTATATGTGGATTTTCTTTATCTCAAAGAAGATTTTGGTATCAAGCACAAGGTTCACTTCCAATGACGTTTTAGCTTACCTAAATGGCGTAGATATGCAGCACAGATCACTAGACAACTGCTCTGAAGTAGCTATGTTGTTGTGAGTTGCCATAGGGCTGAGTCCAACTCATTGTGACCCCATGTATGCAGAATAGAACTGCTGCATAGTTTTTTTTTTTTAACCATTTTATTGTGTTTTAGATGAAAGTTTAGATAGCAAATTAATTTTTCAGTCAATGATTCTTATACAAATTGTTTCATGATCTTGGTTGAAATTCTCACAATATGTCAGCACTTTCCCCATTTGCCCCCTGGGTTCCCCATTTCTATTAGTCCAGTTTCCCTGGTCTCCCTACCCTCTCATCTTTGGTTTTGGGCAAATGTTCCCCTTTTGGTCTTGTATAATTGATTGTTCTAAGGAGCACATTCTTCATGGGTGTTATTGTTTATTTCATAGCCCTATAGGTTATTTGGTTGAATGTGGCCTCTGGGAGTGTCTACAGTTTTAAGTTAGAAGATTTCCTTAGGACAGTAGACTTGGAGGTTCCTCTAGTCTCTTTCAGACCAGTAAGTCTGGTCTTTTTCTTTTTTTTGATTTCTTGTCTATATTTTTTACCCATTCTACCTGGAACTTTCTATTGTGATCTCAGTCAGAGTGGTCGGTAGTGGTAGCAAGGCACCATGTAGTTCTGGTCTCAGGTTAGAGGAGGCTGTGGTTCATGTGGGCCATTAGTCCTTTGGGTTAATTGCTTCATTGGATTTTGGTTTTCTTCATTCTTCTTTATTCTTGGCGGGAAGAGACCAATATTTATTTCTTAGATGGCTGCTCGCAAGCATTCAAGTCCCCAGATGTTACTCACCAGGCTAGGATGTAGAACATTTTCTTTATGAACAGTATTTTGCCAATTGACCTAGATGTCCCGGGAGACTATGGTCCTTAGCCTTCAAGTTCAGTAGTTCAGTCCCGATGTCTAAGTAGTTTCTGTAACTGTGCCTGCTATGTGCTCTATTATATATATGAGTATACACGCAGCACTTACAAATATGTAACATGGAAATATACACAACCATATCTATGTATGTACACAAGTGTCCTCCTTTGTGACCCCCCTTACCTATTTAGCATGCATATTATTAGCCCATGTATCCACTCCCAAATTATTGATTGTTGTTACTGTTGTTGCAGGATTGTATGTGTTATGGCATTTACCGTAGCTGCCCTTTATTCAGAAACCCTGGTGGCGTAGTGGTTAAGAGCTGCAGCTGCTAACCAAATGGTCGGCAGTTTGAATCCACCAAGTGCTCCTTGGAAACTCTACGGGGCAGTTCTACTCTGTCCTATAGGGTCTCTATGAGTTGGAATCAACTCAATGGCAATGGGTTTGGTTTGGTTTTGGCCCTTTATTCTTCATTACCTCTCAGTGTCTTCCTTTGCCTTGGTCACGCTGTGCTAAGTTCTCCCATATTGTGTACTGCCTTACCCTTCACGAGAATTAACACTATGATCTAATTTGTGATTCTCCCTCCCACCCCCGTCCATCCCTTTTAACCATCGAAGAATGTTTCCTTCTGTGTATAAACGTATTCTTGACTTTTTATATTAGTGGTCTCATACAATATTGTCCTTTTGTGATTGACTTATTTCACTCAGCATAATTCCCTCCAGATTCATCCATGTTGTGAGATGTATCTTGGATTCATCATTATTATTTTTGCATAGTATTCCATTGTGTGTATATACCATATTTTATTCATTCATCCATTGATAGGCATTTAGGTTGTTTCCATCTTTTTGCCATATGAATAATGCTACAAAGAACATGGGTGTGTATATGTCTATTTATGTTACAGCTCTTATTTCTCTGGGATATATACCTAGAAATGGAACTGCTGGTTCATACAATAATCCTCTTTCTAGTTTTTTTAAACAAGCACCATAATGTACCATTTTACATTCCCACCAGCAGTGTAAAGAATTCCAGTCTCCCCACACCTTGCCAGCATTTGTTGTTTTCTGGTTTTTTGGTCAGTGCCATTATTGCTAGGGTGAGATGGTATCTCATTGTAGTTTTTGATTTGCATCTCTCATGGCTAATGCCACCACACGTCTATCTGTTTTTCATACGGTGGTGGCTTGAGTGTTGCTGTGATTCTAGAAACTTTGCCACCAGTATTTCAAATACCAGCATGGTCACCCTTGGTGGACAGGTTTTAGTGGAGCTTCCAGAATAAGACAGTAGGAAGAAGGACTTTGCAGTCCACTTCTGGAAGGAAGGAAGGGAGGGAGGGAGGGAGGGAGGGAGGAAGGAAGGAAGGAAGGAAGGAAGGAAGGAAGGAAGGAAGGAAGGAAGGAAGGAAGGAAGAAAAAGGCCAGTGAAAACCTTATGAATAAACAAACAAAAAAACCTTATGAATGGCAGTGAAAAATTGTCTGATACAGTGCCAGAAGATGAGCCCCTCAGGTTGGAAGGCACTCAAAATGAGAATGGTGAAGAGCTACCTTCTCAAAGCAGAATTGACCTTAATGACGTAGATGGAGTAAAAATTTTGGAACCTTCATTTGCTGATGTGGCATGAATCAAAATAAGAAGAAACAGTTGCAAACATCCATTAATAATCAGAATGTGGAAAGTACAAAGTATGAATCTGGAAAAATGGAAATTGTCAAAAATTAAATGGCATGCATAAAGATTGATATTCTAGGCAATAGTGAGCTGAAGTGGACTGGTACTGGCCATTGTGAATCCGACAAGCATAATTGAAGAGGAATGGTGTCATATTCATTGTCAAATAGACCGTTTCAAGATCTCTCCTAAAGTACCACGCCATCATTGATATAATATCCATACTTTGGCAAGGAAGACCAATTAATACAACTGTTATTCAAATTTGTGCACCAACTACTAAGGCCAAAGATGAAGAAATTGAAGATATTTACCAACTTCTGCAGTCAGAAACTCATCAAACATGCAATCAAAATGCAATGATAAATACTGGTGGTTGGAAAATATGCCTTGATGGTAGAAATGACGCTAGAGATAGCGTGATAGAATTTTGCAAGACAAACAACTTACTCATTGCAAACACCTTTTCTCAGCGACATAAAGGACGACTGTACAGGTGGATCTCATCAGATAGGAAACACAAGAATCAAAGCAACTACATCTGTGGAAAGAGACAATGGAAAAGCTCAATATCATCAGTCAGAGCAAGGCCAGGGGCCAACTGTGGAGCATACCATCAATCGCTCTCACAAAAGTTCAAGTCGAAGGTGAAGAAAGTCAAAACAAGTCCACGAGTGTAAAAATATGACCTTGAGTATATCCCACCTGAATTTGGAGACCATCTCAAGAATAGATTTGACGAATTCTGGGATGACATCAAGTACCTCATATATGAAGAAAGTAAAAAGTCATTTAAAAAGACAGGTAAGAAAGTAAAGACCAAAATGGATGTCAGAAGACTCTGAAACTTGCTCTTGAACATAGAGTAGCTAAAGCAAATGGAAGAAATGATGGAGTGAAAGAGCTGAACAGAAGATTTCAAAGGGCAATTTGGGAAGACAAAGTAAAATATTATAATAAAATGTGAAAAGATCTGGAGTTAGAAAACCAAAAGAGGAGAACATGCTTGGCATGTCTCAAGCTAAAATAACTGAAGAAAAAATTCAAGTCTTGTGTTGCAATTTTGAAGGATTTTACTGGCAAATATTGAACCACACAGGAAGCATAAGAAGAAGATGTAATGAATACATAGAGTCGCTGTACCTAAAAGAATTGGTCAATGTTCAACCATTTCAGGAGGTAGCATATGATCAAGAACCAATGGTACTGAAGGAAGAAGTCCAAGCTGCACTGAAAGCATTGGCGGAAAAGCAAATGCTCCAGGAGTTAACAGAATACCAATTAAGATGTTCCAACAAACGAATGCAGCCCTGGAGCTGGTCACTTGTCTATGCCAAGAAGTTTGGAAGGCAGCTACCTGGCCAACTGACTGGAAAAGATTCATATTTGTGCCCATTCCAAAGAAAGGCGATTCAATAAAAAAAAAAAAAAAATAGTGCTATCAAGTCGTTTCCGACTCATAGCGATTCAATAGGATGTGTAAATTATCAAACAATATCATTAATATTCACATGCAAGTAAAATTTTGCCAAAGATCATTCAAAAGCAGCTGCAGCAGTACATCGACAGGGAACTGCCAGAAATCCAAGCCAGATTCAGAAGAGGACATGAAACCAGGAATATCATCGCTGATGTGAGATGGATCTTTGCTGAAAACAGAGAATACCAGAAAGATGTTTACCTGTGTTTTATTGGCTATGCAAAGACATTTGACTGTGTTAATCGTAACAAATTATGGATAACGTTCTGAGGAATGGGAATTCCAGAACGCTTAATCGTGCTCATGCAGAACCTGTACATAGACCAAGAGGCAGTTATTTGAATAAAGCAAGGGGATACTACCTGGTTTAAAATTGAGAAAAGTGTGTGTCAGGGTTGTGAGCAAATAATCCAAAAAGTTGGACTATATGAAGAAGAATGTGACATCAGGATTGTTGAAGACTCATTCACAACCTGTGATATGCAGATAATACAACCTTGTTTCGCGAAAGCGAAGAGGACTTGAAGTACTTACAGATGAAAATCAAAGACCACAGCCTTCAGTATGGATTACACCTCAACATAAAGGAAACAAAAATCCTCACAACTGGACCAATAAGCAACGTCATGATAAATGGAGAAAGGGTTGAGGTTGTCAAGGATTTTATTTTACTTGGATACAGAATCAACACCCATGGAAGCAGCAGTCAGGAAATCAAACAACATATTGCATTGGGCAAATTTGCTGCAAAAAAGAAAAAAGACCTCTTTAAAGTGCTAAAAAGCAAAGATGTCACTTGGAGGACTAAGGTGCACCTCACCCAAGCCATGATATTTTCAGTTGCCTCTTAATGCATGTGAAAGCTGTACAAGGAATTAGGAAGACCAAAGATGAATTGATGCCTTTGAATTATGGCGTTGGCGAATAATATTGAATATTCTGTGGACTGCCAGAAGAACGAACAAGTCTGTTCTGGAGGAAATACAGCCAGAGTGCTCCTTGAAATCAAGGATGGTGAGACATTGTCTCATGTACTTTGGAAGTATTATCAGGAGAGATCAGCCCCAGGAGAAGGACATCATGCTTGGTAAAGTAGAGGGTCAGCAAAAAAGAGTAAGACCCTCAAGGAGATGGATTGACACAGTGGGCTTAAATATAGCAGATTGTGAGGATGGGGCAGTGTTTTGTTCTATTGTACATGGGGTCGCTATGAGTAGAAACCAAGTGAATGGCACCTAACAGCAACAATAACAACAATGGCTAATAATCGTGAACATCTCTTCATGTGTTTGTTAGTCTCCTGAATGTCTTCTTTGGTGAAGTGTTTCTTCAAGTCCATAGCATTTTCAAGGCTGTGACCTTTTGGAAGCAGATTGCCAGGCCTGTCTCCCAAGGTAGCTCTGGGTGGTTTTGAACCATCAACTTTTCAGCTAAAAGTTGAATGCTAGTAGATATACAAACCTAAAACCAAGCCCATTGCCTTCAAGTCTATTCTGACTGATAGTGACCCTATAGGATGGAATAGAACTACCCAAATGAGTTTCCAAGGTTCTGTATGGAAACAGACTGCCAGGTCTTTCTTCCTTGGAGTGATTGGTGGGTTCGAACCATCCACCTTTTGCTTAGTAGCCAAGTGATTTAACCACTGCACCACCAGAGCTCCTCTGGTAGGTATAGACTGACATATATCACTCAGAGACAAGTGTTGTTGTTATACGCTCTCAAGTCAGTTCTGACTCATAGTGACCCTGGTAGAAAGAACTGTCCCATAGGATTTTCTAGGCTGTAAGGGAGCACAGTGCCAGGTGTTTTCTCCACTGAGCCACTGACCTTTTGGTTAGCAGCTGAGCGCTTAGCCATTGCACCACCAGGGCTCTCATTAATTGAAAATGTGTTTAGTCTTTAAGAACTTCACTTTGTAAGAGGAACAGATGTCATTTTCTCTAGGTGACACTTTAAGGGGATCTAGGTGGTCTCTATACTCCCCTCTGCATCCTGTTTATCTGGCATGGCACCACTACGCTAATCCTAAAACATCAGTAACAAGGTGTTGAAAACATCCTCATTTATTTTGCACTGAAAACCTCTGTAATCTGATCCTAAACCCAGAGTTGTGGGTCAGCTAGTCTAAATCCTTTTTTTTTTTTTCTCATTTGAATAAAGATTACACACATTTCCTAGTTCAGCAGCTATCAATGTATCTATTCTCACCCAACGCCTAAACTTCTCTAGGTCTCATTTGTAATTGCTTGATTGTATTGAGTTGAAAGCATGTGGGGGGAAAAAAGGATGTTTAGTTATAAAATGGTGAAGAGCTTTCTTTCAGATTATTTGAAGATTATAAGAAAATATTTCATAATTCCCAACCACTTCTCCTATTGTTCCCCTGCACAGATCCTTAACAGTCGCTAGCCCAAAGTACTTATTCCTGGGGTCAGATTAAACCAATTCTTTCCATGAAATTTTCGACCAGGGCTTCAAACTGGTCTGACCCCTTGGTGAGCATTTGCATTTCTAAGGAGTTCCTGGGAAGTTATATGTAAGAATCACCTGGGGATCTTGTTAAAATGTAGATTCTGCTTCAGTATATCTGGGGCGGAAATGCAAGTTCTCAGGAGAGAACTTGTTAAAAAATGGAAATTCTCAGCAGCGGTTAGAACCAGAATGATCTGGCTTGAAGCCCTGTTTTGGACTCTGCTATTTTTCCTTCTCATCTCTTATTTTCTCATCAAGGCTTTTATGGCTACTCTGATTCACTTTTCAACCCAGGGCTTTCATCTCCTTTTGTTTGCTCCTTAATTCTCAGCTTCTGTGTTATCCTATGGGTCACAATTGACTCAATGGCAACAGGACGGATCTTTAGTGTAATTTAACTCTTTTGTTATGTATTTCTTTTATTCTTTAATGGACTACAAAGTCCTTAAAGTCAGGGATTATATACTCTACTTCTTAATTCTCCATAAAAGACAATAAGCGCTCAATAAATAATGAACACATAAATAAATTGTTTGATATATTAGCTAATATTGAGTGAATAAATTAACAAATAAATTTTCTTTGCTTAGTTAAGTATAAGGATTTGGAGAGCAAATTTAAACAGCGGACTAATGTGGGACATTCATCTTGGTTAGATAACTGACTGACTAATGCTTTTATAAAGGGGTCATTTTGGAAATTTTGAAGGGCTTTCTCTGAGGAGAGCCAAAGGATTTCTATTTATCATTTCTTTTGATCAAATAATGTGGATGGATACCAATCTACCCTTTACTTGTGCCATGCAGACATAGCCTAAATTTTCAGAATCCAAACCACACTCATCAAATCATGTATGTATTCTACTTTATTATTCCCTTTTGCATTCAGCAATGTTTATTTCACTTGCCCCCATAAAGCAGAATTTTGTTGGCATGACTTTTGAGGCTGTCAAATTTTATAGATTTACTCAATCTTTTCAAAGACAAATGCTCTAATAGCTTGTTGCTTAATAGCTAGGAAAGGCAAAAAACTATCCTAGATACGTAGATAACATCAGCGTCGGTGGTTCGAAACCCAGCGTCTCTGCAGGAGAAAAAACCTGGCAATCTGCTCCACTAAAGATTATACCCTAGGAAGCCCTATGGGGCAATTCTGCTCTGCCCTATGAGTGCAGTCCACTTGATGATGGCAGACAACAACAACATTGTGCCTGGCATAGAAACCCCTTTGGTAACTCTTTGGTTGTCCTGTGTTTGCAGTTTAATGTAATATCTGAAATACAGGCTGTTTCACAATAGAATATCATCGTTAAAGAAAATGAACCATTCATAAGCTTATTAGTAGCCCCATTGCATAGTTTTGTTTATTATGAGCTTCCCGGAAATTTTCCCTATGGGCATATGTAGGTCCGAAAAATTGAGAAAGTTCAATAATGCTTAACAATTTTCTCTCTAGTTCGAACCTTTAAACTGGCAGTTGCTTACTCCAGAAAGCGCAAAGTAGAACAGGAGCCTGGGGCGACGTAACATAGCTAGCTGGAAGTCAGGTGACAGACAGATGTAGGGGACTTGTAGGGGAGGGAGCAGCTCGTTCCTGCAGTTTAAATAGCTGATTGTCAAATATGGAAGCAATTGCAGTTATTGGCATTTTGGAAAACATTTCTTTCTGTTCTTTTTTTTCTTTTTAAGATGCTAAGTGTTTCTAGATTAAACTACAGTAATCTCATGTTTCTTCACAAACCATCATTGTGTAGTGGAGCAAAACTATAGCCATATTAATATTCCATAAGCCACTCCTCTACATCTCTGTAGATATACACCCTTTCAGCTTGTTTTCTAGTCTCATTTTATAGTTTTATGGTCCCTTTTTCTCATATCTGTGTGCTCTTTGTATTCTGCTACCTTACATTTTTGTAAGATGTTATTATTTATACTATAAGTGATATTTTCTGACATTAATAGTAAAAAAATTGTCAAATAAATGTAATCATCTTAATTTGAAGTTGCTAGAACATTCACTTCTAATTTTATCTTAATAGCTTAGTAGCTTAAATGCTACTGCTTGTGACATCTGAAATAAGAACATTTAAAACACTAAATAGACAATAGATAAGTGGTAACATTGGTGAAGGGTAAGACTGTACACAATACTGGGGAAGCCAGCTCAACTTGTACCAGGCAAGGTCATGGAAGCTCCAGAGACACATCCAAACTCCCTGAGGGACTGAATTACTGGGCTGAGGGCTGTGGGGGCTATGGTCTCAGGGAACACCTAGCTCAATTGGCATAACATAGTTTATAAAGAAAATGTTCTACATTCTACTTTGGTGAGTGGCATCTGGGGTCTTAAAAGCTTTTGAGCAGCCATCTAAGATACTCCATTGGTCTCACCCTATCTGGAGCAATGGGGAATGAAGACAACCAAAGATACAAGGGAAAGATTAGTCCAAAGGACTAATGGACCACAACATTCACAAACTCCACCAGACTGAGTCCAGTACAACTAGACGGTACCTGGCTACCACCACCAACTATTCTGACAGGGATCACAATAGAGGTGCCCAGACAGAGCTGGAGAAAAATGTAGAACAAAATTCTAACTCACAGAAAAAGACCAGGCTTACTGGTCTGACAGAGACTGGAGAAACCCTGAGAGCATGGCTCCTGGACACCCTTTTAGCTCAGTACAGAAGTCACTCCTGAGGTTCACCCTCCAGCCAAAGGTTAGACAGGCCCATAAAACAAAGTGAGACTACAAGGGCACACCAGCCCAGGGGCAAGGACTAGAAGGCAAGAGGGGGCAGGAAAGCTGATAATAGGGGACCCAAGGTCAAGAAGGGAGAGTATTATCTTGGAGTTGGTAACCAATGTCACAAAACAGTATGTGTACTAACTGTTTAAAAAGAAGCTAGTTTGCTCTGTAAACCTTCATCTAAAGTACAATAAAAAAAAAAAAAATTCGGTAATGCAAAAAAAAAAAAAAAGAGAAAGAAGAATAGAAGTCAGGTGTCTTCTGATTTACGGTTATACTTATCTTTGTTGATTTTTCCATCCAGTTTCTATCCTGGGCTTAAATCAGTTGGCTTTTCATAATTGAAAGTGTGAACTATTACAAACATAGGGGGAAAGTGAATATTATGGTTTATTGTAATAATCTATACACAGTCACTTTGCCTCATCAGAAATGCATAAGAGATCTTTTATGTAAATAAAAGCTTGCTTACACAGTCCATTTTTTCTTTGGTTCAGACATGCTTTGTAATTATATTGAATTATTATTGCAGTACATTTCATGATCCTGTCTGCTTTTCTATGCCTTTCCATGCCGTGACTTCTTGGTTTTTTTTAATAATAAACTTCCACCCCTTTTGGGCAACACAGTTGTGCCTGAGTCCAAGGAAATGAAAACATTTGATATCAGCTAAAGAGTCTAATTCTAGCTCTTGACAATTATTCCTCTTTGTTCCTTAAAAACAATTTTATTTTGTATGTTTACTTCTATCTGTAGGTTTAGAATCCCTTCCTTAAAACTTGGCTTAGTTTCCTAGTCTTTGCATTTTCTTGCTTTGATATCACTGTTCCATCATGGTTTTGTTTATTATAGAATAATAAGAGACTTATTTGTCCTAATTTTTTTCTTACACTATTTTACATTTTGGATAAATAATCCTTAAAATAATTTTGTATTCATTTATTTTCAAATTAGTCATCTTCAGGGTCTGCCCCTGTGGTAGGCTGAATGGTGAACCCCAGAGGTGTTCACATCCAAATTCCCAAAGTCCATGAAAGGGACTTTGCAGGTATGAGTAAACTGAGGATTTTGACATGGGAAGATTGTTTTCTGGATTATCTAGGTAGGCCCAGTGTAATCACAAGGATCCTTATGAGAGAGAAGAAGGATCAGAGGCACTGGTAGGAGACTTGAAGACAAAATGAAGACGTTGTAGTCATGTGAGGAAGAGGCCAGAAGCCAAACAGTACAGGTGGTTTCTAAGAGCTGAAAAAGCAATGAAGTGGGTTCTCTCTTCAGAGGCTCCAAAAGGAACCATCTCTGCTGCAACTTTGACTTTAGCTTTAGTGAAAGTGATTTTGGACTTGTGACCTTTAGAAGAGTAAGATAATAAATCTGTATTGTTTTAAGTTTTTGCTAATTTGTTACAGCAGCAATAAGAGTCTAATAAACACCCTGATGCATACTCATTAATAGTTTTTTCTTCTAAATCCTGCTGAAGGGTTATAATGTTTTCCATAGTTTTTTGCAAAATTAAGCAGATGTTTTGTAATTGACTACTAAAAACTGTTATTCATTAAAGTTAATCATAATCCAAAATGTAATCTTAAAGAGAATCTATGTTTATAATAGTCGAAAATATACTGTGTTTCTGTCTCTTTTCTTGGTTAAAGTTATTTTTTTAGTATATCTTTCTAAATTTGAGGAGTGATATCATTCATCATGGATACTTGACTCTTTAACTTTTTTTTCTCTTTATTCTCCAGTGTTCAGAAACTGGGGACTGAACTTCACAAGTAAGAGTACTGTATTAAGCAATGAGGAAGGATGAGATGTGTCTATTTTTTTTTTCTTAATTCCATTAATTTGGTCATTTTATAAGTTGATATAGGAACAAAATTAAACTAATGGTATAAATAATACTACACAAACACCCTAGCCTGTCAACTTGTGGCAGAAGTTATTTCTTCGTTCCTGCATTTAATAGATTTCTATCGGGTACCTCCTATATAAACACCCACGGCAGCTAGCTACTCTGACGCGCAGTCTAGCAAAGGAAAACCCATTGCTGTAGAGTTGATTCTGACTCATAGCGACCCTATAGGACAGAGTAGAACTGCCCCATAGGGTTTCCAAGGAGTGGCCGGTGGATTTGAACTGCCGACCTTTTTGGTTAGCAGCCAAGCTCTTAAACACTGCACTGCTAAACCAAAAAAAAAAAAAGAAAAGAAAAGCAAACCCAGTGCCATCGAGTCGATTCCAACTCATAGCAACCCTGCAGGACGGAGTAGAACTGCCCCATAGGGTTTCCAAAGAGCAGCTGATGGATTCAAACTGCCAATCTTTTGGTTAGCAGCCAAGCTCTTAACACTGTAGTTAAATAATCATTAAAATAACATTAAAATGTGATAAGAGGAAGGAAGTACAGGGTATCATGGCACCGCAAAGCAGATATTCCTAAGAAAAATAGACTGTAGGCATAAGTCTGGAAATATTTAACTATCACAAGGTATTATTAACAATATTTAATGAAAAACTTTTAAAAAAATGATTTATTGAGAAAAAAAATAACTAAAATATAACCCAAGAGCTTATGTTGGCATTTTGTTAACTTGCAGTTCTTACATGAATCTGCTAACCTCACTAAAGGCTCAGTTTTAAAATCTTTTTCAAACCAGGTTTATAACAGCACTGCTGACAGAACTTTAATTATAACACTACCGTATGCTGAGACCTGATTTATTTCCTGGAGTGCTAATTTTTTCATAATCGTAGTGTAAAAAAAACAAATGAGTTAAAGATTACATAGGTGAGAGTTACATAAAAATTAACCAAAAGAGCTATCCTAACAACATTAGAAAATACTCACATACAATTCTTGATATTAAAGTATCATTAATGGAACTTAACTGCTTGCAATGTCTTCTTGCAAAATGTATTATTGCCTTGAAGAAATAGTTTAATTTGGGCCTTAATTGGTACTGAAATTTTTGGAGAACATCCATTTCCAGATAATGACCAATAGGGCACTCTTTGGAATGAATGGTGAGTAGTATTTGTCATCAAGTACTTTAAAAACAATTAAGTAATTTCCCGCTGATAAAAAAAGCCTATTTGGGATGGAATTTTTTTCATTGCTAAATAAAGGTAGGGCTATAATTATTGTGATTGAATAATTGAAAATGAAAATAAATAGGTTTCAGAGATAGTAATCTTAATACAGAGCATTTGAAATTCCAATCCCCAAAACCGAACCCACTGCCTTTGAGTCAATTCTGACTCATAGTCACTATATAGGACAGAGTAGAAATGCCCCAGAGGGTTTCCAAGGCTGTAAATCTTTACGGAAGCAGACTGCCACATCTTTCTTCCGTGGAGTAGCTGCTGGGTTCAAACCTCTGACGTTTTGGTTAGCAGCCAAGCACTTTAACCATAGCACCAACAACTCTCCTTGAAATTCCAATAACTAGCTATTGTTGGAAACACTCATAAAACTAAAGCATACTAATTAATGGTTATCTTTTAATGAATGAATGTTGAATCCAAAGTATTAATTTAAATTGTAAAACTTTAAAACAATGTTTTCTTACAAGATGTATAAGTTTGCTGTAGCTTGTATTGAATCATAATAATATATATTCATATACTGGTAAGTAAATAATAGAAGCAGCAGTTAAGAAATTAAATGATATAACCCCATCTGGAGCAAGGGAGAATGAAGAAAACCCAAAGACACAAGGGAAAGATAAGTCCAAAGGGCTAATGAAATACAACTTCCACAGCTTCTACCAGACTGAGTCCAGCACAACTAGATGGTGCCTGGCTACCACCACCAACTGCTCTGAGAGGGATCACAGTAGAGGGTCCCAGACAGAGCTGGAGAAAAATGTAGAACAAAATTCTAATTCAAAAACAAAGACCAGACTTGCTGGCCTAACAGAGACTGGAGAAACCCTGAGAGTATGGCCCCTGGACAACTTTTAACTCTGTCCTGAAATCACTCCTGAGGTTCACCCTTCAGCCAAAGATTAGACAGGCCCACGACATGTAGCTCAGCCAAGTTTATGAGACTAAATGGGCACACCAGCCCAGGTGCGAGGACAAGAAAGAAGGAAGGAACAGGAAAGCTGACAAATGGAAATGGAAAACCCATGGTTGAGAAGGTGAGAGTGTTGACACGTTGCAGGGTTGGCAGCCAATGTCACAAAACAGTAAGTGTATTAGTTGTTTAATGAAAACTAATTTGCTCTATATACCTTCACCTAAAACACAGACACACACACACACACAAAGATTTAATGACGTAATGCATTTGCAAATTTGTTACAAAAGACCATTTTAAAGTGTTAAAAAAAAAGTCACTTTGAGGACTAAGGTGCACCTGACCCAAGCCATGGTACTTTCAGTAGCCTCATATGCATGTGAAAGCTGGATGACAAATAAGGAAGACCCAAGAAGAATTGATGCATTTGAATTATGGTGTTGGTGACGGACTTTGAATGTACCGTGGACTGCCAGCAGTACAAACCAATCTGTCTTGGAAGAAGAACAGCCAGAATGCTCCTTAGAAAGTAGGATGACCAGACTTCATCTCATGTACTTTGGACATGTTATCAGGAGGGACCAGTCCCTGGAGAAGGACATCATGCTTGGTAGAGTAGAGAGTCAGTGAAAAAGGGTAAGACCCTGAACGAGTTGGATTGACATGGTGGCTACAACAAGAGCCTCAAGCATAACAATGATTGTGAGACTTGAGCAGGACCAGAAGATGTTTTGTTCTGTTGTACGTAGGGTCAATATGAATAGGAAAGGACTCGGTGGCACCTAACAACAACAACAAGCACTGTTACAATATTTGTGACCTAGAAGTGGATTACTGTGAGAGAATAATTGTAGTTTGATCACCATAGTACAGAGCAAATAGAATTAACTACACTATATGCAGAATTTTTTTAAAGCAAAAGTCACATATTAATTGCTATTGCCAATATTATAAAGGAATAACAGCAACCTAAAAGATATACCCTAGTAAGACCAAATACTTATTTAGCTCTTGTTATTGCCGGGCATTTTTCTCGTACTATACATGTATTATCTCATTTAATCTTCATAAAAACCCTGTGTTGTAGATGTATTATTATTATCCCCATTTTACAGATAAGGAAAGGTTGCACTCTGTTCACTCCTGAATCTTCTGCATTCTTGATTTTGATATGCCACTCTGCCAAAATGTTTTTGCTAAAATCTTCAATGACCTCATTAACCAAAAGCATGTTGATTGTACTCAGCCGTTTGTGGCTTTGATGGTGTTGGCCGTCTTCAAGCCTTTTGCCCTTTGATTTGATGGAATCGCATCCTCAAGGTTTTCTCTTTTTTCTCAGTCTTCTAGTCAGCCCTTTCAATGCTTGCCCTCCCCAGGATTTTATCTTGCCTCTGTATTCCTACTCAAAGTAATAACTTTGGATGAACTCTTCAGTAGTCTTGGTTTAACTCCCTCTTTTCCATTTATAACTCCCAAAATATTTGTATCTTGCTTGGGCGTCTTTTGTAGTGCTGATTTCAATTATTTCTGCCATTTTCTGTGTCTTGGTATTTAACACAATTCTTTTGTGCCATTGAAGAAACTGCTTAAGAAACAGTCACTTCTTGCTTCCACCTTTAATCCTGCCCGTCACTCACATCACCACCTTCCTAAATTCTGCCTGTTCTTCAAGATCCTCTTCAAGTCATGTTCTGCAGCCTTTCTTAATGCTTGGTGACTGAAGTGATCACTTACCCTTTCAACAAGTGTATCAATTTGTTCTTACCACCCGTGGGGTCCTTACAGATTATTTCCTCACTTGTTTAACCACCACTCCCTGAGATAATGAATCATAAGTTTTTATCCCCCTCAGGCTGGTAGATCAGACTTTGAACATAACAACAACAAAAAAGTCATTGCTGTTGAGTCGATTCCAACTCATAGTGACCCTGTAGGACAGAGTAGAACTGCCCCATAGCATTTCCAAGGAGTGCCTGGTTGATTTGAACTGCTGACCTTTTGGTTAGCAGCTGTAGCACTTAACCACTGTGCCACCGGAGTTTCCGACTTTGAACATAAAAAAAAAAAAAAAACACATAGGAAGCCCTAAATGAATAACTTGAATGAATGAACAAATTAAGAAATGAATATTTAAGGTTGCATAGTGAAACCAATTGTTCACCTCTTTTGTAGTCATTAAATATAGTGTGGAACATCATAACGGCATTGACATGTTAGTCCATAAAAGAAGTTTGTTTATTGTTAGTTAGCGTATCCTTAGACAGCAAAATATCAATAACAGTCCAGAGATCTCAGATGTACTTCTAGTACTGTATTGTGTTGATTTCTGTATGGCTTAATCTAACATAGCACTTAATATCTACTACAAAAAAATTTGTTTCTAAAACCCTTTTGAAGGCCTAATAAAATTAACATTAGTTTCAATAATGTTAAACCACCAATTAAAATTTCTAGGTAGCATCTTTACAGAAGTAGAAAAGGAATGCTGTTAATAGAAATTGCCAGCATTTTCAAAGGAATGATAGTGATATAATGATAATAATAGTGTTAATAATACATATAATGAAATTAACTTTTTTGAGAGCTCATTTTGTGCCTGGTGTAATGATTTAGTTACAGCATCTGATTTGTTTTTTTCTCCCGAAAATTATTTATTTTGTTGTTGTTGAGAATATACACAGCAAAACATACACCAATTCAGTAGTTTCTACATGTACAATTTAGTGACATTGACCACATTCTTTGAGTTGTGCAATAATTCTTGCCCTCCTTTTCTGAATTGTTCCTCCCTCATTAACATAAACTCACTACCCCCTAAGATTCCTTTCTAGTTGCTATCGCCAATTTGATCCCATATAGATAATTCTTAGAAGAGCATAATGCTTAAGGCAGACCATTTTTTACTAGTTGAGCTAAACTATTGTTTGGTTTTAAGAAGACTTGAGGAAAAATTTTTGGCTTAAGGTTTAAAAACCATCACAAGGCAGTAGTTTCAGGGATTCATCCAACTTTCATGGCTCCAAGAAGTCTGGAGAATTTGAAATGAGAATTTGAAATTCTGTTCTGCAATTTTCCCCTTTTGTTCAGGATTCTTCTATGGAATCTTTGATCAAAATGTTCAGTAACGGTAGCCACCTGGTCTCATGACAAAGGAGGCAGTTGTTCACAGAGGCAATTAGCTACACATTCCGTATCCTCCTCTTATTCCTAACTCTCCTTGTTCCTCTGTAGTTCCTCTGTAGACCAATTGTTGTGCCTTGAATGGCTGCTTGCAGACGTTTGGGACCCTAGGCAGTATGCAACAAACTAAGAGGCAGAACAGAAGCACTAAACATGTTATTAGGCCAATTAACTGAGATATCCCATAAAACCATGACCCTAAACCTCCAAACCAAGGAACCAAATCCTGTGAAGTGTTTGTGCATAAGCAGCCTCAGCAGCTACTCTTTTTCTTTGTCGTTGTTGTAAAAATATCACATGACTTTTGCTAATTCAACTTTTTATAGGTGTACAACTTATTGACAGCAATTACAATCATGGGCTATGCAACACTGCCCTTAATCAAAGCAATTTTTCCATCAGCATTAACCCCCTTTTCCCCTTCCCTCCCACCTCTGGTAACCACTAATAAACTTTGGTTCTATGCATTTAACTTTTTTTTTATTTACTTATCTTTTTGTATAAGTGAAGTCAAACAATATTTGTCCTTTTGTGATTTCACTCAGCATAATGTCTTCAAGTTCCAGCCATACTGTAGCGTATATCAAGACTTCATTTCTCCTTCTGGCTGTAGAGTATTCCATTATATGTATGTACCACATTTTGTTTATCCATTCATCCGTTGATGGTCACTTAGGTTGTTTCCACTTTTTGGCTGTTGTGAATAGTGCTGCAATGAACATTGGCGTACAAGTCTCTGAGTCTCAGTCTTCAAGTCTTTTGGGTATGTACCTCAGAGTGGAATTCCTGGGTCATATGGTAGTTTTCTATTTTTAGTATTTTGAGGAATTGCCACACTGTTTTCCACAATGGCTGTACCATTTTATATTCCCACCAGCAATGGATAAGAGTTCCAATTTCCCCACATCCTTGCCAACATTTGTTATTTTCTGTTTTTTTTATCTTAGCCATTCTAGTGGGAGTGACATGGTATCTCCTAGTGGTTTTGACTTGCATCTGTCTGATGGCTAATGACAATGAGTGTCTTTTCATGTGTTTGGTGGCCTTTGAATGTCCTCTTTGGTGAAATGTCTATTCAAATCCTTTGCCCATTTTATGATTGGGTTATTTGTCTTTTGTGGTTAAGTTGTTGAAGTTTTATATACATTTTGGTTATTAGATTTTTGTCAGATATATGGTTTCCAAAGATATTCTCCCAGTCAGTAGCTTGTCTTTCCACTTTTTTGATAAAGTCTTTTGATGAACAAAAGTTTTTAATTTTTATGGAGTCCCATTTATTTTGTCTTTTGCTGTTTGTACTTTTGTTGTATTAGATAATCTGATACTGAAAGCTAGGCCTGACAGGTTGCCTCTGCTTGTTCTTCTAAGAATTTTATGGTTTTAGTTTGCACGTTTAGGTCCTTAATCCCTTTTGAATTTATTTTTGTGTATGGTGTGAGGCATGGTTCCTGTTTCATTTTTCTGCATGTTGAAATCCAATTTTCCCGTAATCATTTATTCAGGAGACTTTTCTTTCCCCACTGAATGGACTTAGCATCCTTGTCAAATATCGGTGTGGGTTTATTTCTGGACTCTCAATTCTATTTCATTGGCCTATGTACCTATCGTTATACCAGTACTAGGCTGTTTTGATTACTGTTGCTGTATATATGTTTTAATATAGAAGTGTCAGTCTTCCTCCTTTGTTCTTCTCTTTCACCATTGCTTTAGCTATTCGGAGCCTCTTACCATTCTGTATAAAATTGAGAATTGGTTTTTCTATTTTTGCAAAGAAGGCTGTTGGAATCTTGATCAGAATCGCATTGAATTCATAGATCACTTTGGGTAGTATTGACATCTTAACAATGGTAAGTCTTCCAACCCATGAGCATGGAAGATCTTTCCATTTATATAAGTCTTCTTTAATCTCTTTCAGCAGTGTTTTATAGTTTTCTTTGTATAAGTCCTTCATATTGCTGGTTAAATTTATTCCTAGGTATTTTATTTTCTCAGATGCTACTGTAAATGGAATTATTTCCGTAATTTCCCTGTCAGATTTCTCATTGCTCATGTATAGAATCCCAGCCGATTTTTGTTTGTTGACCTTGTACCTGGCAACTTTTCTAAATTCCTCTATTGGTTCTAGAAGTTTTCTTGTGGGACCTTGGAGTTTTCTATATATAGGATCATATTGTCCACAAATAGAGATAATTTTACTTCTTCTTTTCCAATCTGGATACCTTTTATTTCTTTTTCTTGTCTTCTTGCTCTGGTTAAGACTTCTAATACAGTATTGAATAGAAGTGGTGAAAGCAGGCACCCTTGTCTTGTTCCCAATTTCAAGTGGAAAGCTCACAGTCTTTCTGCATTAGTTGTAATGTAGTTTGTTGGCTTTTTGTGTATGCCCTGAGTCATATTGAGGAATTTCCCTTCTATTCCAGTCTTCTTTAGGGCTTTCATCAAGAAACGGTGTTGGATTTTGTCAAATGCTTTTTCTGCATCCAGACAGATGATTATGTGATTTTTATCCTTTGTTCTATTGATGTGGTGTATTATGTTGATTGGTGATTTTCTAGTGTTGAGCCATCCCTGCATTCCTGGAATAAATCCCACTTGGTCATGATTTATGACTCTTTTACTATGTTGTTGGATTCTGTTTGCTAGTATTTTGTTGAGGATTTTTGCATCTATATTGGTAAGAGATATTGGGCGGCAATTTTCTTTTCTTGTGGCATCTTTTTCTGGTTTGGGTATCAGGGTTATGGCTGCTTCATAGAATGAATTAGAGAATATTCTTTCCTTCTGTATCTTTTGGAAGAGCTTAAACAGTATTGGTGTCAGTTCTTCTCTAAATATTTGGCAGAATACCCATGAAACCATCTGGTCCAGGACTTTTTTTTGCTGGGAATTTTTTTATTATTGATTCAATCTCTTTACCTATGGGTCTGTTGAGACTTTCTATTTCCCCTTGTGTCAGTTTGTGTACACTGTGTGCTTCTAAAAATTTGTCCATTTCATCTAAGTTTTCTAGTTTCTTGCCATGCAGTTGTTCATAATATTATGTCATAATACTCTTTATTTCTATTGGGTCAGGTGTAATGTCTCCTTTTTCATTTTTTATTTTGCTTACTTCCACCTTTTATTTCTTTGTCAGTTTAGCTAAAGGTTTGTCAATTTTATTGATCTCTTCAAAAAACCAACTTCTTCTTTTATTGATTCTATTGTTTTATTGTTTTTTCTGATTTAATTTTTATGAGAAACTCTGAAAACTACATGTGTTTTAGTAAAGCATTTAGATTAAGTATATCTAGCATATAGCAAATACCTATATAGGATATGAAAATATATGAATAAATGAGTGAATAAAAAAATAAAACAAGAAGAATTCATCTTATGTATTTTCATATAAGGGCCATTGACTAAAATGAGGGGCAGTGGCTTTAATAACAAAACTTTAAAAGATATTTATGCATCTTCATATGGTTATTTCTTATACTAACCTCTGACCACATGTTAAGGACCTTGTATTGTATCATACTATTGTGAGTGCATATTTAAGATAATAAATACAGCAATCTAAAGATGTAATTTTCTGATGATCTACCTTAAGACACAGTACTTAGAGAAAGTAATAAAATAAATTTTAGTGTATATAATTTTAGAATACCAATGCTTTTGGCAGATCATTTCCAGAAAGCTTTTTAGCAAACACTTTGAAATTGAATACAGTTGAGTGCTCAAAGTGATGTCAAGTGTAAGTCAACCATGGGCTTTAGATAACCTGCCCTAATTGGTATTTTATTCAAAAATGATTGAACCTAATTTGAGTTCCTTCATAAGTGGCAGGCTATGCATGCCTGCATGGAATGAAAAAAACTTTGGTCAGGAAGCAGCATTGTTTTTGCTGGCAGTCCCAGCACGGTATGTCACAGGTCAGAGTAGATAGGCTTTTGTCCTGGATAGGTTTGAGTTGACACAATCACATCAGGTATTAATTAGTCACTTAATAGTGTCTTGTTACCAACTTTAAGATATATGTATTTTGTGACAAAAAGCTCATGTAGTTATATGATGTGATGAAGATTTTCTATGGTTATAGGCCTCTTTTGCTCCGTCCTTGATTCCAAATTCATTGAATTAGAAAAACGGAATCTTTCTTTCCATTAGTTCTACTGAGATGGCAGATATGTTCAGTGTCAGCTTATATAATCCTTAATTTATTGGCTCTGGGACTTTAAAATAGCTTCATGTGATCTTTAAGAATCAATATCGTCTGTTGAAGGTTTTGGAAACCTTTAGTTTAGAGAGGCTGCAAGACGTATGCTGATTAAGTTTTATTTCACTGCCAGTACTACAGTAAATACGTATGGTTGTTATGTTTTTATCATCTCCATTTACTATACAGAATTTAGACATAAAAAAAGATCACATGAGAGAGAAGATAAATTCCCCAAGCCTTTGTAGAGTCATTTCTCATTGTTTCTGCTTATTTTATATTTTATACAGAGGTAAAGTATGTGTATCTATTGGCTGCTAACTGAAAGGTCAGTGGTTTGAACCTAACAACTGCTGCACGGGAGAAAGATGTGGCAGCCTGCTTCTGAAAAGGTTTGCAGTCTTGGAAACCCTATGGGACAGTTCTATTCTGTTCTGCAGGGTCACTATGAGTCAGAATCAGCTTCACGGCAGTGGGTTTGGTTTTGATTTAGAGAGATATTAGTTCTTACTATTTAATAAAAGATGACCTGTCCTCTCCTGTTTAATTATTTGGAATTTGATTTGAAGTTTGTGCTCTAATTCATTTCGGCCATGTCAAAAGGCTGAAGAATAATAAGGCAATTCTTTGGATGGCTAGTATTACATGAATTTTGGATTATTGAAAATAGGAAAGCTGGAAATATAATTTACGCCATTGAATGCTTTTGTGCATAATTGGAGTTCAGTGGAAAAAAAATTAAAATCCAAAGACCTGAGGATGATGCCTCAAGGCTAAATTTAACTCTATAATTGACACCTCAATTTACACCAGAACCTCATTTTTACTGGCAAAGATAAAATGTATTAAAGTATTAAAAATGTTCTTAAGTTCATACGCTCTTAGAAAGTCTATGGTTTGATGTAATTCAATTTTTACGAAGTTTTAAAATTGGAATTATTGACAATAGACAAATAAATTAATCAGCCATTTAATAAATTTTAAATTATTTTCTATGATAGTTGAACATTTTGCATCTACTCATATATTTTGCATAATTAAAACCTAACTTGACTGTCTCAAACTCTATATTCATTTCATGGGTGAGTAATCAAGAACTGTTTTCTTTTTCCTTGTCAAGAATATATATAAATATATTATTTTTATAGTTTGCATGCTGATTAGTAAAAGACATATAGAAATATAGTCTTTTTGCTTCTTGTCTATTTTTTAAAATATTTAATCGTGTTTTAGGTGTAAGTTTACACAGCAAATTAAGTTTCCATTTAACAATTTTTATACACACTTTTCCATGACATCGGTTACAATCTTCAGTGTGTCAGCATTCTCATTATTTCCATTCTGTTTGTTCTCTTTCCATTGATCTATCTTCCTTTCGCCTCCTTGCCTTCTCATCTTTGCTTTTGGGTAAATGTTGACTGTTTGGTCTCATGTAGTTGATGGTTTAAGGGAGCACATTATTCACAGATGATATATTGTTTATTTTATAGGCCAATCTATTATTTGCCCTGAAAGGTGACCTCCAGGAGTAGCTTCAGTTCCAAGTTCAAAGGCTATCTTAGGGCCATAGTCTCAGGGATTCCTCTAGTAGCTATTGGTCCAGTAAGTCTGGCCTTTTCTAGGAATTTGAATTTTGTTCTACATTTTTCTCCCATTTTACCAGGGACCATCTGTTGTGTCCCTGAAGAGAACACTTGGTAGTGGTAGCCAGGAACAATCTAGTTCTTTTGGTCTCAGGCTAGAAGAGGCTGTGGTTCATGTAGGGTATTAGTGCTGTGGACTAGATTCTTTTCTGAGTCTGGTTTTCTTCATTCTGTTTTTCTCTAGATGAGTAGAGACCAATAGTTGTATCTGATGGCCACTTGTAAGCTTCTAAGACTGCAGACGGTACTCACCAAACTAGGATCTAGGACATTATCTTTATGAACTGTTGTTGTTAGGTGCTGTTGAGTCGGTTCCGACTCATAGCACCCCTATGTGCCACAGAACAAAACTATATTATGCCAATTGAGTCATCTATGAGACTGTGGCCCTAAGCCTTTTAACTCAGTAAACCAGTCCCACGAGGTGTTTGGATATGTCTAGAGTGTCTCCATAACTGTGCCTTCTAAGTTCTTTACTATATAAGCGAATACATATGCAGCACACATAAACATGTATGTACATATGTCTACAGATACACGTATACATGCACATGTGTACTCACAAATGCCTTCCTATACACATACATGCATGCTTATCTACCTATGTAACTACACACATATTTTTTGGTTGTTATTACTGTTGTCACAAAATTGTATATGTATTTACCATAATGGTCCCTTTTTCTTGTGTATTTCTTAGTGTCTTCATTTACCTTCAAGAAAATGAAGAAACTAAATGTCGATCGAGTTGTCAGACTTCACTCACACTTGGTGTGCCTTTCCCATCACCCAAAATAACAAGTGTCTACTATCTAGAAAACGGGAATTCCAGAACACTTAATTGTGCTCATGGGATATCTGTACATAGATCAAGAGGCAGTTGTTCAAACAAAACAAGGGGATACTGTGTGGTTTAAAGTCAGGAAAGGTGTGTGTCAGGGTTATATCCTTTCACCATGCCTATTCAATCTCTTTGCTGATCAGATAATCCGAAAGGATGGGCTGTATGAAGAATGGGGTATCAGGATTGGAAGAAAACTCATTAACAAACTGAGTTGTGCAGATGACACAACCTTGCTTGCTGAAAGTGAAGAGGGGTTGGTTGAAGCACTTACTAATGAAGATCAAACACTGTAGCCTTCAGTATGGATTACACTGCCACATAAAGAAAACAGAAGTCCTCCATTAAAAGGAGAAAATATTAAAGCTGTCAAGGATTCCATTTTACTTGGATCCACAGTCAACACCCACAGAAGCAGCAGTCAAGAAATCAAGAGACACATTGCGTTGAGTAACTGTGCTGTGAAAGGCCTCTTTAAAATGTTGAAAAGCAAAGATGTCACCTTGAAGACTAAGGTGCTCCTGACCCAAGCCATGGTATTTTCAATCTCATCTTATGCATGCGAAAGCTGGACAATGCTCAAGGAAGACTGAAGAAGAATTGATGCTGTTGAATTGTGGTGTTGGTAAAGAATGTTAAATATTCCAGGGACTGCCAAAAGAACAAACAAATCTGTCTTGGAAGAAGTAAAACCAGAATGCTCCTTAGAAGCAAGGATGACGAGACCGCGCCTTACTTTGGACATGTTGTCAGGAGGGATTAGTCCCTGGAGAAGGACATCATGCTTGGTAGATTACAGGGTCGGCAAAAAAGAGGAAGACTCTCAAGGAGACGGATTGTTACAGTGGCTACAACAGTGGGCTTAAGCAGAACAATGATTATGAGCATGGCAAATGACAGGGCAGTGTTTCGTTCTATAGTACATAGTGTCGCTATGGGTCAGAACTGACTCAACGGCACCTAACAATAACAACAACTATCTAAAAGTTATTTCCATTCCCTCCCCCTCCCATCCCTGGTAACCATCAGAGAATATTGCTTTCTGTGTGTATACCTCTTCTTGACCTTTTATAATAGTGAGACCTACAATATTTGTCCTTTTGTGATTGACTTATTTCACTCAGCATAATATCCTCCAGATTCATCCATGTTATGTTTGCTGAACTCATTTTCTTTATAGTTGTGTAGCATTCCATTGAATGCATGTATCACAATTTGTTTATCTCTTCATCTGTTGATGGGCACTTGGGTTGTTTCCATTATTTTAGCTATTGTGAATAATACTACAATGCACATAAGTGTTCCTATGTCTATTCGTGTCACTGCTGTTAGATCTCTAGGTTATATATCTAGGAGTGGGATTGTTGGATCAGAAGGTATTTCTGTTTCAAGCTTTTTGAGGAAGCCATTCTTTTTCCATAGTGGTTGTACCATTTTATAATCCCACCAGCAGTGTGTAAGAGATCCAGTCTTCCCACAACCTTGCCAGCATTCGTTGTTTTCTGTTTTTATAATCAGTGCTGTTTTCTGCAGGGGCGAGGTGGAATCTCATTGTAGTTTTGATATGCATCTCTCTGGCACTTGTTTTTTTGGGTTAATGGCTAGTGATCACAAGCATCTTTTCATGTGTTTGTTGGTCACCTGAATGTCCTCTTTGGTGAAGTGTCTTTACATGGCCTTTGCCCTTTTTTTGATTGGATTTCATGTATTTTTGTTGTTGAGTTGTCGATGTTTTCTGTATATTTTAGAGATAAGATGCTTGTCAGATATGTTGTTGCCAAAGATTTTTTCCCAGTGAGTGGGGATAATGGGCATCCTTGTCTCTTTCCTGTTTTCAAGGAGAATGCTTTCAATCTTTCTTCACTGAGAATAATTTTGGCTGTTGCTTTTGTGTATATGCTCTTAATTATATTGAGGAATTTCCCTTCTATTCCTATTTTGGTGAAAGTTTTTATCAACAAAGGGTGTTGGATTTTATCAAATGCCATTTTTGCATCCATTAAGATGATGATGGAATTGTTTTCCTTTGTTTTATTTATACGGTGAATTACGTTGATTGATTTTCTAATGTGAACCACTGTTGCATCCCTGGTATGAATTCCGGTTGATCATGATGCATTATTTTCTTTTGATATGCTGTTGAATCCTCTTGGTTAGAATTTGTTGAGAATTTTTGCGTCTATATTCAAGAAGAATATTGGCCTGTAATTTTCTTTTTTTGTGATGTCTTTGCCTGGCTTTGGCATCAGGGTTATGCTGGATTATGGAATGAATTAGAGAGAATTCTTTCCTCTTCTATGCTCTGGAATAGTTTGAGTGGAATTGATGTCAACTCTTGTCTGAATGTTTGATAGAATTCTCCAGTGAAGTCATCTGGCTGGGGCTTTTTTGTTGTTGGGAGGTTTTATTTATTTATTAATGATATCTTCAATTTCCTCTATTGTTATGGGTCTGTTCAGATATTCTACCTCTATTTGTGTTAGTTTAGGTAGGTAGTGTGTTTCTAGAAATTTGCCCATTTTTATATTTCTTGGAGTACAATATTTAATAATATTCTGTTACAATACCTTTTATCTCATTTGGTTCTGCAATAATGTCACCCATTTCATTTCTTATTTTGGATATTTGCATCTTCTCTTTTCTCTGGCCAAAGGTTTGTCAATTTTATTAATTCTCTCAAAAAACCTATTTCTAGTTTTGTTGTTTTTCTGTTTTCTATTTTAATTTATTTCTGCTCTGATCTTTGTTATTTCCTTTCTTCTGGTAACTATGGTCTTCTTTTGCTCTTCCTTTTATATTTAAGTTGTCTGGTTGTTATTTATTTTGAACCTTTCTTCTGTTTGGATGTATCCATTTATTGCTATAAATTTTCCTCTGATCACACTTTTTGCTGTGTCTCAGATGTTTTGGTTTGTTGTGTTTTCATTCTCATTTGATTCTAAGTATTTGTTAATTTTATTTTTTATTTCTTCTGTGACCAAATAGTGTTATTTAGTTCCATGTATTTAATTTTTTCCCTTATTTTTCCTGTTATTAATTTCTAGCTTTAGCTTCTTAACTATTTTTTAAACAAAATTTTATTCTACATTTTTGAGTAGAATAATGGTACCATTTAGGAATTCTTGTGCTTTTACAATGCCACCATCTAACCAATTGAAGTAATTGGTTTTTCTATAAGGTGATCCAATTGTTGGTAAAATTGTATTCTGATGTTTGAGCTAGCAAGTGTTATGAAAATGTTTGTAGATGGTAATTAGAGACAACAGTTTTATTAATATGGTTGATGGAGGTCTTACTTAGTGACTGAGCTGTTGCGATCCTGCTTGATGTTAGAAGAGCAAAACCATGTGTTGCTAATCATTAAAGCTTTTTTCTTTATTCTGTTGCTGAACACATACTTAAAAAATAGCAATAAACATACACATTTTTTTTTCCAGGACTATAGAGTGAACATCTTTCTGAGACAAAAATGGAATGATCCCAGGTTGAAGCTCCCTAGTGATTTTAGGGGCTCAGATGCACTGACAGTGGATCCTACAATGTACAAGTGTCTGTGGAAGCCTGATTTATTTTTTGCAAATGAAAAAAGTGCCAATTTTCATGATGTGACACAGGAAAATATCCTCCTCTTTATTTTTCGGGATGGAGATGTCCTGGTCAGCATGAGGTACTGTTTCATGTTTCATGTTTGTATACTTATGTTTTCCTTTTAAAACCGCTAGATCACATAGAGGTATTTAAGATGATTTCTAACACCCCTGTTCCTACTTTCAGGTTATCTATTACTCTTTCCTGCCCTTTGGACTTGACCTTGTTTCCCATGGACACACAGCGTTGCAAGATGCAACTTGAGAGCTGTATGTAAATAAGCCTATAAGTGACTATGGCAATAAAAATGCTTAAAATTTCTAGGCAATTCATTCTACTAGTATCTCAGATAACAATGGTAAAACTAATGCATGTGATTGTAAATAGTCATTAGAATAATTTTTTTAGGGAAATTATGGTTATTCGTTTACTATCTTGCTTTGTGTTAAGATAGACAAACCCTTTTTGTACTAGTCTTTGATGTCAATTCAGTTGATGTAGGTGTACATTTCTAACTTACTTACAACTACCATCCTCATTTTAATTAGTAATACAGGCAAGGTAAAGGAGAATATGGTACCCTAAATTAAGTAACTTTTATGATGCTAAAAGTCATATTTTCATAGTAGAAAATTTGAAAAATATCCGCTGTATCCTACCAAGCAGTCATTGTCTTTGGATGTATAGAAAAAGTGTTTTTCCAAATTGTATTTTTTATGTTTTTATGACTATATATCTTTAGTTTATAAGAGATGAACTAGATTACTAATTTTAATTATTTATCTATAAAGCAGATATATTAATTAATTTGCTATTATGCTCATCTTTTGAAAATAGAATAGGAAACAAACCTTGAAAAATTAGCACCAATGTTATAAGGGATCTTTAGCCTAAATATCTATATACCATGAGCTAAGTCTACAAACAGTGAAGCATAATATCTTGTAAAATGTCTTGTACATGCTTACTAGATGGTATAATTTCTTACCTAGTGGACTTTTGTTGTTTTTCAAAACCTTGCTGAAAAGGATCCTAAATTTTAACAGTATTTTTTGCCTTCTACCTATAAAGTGAGAGTTTGCATGAGTGTATGTTTGTGTGTGTGTTGTGTATACACATATATACATGAGTGTATGTGGTTGTATATATTACATTCCAACATCTAATTCTACTACCAGATGCACTGAAGTATTGCTTTGAAAAACGCACACTAGAGTTGGACAGTGGACCATCATATGCTGTAAAATCCTATCGGATCATTACGTTGTAGCTGCGTGACCTAAGCAAAATGTGTACTTCAGGATGCTAAAGGCTGCTGTAAGGATGTGTATTTGAGGGATGGTTTCTTGCTCTTCTATGGTAATACAGCTCCTGTAGAACAGTTATTGCCTAGAATAGTTTTCAAAAAGAATTTTACATAGCATATTACGGCAACGGCTTATTGCACTACTATAAATATACATTTGGAAAGCTAACCACTTGTTTGTAACTTTTTTATTAGTGGCAATTTAGAATTTCGATATAGAGAAATGGACTACTGCCTGTGACAAGATAGGATTTTACCTATTTGAAATAAGCTGATTATTTTAACTCGTCTTTTTTTTTTTTTTTTTTTTTCTTTATGGTCTATAACTCTTGTGGTAATATTTTCATTAGTAGCCATAGAATTTTACCTCTTTATATTTTCTTAGCAATGATTTAGTATAAAGAGTCCCTATTTTTGTCATTTTTTGCTGTGTTTAATATTTGTATATTAAAAGATTAAGAAAGCATTTTAAAAATTACCTATATTTCAGACTAACATTTTTATTTATAATTTATTTTTATTTATAGTTGGTTACACAACTGATGATTTACGGTTTATCTGGCAGTCAGGGGATCCTGTTCAGTTAGAAAAAATTGCCTTGCCTCAATTTGATATTAAAAAGGAAGATATTGAATATGGGAACTGTACAAAATACTATAAAGGCACTGGTAAGTAATATTCTTTAAATTAAACAGAGCTAAGTCCTATTTCAGAGATTCATTTTTTAATATTAATATATGCTAAAGGCAGAGAAAAAGAAAACTAATTAAAATAAGTTCACTATTTCTAACTAGTTGATATTTGCGCATATATACTTAAATCTTTTATAGAGTTGAAATTCACTAACATTTTTTGAACTTTTCATCACTGGATATTTATGCTTTTCTTATGTTATCCTGGTAGCAAGAGATTTTAATTTTTTTTATTTTCGGAACCTGAGCCCTCCCAGGCGTCTCCCAGGCTTTCTTAGATGTTGAGAAGAAATTCTTCTTTTGGCAAGATTTAATTTTGGGTCAAACATTATAGATATGGACAACATCGTCCATGTATATATACCCAGAGGATTTGGGGCAGTTTTTAGATGGTAGTTGACCCATATTCTTAATTTTATAAGAAACATTGAGTGTGAAGCAACTGATCATCAGTAAATATTACTTTTAAAAATCTTCTTGACCTGTGTCAGACAATAGCCAATTCTGAAAAGCAGAACAAATTGACCTCATTCATTAAATTCCATCAAGCTTTTGCAGAAATGAAAGCACAGTACTCATTACTTAATACTGTCATAATATGATCAGTATTCAACCTTTGCGTCTTTACTGCTAAAAAAAAAAACCTGGTAGTTATAGGTTATTAAGAGTCTTGAACATTAAATATAGTGTTGTTTAACTTAGTAATAATAAGTAAAAATGATGATTGAGTTTTGATTGTTACATTAATAATCAATTCAGTGTATAAATTACCACACAGTGTAATTCAGTAACACCGAAGCAAATCACGACAAAGATATTCAGGAATAGATATACTGAAAGTTTAGGTTGAGTGTAATATTTATGTTGACCTTGCAATGGTAAAAATATATAGTGTAAATGTACAGCATTTAGAAAGATCTGATGTTTGAACTAAAATGCCTCCAAGGTGACATCATCAAGGGCCAAAATATAATTTAAAACATTCCTGCTGATATTAAAAATAAAAGATAGGCTGAATATTTGGATATTTACAGTGACATAATAAAGGCATCACTAGGCAACTGGGAGATAAAGTTAGTATAAGCGTCTGTTGTGTTTGCCTTCAGATACATTAACATATATAAAATACATGAAGCCCTGTTGGCCCAGTGGTTAAGAGCTATGGTTGCTAACCAATAGGTAAGCAGTTCGAATCCATCAGCTGTTCCTTGGAAACTCTATGGGGCAGTTCTACTCTGTCCTGTAGGGTTGTTATGGGTCAGAATCGACTTGATGGCTATGAATTTTTGGTGTACATATTTTTTGGGGGGGTGTTTATATATATCCTTTTCTAGAGCTTGTAATTTTATAGTTTATTGAGACAAGAGAGATAACAATCAAATACTCACACACTGGTAAAAGAATTCTCAACTTTTTAAAAAGTACAAACAGAGTTCTTAAAAATATGACCATCAAAGTACTCAGTGAGTACTTTGGATACATAGTTGTTCGATATGGAAGTGATCTTACTGATATTTCTGAGCCAGCTCCCTTATTTAACACATAAAATAACTGAGGCCCAGGCTTGCCGAGTGACTTATTGAATGTCACCAGTCAAGTTAGTGTCAGCCACGGGAACCAATTTAGTGTTCCTCCTCCCCTGTGTGCTCCTCACTCAAGAAGATTGACTGTAATTTTTAGGGATTTTTACAGCTCACTTGGTAATGAAAACATAATCTTGAAACCAGAACTTCTTTTTAGATTCTTGTTTAGGAACACATACTTAGTAGCTGACATTTTGAGTACTTGCTATGTGTTAGGCATTGGCTTAGTAAATGTTTTACAGGAATTGTATCATTTAATCTTCACAGAAATCCTTTAAATTAAGTATTTTCATTGTCCCCTTTTAAGGAAGCAAAGAAATTAAGTAACTTACCCACAGCCGTACTGTTACTAAGCTCTGGCACTGGAATAGTAAGTCTAAAACCGGAGATGTTGCTACGCTGCCTGTGGAGTCCTGTTATATATGGAAAATAATTACCAATATGTTTAACATTTACAAATGAGTAGTCTGTAAACTGATTTTAGAAATTCGATATAGACCCAACTGAAGTTTTAAACTTCATCTAGAGATGAAAGTAATTTCAGAAATTATAAAAAATTAGTAAAATCATTTATTTCATTTAGAAATAAAAGTAATTTTATTTCTAATTTCACGTAATAGCATAAAATGATATAGGACTGAAATCCTGGAGGGTGATCATTTATTTATTTTTACTTTTAAGCCTGTGTTTTAAAAATCTCCATCTGAGAACTCAGCAGTAACTAAACAACAGGTTCCCTCCCTTTAAAGAGCTATGTTCTAGATTCCTTGTGGTAAATAAGTAAACAAACAATGTGTGTAATTTGTTTTAAGTCTAATAAAGAAAGAAGAAGGAGCGTTGTGTTAAAGAGGACTTGTGGGTTTACTCAAGAGTTATAATATGTAAAGTTCCCCCCAGTGGTATTTTTTGTTATCATAAAAATCATTGTTATCTCATTAGCTACAGAAAATAACAAAAAACTCTGTGAACATAATATTTATCGGGCACTTACTATGTTTCAGGTACTTTATTAGCATTTACGTGAATCATCATATGAATATAAGTAAAACATTTTAAATGTTTGGATAATACTTAGAAATCTCATCGGAAAATCCGCAAATTGAAAATATATGGAATGCCTAAGAATAAAATAGTGGAGAAGGTATATAAAACCAAACAAACCAAACCCGTTGCCGTCGAGATGATTTCAACTCATAGTGACAAATGATGACCAACATTTTCTTTAATTCTGTGGAAATAATGACTCAGCTTAACTTCATTAAAAATTATGCTTTTCTATGATTGTGGAAATTGTGACAGTGGAGAATGTATAAAAAAACAAGCCTTCAAAAATGCTTAAATTGGAAACCCAAGTGAGTAATAATGAAATAAAATCTAACAGGAAATAGAAGGTAAATTGAATGTGCCCAATGAACATTTATATCAATTAGCTGCCCACCTGTCTCTCGTAAATGTAACAGTACTGAAAAAAGATCAAGAAGTATTTCTCATAAAAGTTTATAGAGAAAATCACTACAATAATCAAGCATGTATTTTACTGCTAAATGCATCCAAGGCTCCCAAAGCTCCCCTAGTGGGTGCCCCATAAAAGGCAAGTGTTTGAAAGCTGCCTTAGAACACAGGACTCATGCTGTTTAGGCTGTCACTTACACATCACTGGATGGATAGAAAAATTCATTATAATGTGAGCAACTTTATGGTAATTGCTATAAGATTTGTCACAGCTGAGGCTACCTAGAAATGGGTAATTTGTTTAGGAGCACATACGTTGTGTTCTCCATTTCCTATGCACTATGGACATCCGATAACATACAATTAACTTGAGTAAGTGATGGACATCCGATAACATACCATTAACTTGAGTAAGTGATGCTCTTAGTAAGTGAAGTTTTTCAAAACCACTTTTGGGAAACACCGTGAACTCCTTAGTTGCAGCAGTTGGAGTTTCCAAAGACTGTACTTTGGAAATATTGCACGATTGTTAGTTGCAGACACATGTTCTTGTTGGTCCAGGCAGGAAGTTGAATGTCAAGGAACAGAAAAAAAGATAAATTTTTTTCATCGTTTTGCCTTTTATAACTTTAGAAAACTTTTCAATGATTTAAATGAATTATGTAGCTTTGATGAAATTGAAATAAACACGGGAAACTCCTCCACTTCTTGTTTGTTATGTAACAAGGATATATGTGACATAATTTGGAATTTACTTCAGTTCAAATCAATTAATTGTTTTTGTTACTTATGAGCCCTAGTACCTTTCTAATTTCTTAGAGGTAGCTATGATTATAATTTACACTGGAAGAAAGGATGAACTTCTAACCTTACTTATTTGATGAGAGGATGTGAATAGTCATTCATTTATTCAGCACTTACCAAGACACTATTGTGTGCAAGTACTGCTCTAGGTATCATTTGGGAGTAAATATTAAGATTATTCTAGTGTCAAAAGTATATATGTATATTCTTCACAATAAGGGAAAATAAGTAAATACTACTTGTAACCTATAAAATAGTAAGAAAGTAACATTGCCTTTTTCTCTGTAATTATTTGTATACTGGTCATTCAACCATTCATTTATTTGTTTCAACATCTTTTAAATAATTATGTACAGCTTAGTCTGAACACAAAGGAAGGTATTTTAACTTTCTGATATTTATGAATCATCTTATTTTTGTTAAAAGACATTTGTATCTAAATTAAGCATTTTCAGCATTAAAATACTTAAAAACCAACCTGAAACATGTGGAAATGGCTCTTGTATAATGACTGCTATGAGAATGATCATGTCACTTATTTCCTATCTCAAGTCAGCAAAGGCTATCATGAGGCTTTCCATAATTCGTGATTAATTTTAAAATGTATTTATCTCCATGGGGAGAAGTTGATGTCTTGGCAGCTCTGAATTATGTTGTAAAGCAGTTTCTGCCTTTGCCTTAGCTTGTGAAAGTGAAAATCCTTTCCCTCATTCTCCAATTAAAGTACATTAAAAGGCCTGGAGTAGGGCCGGAGAGAGAACTGAGGAATGTCAGATGTTTGCACTAGGAGATCTTTTATCCCAATAGACTGAACATATTTAACTTTTATCCTTGCTAATGTTTACTTCCAGCACTTTCTTAAATTTTTAAGGTCTAAATGTACATATGAGATATTGTAGACTGCCATTCTTTCCAGATAACAAGTGGTCCGGGTGGCTGGAGAGTTATGCTGACGATGTACCGTCCTGGAGTGTCCCTGTTAGACTTGTGCCTCTTTGATTTACTGCTCCCTCTATGACTCTGTTAGATCCTTTTCCCTCAGAGTACCCATGGGTAACGAAAAGTTTAAATCTATTGCAAAATCCCTGAACAAAGACATAAAAATCTAGACACTGACGTAGTGGACCAGCATTTGGTATCTATTTCTCGAAGTCATACTGAAGCTGTGCAAGGTCAGGGAAGCAGGGTCGCTAATGTTACCCTTTTAGATCATATAAATTATATATATCTAAGGGAAATTTGTTTTTGTTTTTTTTTTTTGCTGAGTTTATTTGGTGAAATTGCCTCAAAGAGAAGTGACTTACAATTTACAGGTACGTTATTGATCTTGAAAATGGCTGTGGGTGAAGACCTCATACCGTGAACATGTTTGTGTTTTCAAAGGCTATTACACGTGTGTAGAAGTCATCTTCACCCTGCGGAGACAGGTTGGGTTTTACATGATGGGTGTCTATGCGCCGACCCTACTGATTGTGGTCCTCTCCTGGCTTTCCTTCTGGATCAACCCGGATGCTAGTGCTGCCAGAGTGCCCCTAGGTAAAGATTTGCATGTTTCTCTCTCATGTCAGCAATTTGTTTTATCTTTGGTCTATATAGGAGCCCTGGTGGTGCAGTGGTTAAGAACCCAAATGCTAACCCAAAGGTTGGCAGTTCGAATCCACCAGCCTTTCCTTGGAACCCTTATGGGGCAGTTCTACTCTGTCCTGTAGGGTCGCTATGAATGAGAATTGACTTGACAGCAATGGGTTTGTTTTTTTATTTGTTCGTTTGTGGCCTATATAATCAATTATGGTGCAGGACTGGGCAGTGTTTCAGCTCTGTCGTACACAGGCTTGCCATGAGTGAGAGAGAGCAGACTTGAAGACAACTAACGTATAATTAATTATTTTGAAAAAATGGATTTTGAAATTAATGGCAACGTATAAAAAAATTTTTTTTTTAAATTCTTTTTTAGGCTTTCTTCAATACTTGACATTGAACAAGATATTCTCAGTATTTTTGCACTTTATAATTAAGTCACATTTTTCTTTTCGGGTCCTCGGTGTATTTTAAATCTCCACACCTGATGTATCCTACCTTTTCTGTCATGAAATAAGTATTAGTAAGGGATTTTCACAGGTAAATGAAGTGTAAAATTTTCAGTAGTGCCAAAGTTAAAACAAGTAATGATTTTTGACAAAAATCTTTCTAAATAATATTATATACTACCCTATGCTCCTAATTAGGGACTATGTAACGTAATTTATCTTTTTAAAATGTTACTTAGCGTTGTTTTCATAAACATCAGCTATTGTGTGTTGTATCGTCAGGGGTGGCTAGAGTGCTTCAGGCTGGTCGCCCCCTCCCCCCATGCCGGTGCTCTCCAGTTAATTTTTAACGCTTTGTGACATAGAAATACCATTAGCCCATTTTTGAGAATTGTCTGTATAAAAGTTAAATAGTCTTTGCTTGGGGATATAATAAAGATACCTTCCATATGGATAAAGTGAGTGAACTTCAAAATAAGAACACTGTGACAGTAAATTTTGATTGGAATTTCAGACGTTTTATTACTCTGTGTGTGTGTGTTTGAATGTGTATGTTTTCTGAGTATCACCTGGAACTCATATAGGTAAGGCTGTGATATATCTGACCTCTCTGTGAGTGATTGGTGGCTGAATTTTATTTTATTTTCCATCAAAAAGGCTTTGTGCAAATCCCCCTCCAGACTTATTAGAGGACTTTAATGAAACACAGATTTTAAAAAGTTGGAAACTAGGAAAAAAGCATGAAGATGTTAATTTTATCTGAATAAGAAATTTAGTGGTTTACATCTAATAAAAATCACAGAGAACAAGTCCCTGTCTGTGTGGAAAAATCAAATTTCCACTTCTCACACCATACTGTGTTGTTTAATACAGACCAGTTCGCTGTCAGTTCTGTGCCCTCTGTTCTGACATTGGCTGCACACACAGCACTCCTACCTCTGATGTTAATCCCCTGAGGAGGTCGGTCCTCCAGGCTGCCATAACTGCCCAAGACTTCAGACACCAGCCACAAACTTGGGAATCCCCACAACGCCCTCATTTCTGACCTGCTAGCTACAAATTTGGGGTCTTCTGACTATCCCCTCAGAATACCAACCATAAGCTCGGAGGTTCCCTGCCTCTTCTCACTTCTGACCTTCTGGCTCCCCCTACTCCCTGAGGTTTCTCACTGTACTAGAATGACTCACAGAACTCATGGGAAGTGCTATATTTTGATTATACTGTGATTACAGGTTTTATTATAAAGAATGAAAATCAGGATCAGCATAAATAAGAGATGCAAAGGGCAAGACATGGATGGGTTCCCAATAGGGAGTTCCCTTGTCCCAAAGAGGTAGGTCACCATCCTGAGAACAGATGTTTTTTTATCACCAGGAAGCCCATGGAACTTTGTGTCCAGAGCCTTTATTGGGCCTCATTTCATTGGCATACTTGATGGAATCCTGCCCAGCATCTCCACCCCTACCCCCTCAAAGTGGGCTTAGATCAGGAGATGGTCTTTCTGGCCTGGGCAGCTCCACCTGAGTCATCTCATTAGCATAAACTCTCAGGTATGGTGTGGAGGTCCACAGATAACAAAAAACCAAAAAATCAAACCCACTGCCATCGAGTTGATTCCAACTCATAGCAACCCCATAGGGTTTCCAAGGCTATAAATCTCTACAGAAGCAGACTGCCAGCCACACCTTTCTTCCATGATGCCGCTGGTGGTTTTGAAGCACCAGCCTTTTGGTTAGCAGTTGATCAGTTTAACCGCTGCACCACCAAGGGTCCTTCAGTTACTCAGGAGATTGCAAGGGCTTAGACCTATCTCTCAGGAACCAGGAAAATACCTTTTTTTACCCTGCAAAGTCTAATTAGAATGGCTTTAATACAGAACAGAAGGGAAAGAACTAGAGACATCTTATTGGGGATTTTTAGTTGTAAAAGAGAATAGAGAAGTAGCTGTGATGGGAAGAGAGATTGATATTTTATTTTTTAAGGTGGCCGGAATCACAGCATGATTATTTGTTGATGAAAAATAACTAGTAATGAAGAAAAAAACAGAAAAGAGGGAGAAGAATAGGAGCAGTATCTTTGAGTCAGTGAGTGGGGGTGAAATCCAGAGAGTGGAGATTTTGGGTAGAAATAACAAAGTGCTCCTTTGTTAGGAACGCTGTGGATTTGTCCCAGGGTCAGCATGTACCTTCTGTGAGGCCAGATAGTAAATATTTGTTTGATGGGCCATATGGTTTTTGTCACATCTACTCAATTCTGCTGTCATAGCACTAAAACAGCTATAGACAATGTGCGCTAGAACAGGTATGGATGTGATCCAATAAAACTTTATAAAAACAGGTGTTGAAAAAGACTGGCCTACAGGCCATAGTTTGTTGACCTCTGGGCTATGGGATATGGGCACAGACAGGATAAATGGGTAGATATGGTGGTGTGGGCTTGTAATTTTTTTTTTTTTTTTTCATCATTAAAATAGCAAGTAAGGCCATGAGTTTCAAGTTAGATGGGGTAGATTTTTGTGGGTTTGAAGAGGGAAAAATTAGTGAATGGACAAGGGAAATACACCATGATGGCATGACAGGATTATGGACTTCTCGAGGTTAGTGGTTATAAATTTAAAGTGATACTTGTCATCATGGTGGCATGTTTTTCTCTAGCCACACTCATTAAAAGAAAGCTGGAGAATAGGGGCGTATTTATGTTTCTGATATTTATCCATGTTTTTGCAGGTATTATTTGGTTCTGTATTGCTGAGTAGTGTTTCATAGTGTGATACACCACAGTTTCTGTTTCTATTCAACAATTGATGGACATTTGGATTATTTCCATATTTTAGGTGTTATAAATATGTTATGAATATTTGTGAATGAGTCTTATATGGATATATGTTTTTATTTAAAAACAAAAACCAAAAACAGATGTCGAGTTGATTCTGACTCATGGCAGCCTCATGCATGTCAGAGTAGAACTGCGCTCCATAGGGTTGTCAGTGGCTAATATTTTAGAAGTAGATCTCCATGTCTGTCTTCTGAGGCAGCTCTGGGTGGGCTTGAACCTTCAACCTTTTGGTTGGCAGCCAAGCGTGTTAACCATTTGTATCACCCAGGGACTCCATGTTTCCATTACTCTTTGGTAAATACCTGGGAATGATACTTTTGAGTTGTATGGCAAAGTCTGTTTTCTTTTTATAAAATAAATACCCCTTTCTCACTTATCAACATGGTTAGGGTCCAAAGACTAGATTATTATGTGAAAATAGGCATTATGTGAAAATGGAGGATGACCATATCAGATCATATAATGGAGAATGACTACATCATTACATAACTGCCAAATTACATTACATAACTGCCAAATTACATTATTGCAAAACTGCCAAACCGCTGAGGATCATGGTCCATCCAAGGACTGACACATAACCTTAACCATCACAGCCAGCATTAGTCTCACCTTGCATCTCAGCATTTGTCACTGCCAGATGTATGTTGCCAATAATTGGATAGTAAAATAGTAGTTTTTTTACTGTTGTTGTAAATGCAAAATGTCAGGTAATGATGTGGTGGATAAATGAGGCATGGGTGTACTGCCTAAGAACTTATCAAAATGGGGGTCCCGTTTTGCATTCCTATCACTTGTTTCGCATCCTCATCAACACTAGTTTCCTTGTCGTATTGTAATTCCCAGGATCTCTAATGCAATGTGGAATAGAATTGTTGAAAGATGCTTTATTCCTGATTGTAGGTAGAAATAATTGAACCATTTGCTGTTAAAGTGTGATGATAGTTATAGAATTTTTCGTAGATGTTTCCAACAGATTGATTTGCTGAGGGTTATTACCACGAGTGAGTGTTGAATTTTGTCAGTTGCTTTTCCTGCATGTATTTACGTGATTATATGAGTATTCCTCTTTATTTTGTTAATATTGTAAATTATACTGATTGATTTCCAGATGTTAATCTAACCTTGTGTTCTTTGGATAAACACCAGTTGGGCATGATATATTATCTTTTTTATATATCATTGGATTTTGTATGCTAAAGTTTTGTTCAGGGTTTTTCTTTATGTGTGTGTGTTTTTATGAAGGATGTTGGTATGTAGTCTTCTGGTGTGGTCTTTGTCTGATTTTGGTTGCAAGAAGATAGTGACTTAGTGACATTGTAAAATAAATTGGGAAGGTTATTAGCACTAGATCATTCATGATATTCCCTTATCCTTTTAATGTCTGGCTGTCCTTATATCCCCTCCTTCATTGCTGATATTACCTGTGAATTCTATCTTTTCAATTTTATTTGTATTTTTAAAGCACTACTTTTGATTTCGTTGATTTTCTCTGTTTGATAATTTTCTTTTTCATTGGTTTTAGCTCTTGTCTTTTTTACTTCCTTTTTTTATTTAGCTTGGGTTTGCTTTGCTCTTATTTTTCAGTTGCTTCAGATGGGAACTCAGATAATTGATTTTAGATCTTCTTTTCATGCATGAGCATTTTAAGTTACAATTTTCCCTGTAAGTGCTGCTTTAGCTGCATTGTGCAAATTTTGGTGTGTTTTCATCACCTTTCAGTTAAAATGCCTTTTAATTTCCTTTGTGATTTCTTCTTTGACCTGTTGATACTTTAGAAATTTGTAGACAGATTTCTAAATATTTAGGGTTTTCCCAGGTACCTGAATATTACTGCTTTCTAATTTAATTCAATTTTTGCCTGAGAAAATACTCCATGTTTTCTTTTTGTATAGATCCTGTATGAATCCTTACATGTTTATTGTGACTTATTTTTTTGATGGCCCAGCATATGGTTATTTCTGGTATGCACACTTGCAAATACTGTGCAATTTATCATTGTTAGATGACAAATGAGATCTGTAAATATCGCTAGAGTCAAAATGGGTCATGGTGTTGTTGAAATTTTTTGTCTTTGCTAATTCTTTTGTCTAGTTATTTGAGTTGTTGGTGAGAGAGGTGTTAAAATCTCCAACTGTAATCTGTTCCTCCTTTTAATTCTGTCAATTTATTCTTCAGTTATTTTGAAACTCTGTTATTATATACATATATGTATAATTTCAACTAAAAATAATTTTACTGACTCTTATTAAATTTTAGGATATCCATTTGAAATAGCTAAGTTGACTCAACATTTCTTTTTCCTACTTGTTGTTCCAAAGAATTGAAAGAAAAGATTGTTTACCAATCTCTTTCTACTATGATCCATATTTTATAAAAGTTAGGAGAAATACATATAGCATACATGAATTATTTTAATTTTCCCTGGGTTTAATTTTATTAGTTTTGTATCCTAGTTTTATTTTTCTCCCCCTTTTTTTTTTTTTAATTTGCTTTCTTCATTGTTAACAAACATCAAAGCTTCTATGAATTGTGGGTAAAGACTTTGTCTTTATTTCTCTAAGTTTTGGAAGCAATTATACAAGTAAATAAGAGTGTAACTTTTTGCAGTTTTTTAGCTATACTATTATACCTTTTCTTCTTGAACAAAAAATGTTTTAGTTGTTACTACCAGGGAATAGAACTTTTTTTTTTTTTTTTAACAAAAAGCGTTCAATAAAAATATAAAAAGATGAATAATTCAAGTCACAATTCAGACCTAATAGTAGACCACACAGACCTATCCTTCCTTTTATACTATTTTCTTATCATCTAGATCAGTGGTTCAAAATGTTTTTTATTGTAAGGACCTCTTTAAAAAATTTCAAGAAGTATTCATGGATTCTCACATGATAGTAGTTTTTCTTTTAGTAGTCTTTGATTAAAATGTTAAAATAATTTGGTAACACTTGTGTGAGACAAATTGTTTTGAGTTTACGCAGGAGTTGATGTTTGTACCCTTGTGATTTCTCCTTGACCTGCTTCTCCCGTTCATGGCATTTGGTATTAAGAACAAATGCCATGTTATTCCTATCCTGCATCTTTTTTCCTTTCCTCCCCCCTTTCTTTTCTTCTTTCTTCTTTTTAAATTTCTTGGTCTTCAGCGGAAGAGTTCCTCATTTTGTTAATACATTGCTAACATATATGCTATTAAGGAATTATTTTGCAGACTCTTCCTCTGAGATTAGTGGAATATGCAATCTCTGGGTGTTCCATTGTCAATAATACAGTTCATGATACATACTGACCTCTTGAATAATTAAGACAATTGTATCATTATAAAATCATGTGTGCATGTTGATGAGCAAAATATCATTCACTCTGACTTGTTTATAGAGATTTTTGTTCAATTCTACCATAATTAATTAATGGTCTAATTTATATTATTTGTTAGTTTTAACTTTTAATAAATGTAGACCCCATATCTATTTGTAATCATTGATATAAATTTTATGACATTTTCCCTCATTTGAAATCTAGGCTTAATTTATTTTTACATTAAAAAAAAATTTTTTTTTTTTTTTTTTAGGGAAGAGAAATTCTGATAAATAAAGTCCATGTATTTTAAACATGTTTTAGAAGTATTATGCCCAGGAATCCTGGAATTTATTCAAGAGGAGCTCTGTTATATGAGAGTGATTTATTAGCAACATAATATTAAAATTATAAAAATCTACATTTTATGAATGATAGGTTTCACATTTATTTGTTTATAATTTATTAAAATACGGACTGAGTTTTACTAGCATTAACAATGAAGTAATACTCTATGAAGTTCATGTTAAAATATTGCTAAAACACTTGGTATTTGTCCAAAGAAATACTATTTTAAAACTTATTTTAAAAATAAACAGTAAGTGGATATTTCCTATTGTAATATGATTTCCTGAAGTTGGGGCACATAGTGCATGTTCACTTTCTTTTCCTTCTTATTTTATCTCCATTTCTATTTTCACATCTTTGAGGTGATAAAAATCTTAACAGAATTGACCAGCATAGTTTCTAACTTAAAAAACCCACCAGAGAATTATGAATACCTATTTACTCCCCACAAAGCCTATGAAAGTTGTATTTCTTCTTTTAAAGGCAATCCCGTCATCTATTCCTCTGTTCCATTTTTCTTACACTCCAGCATCTTTGCCTTACAAAGCCCTCTTCTTTTCAACACAACCTTCATCTGAATGATATATTTGCTAAACTTTCCTTTTTAAAAGATCTTTCTAATTCTCATGTGCGCTGTACTGTCTCATGGTCATTGTTCTTTGTTTCTTGGCCTTTACCTGACCTTACTCAGTGTTTTCATACCAAAGTCATCATGTTTTCTCCAGAACCTCCTCTTACCATCTCTCATGGGCATTTCCCAGTTATTCTGTTTAGAATTTTGATTTGGTCTTTACTTCTTCCCTTCAATCAGCAACAGAACCTTTTCTCCTAAGTCCTTTTACATTGATCCTACCATCATTAGACCTTCATTTCCTTATGTTTTTTTTCTTTAACTACTGTCTTCCCCCTCTTAGTATGTTCTGCATGCCCCTACCGGAGAGACTTTACTTAGGCATTGCTTTGAATAATGTCATTTTCTCTCACCCCAATTTAAAGTTTCTTTATATTTTCTACCAAATATAGTATAAAACCCATTAAGTTGCTTTTAAGGCCACCATTTCTTCATAAAGTTTCAATATCAGAATACATATTCAGGTATACAGCTAAGTTAATACAACTTGGTACATTGTATGTGGAACCATGATGGTGCAGTGGTTAAGTGGGTTGGCTGCTAACCGAAAAGTTGGCAGTTTGAACCCACCAGTCGCTCCATGGGAGAAAGATGTGGTGGTCTGCTTCTATAAAGACTACAGCCTTGGAAACCATGTAGGGCAGTTCTACTCTGTCCTGTGGGGTCCCTATGAGTCAGAGTCGACTCAATGGCAATGGATTATGCTATTGATAATTATGAAATACTATATACCATGGATTGAATTATGTACCCCCCCCAAAATGTGTGTATCAATTTGGCTGGGCGATGATTCCTGGTATTGTGTGATTATCCTATATGTTGTAGATCATGCCTGTATGATGTTAATGAGGGAGGATGGGCAGCAGTTGTGTTAGTGAGGCAGGACTCAATCAACAAGATTGAAGTGTGTCTTGAGGCAATCTCTTGAGACATAAAAGAAAGAAGCCAGCAGAGAGACAGGGGGACCTCATACCACCAAGAAATCAGTGCCGGGAGCAGAGTGCGTTCTTTGGACCTGGGGTCCCTGCACAGGGAAGCTCCTAGTCTGGGGGAAGAATGATGAGACAGAGAGAGAAAGACTTCTCCTGGAGCTGACACCCTGAGTTTGGACTTTTAGCCTACTTTACTGTGAGAAGATTAACTTCTCTTTGTTAAAGCCATCCACTTGTGGTATTTCTGTTATAGCAGCACTAGATAACTAAGCCACTATGGGAGCACAGAGAATGGTATTGATATATTCCATGTCAAAGAATTAGGTGTAAAGCTTCTGTTTGGTTAGGATTCCCTCGGTAGTGCAAAAAGTTATCGTGCTCAGCTGCTAACTGAAAGGTTGGAGTTGAGTCCACCCAGAGGCACCTCTAGAGAAAAGCCTGATGGTCTACTCCTGACAAATCAGCCGTTGAAAACCCTGTGGAGCACAGTTCTACCCTGACACACACGGGGCCGTGGTGAGTTGCAGTCAACTCAGTGGCAACTGGAGTGTGTGTGTGTGTGTGTGTGTGCGTGTGCATGCACGAGTGTGTGTTTGATTGATAGGCTGACAAATAAAATTTGACCAAGAATAGAAAAATTGACTTGGAAAGATGTGCATAGGTATAATTAATGGAAATTTAAGGCAAAAATTGATAACATCTTGGGTTTTTATGCTCCTTTAACCCAAACACATACCCATTATTTTATTTTGACAGCAATTGGTTATTATTTTAGCTACTCTTTAAGCTTTAAAGAGAACTGATGGATTATTTATGGTCCATTGAAAGTTACTGGAGAGAAAATTAGTCGAAGAGTAATGAATACAGACATTTTCGTTGGGGTAAAATGCCACTTTATTCCTTTCTCTCTCTCTCTAGGTATCTTCTCAGTACTCAGTTTGGCCTCCGAGTGCACAACCCTCGCTGCTGAACTTCCCAAAGTATCCTACGTGAAGGCTCTTGATGTATGGCTTATTGCTTGTCTTCTGTTTGGGTTCGCTTCACTGGTTGAGTATGCTGTTGTCCAGGTGATGTTGAACAACCCTAAAAGAGTTGAAGCAGAAAAAGCCAGAATTGCTAAGGCAGAGCAAGCAGATGGAAAAGGTGGAAATGTGGCTAAAAAGAACACTGTGAATGGCACGGGGACTCCTGTTCATATTAGCACTTTGCAGGTAAGAATGAAAATGTCCAGTTGAGTAATTTCCGCCACCCTTTCTGCAAGTGTCAGGAGAGAGGCACTTTTCTATGAGAGTAAGGGTTTGATAGAATTGGCATATCTGTGTGTATCCTCTACTACTCCATCATTTACTTTCTCTGCTAGAATAAAAGGAACTGAGCACCACAGATTTTTGGACAAGGAATAGAAAACATTAAATATGCTTAGTTCAGATACTTCTTAGGAAAGAAAATATTCAATGCCTAATTACATTTCTTGGTGACTTTCCACTGAGTTTAAGGATATAGCTCTGCTTTGATGGTCAACACTGAATATGGAGATCTAGCCATAACTACTTAATTCCCTAGTCTTTCTCATCTGACAAGCCTTAGTGAAAGGCCAGAAAACTGCTGGGGAAGTACTGACTTCCTGCCAACAATGAAGGATGGGGGAGGGGGGGCTATGCTTTTGATTAAATCACCCTCCTGTTCCCCACCAGTGTTGAGAGCTGCACATTAATGAAACCACACATTAGGCAAGCCACTTACTTATTGGATGCCTGGATGAGAGGGAAAGTAGGACCATACTTGGGGTTCTGTCCATCCTGCAGGTGGGTGACTGGAGAAGTATTTGATAGAGTTTAACCCCTAACCCTTGCCTTGCCACATGCCTGTGGGTCTAAGAATAGTAGACAATGTCTTTAGACTCAGGTAATGACAATCACAGAGCAACAGACTGCTTCGTGGATTCAAGTTTGCTATCCACTTACCCCAAGAGCACCCCTGATTGATGCCCTCTGGTCAGGAAGACCAGTCCACCAGAAGATCATATTCATTGATCATATCCATGGTAAAAAAGTACCATAAAAGACCAATAGGCCCATACCATCTTACAGTCTTGAAGATATTGTTTGCTCTGCTTATATCCCTGCTCCCAAATACTCTTCTAGTTGGTTGACCACCACCACTCCCTTACCTGGAATTCTAAACAAGTATGCCATATGTGCATTTTTAGATACAAAAAGTAAAGGAACCCTTCTTGTATGCTCATGCCTGGGGCCTTCTTTTTATTGTTCAGCCATTACTCAAATTCTGAGACTCTAAACCAACAACCCTATACAAATCCTTAGCTGCTACTTTGTGGGAAGGTTTTTAAGCTTTATACCGCTCTTGTAGCCTAATACAAGATATAATATTTTCATTAACACAGAGCAATCATAGCCTTAAGGAAGTCAGGCTTGAAACTTTGACAGGTTCATAGTATTTTCCAAACATTCCAGACCAGCATTTTGGACTTTCTGTGTTCATAAATCTAACTTCTTTCATGCTCTTATCAAAGCCCTGCAAGATGAGGAGCAATTTTCAGCTGCTTCTCAGATAATTTCAATCATTTTTTCATGTGTAGTTCTCCTACTGTCTTCTAGTTAAGGAAAATGTTCATCATTTTCCAAAAGTTTCCAGAGGTTTTGTTAATCTGTCTGGATGACACTTTACACTGTTTATCTAAACTGACAGACTGTGAACGTCTGAGCCCAGTTTCCTGGGTGCCCATAACAGTGGTCACCAGGAAACGGTGTTCCTGGGCCTGCTGGTGATGTTTCTGGGCCGTCTGCTGTCTGGCCAAGGTAATCACACGACGCCTGGCCAGATGGTAGCTGTTCTTGAGCAGGTTACCTCCAGGATGATCAGGGACACTAGGTGATGCCTCAGGTTTCATTAAATTACTGTTAACCCATCATTAACTTTCCACCCCAATCTTCTCAATTAAAAAAAAAACAACTCAGGAAGGAGAAGGAAGTTTCCTGGTCCTAAGCCTTCTGACCCAAGAGGATTGTTTATTCTTGCCTTGACTCTGGCTTATATTGAAATGGAGCCATCAAGGGAAGTTATGATTTACTGGAGTAAAATTACTAGTTAACAAGGGTTTTGTTGGACATGGGAAATTTATTTTAATGGAGTTCACAGTCTAAAACAACCAGTCTAAACCTGGACACTCGACCCAGTCCAGTCACAGCTTGCTAGCTTCTTTTAGCGGCCTGAGTTCACTATCCACTTCATGCCAGATAACCAGCAACTAGAGAACTGACAGGGTGTATCCTAGCTTGAAACCATCTAGCCCTGTCAGTTAACGAGTCTTAGTGGCACACTGCTTAAAGCTTTCAGCTGCTAATCCCTTGATCAATACTACACTTTTTTCTTTACTTACCATTTTTAAATTATAAATAGAGGTATATAGAGATAGATTGATTTGTATTTAGAGGGTTTTTTTTTTAGCATAATTACCAATTTCCCCTCCCCATCCCCTAGTAACCACTAATCTCCTTTTGCTTGTATGCATTTGCCTATTCTAGATATTTCATATAAACAGTCATATAATATTTGTCCTTTTGTGTCTGGCTGATTTCACTTAGCATAATGTTTTCAGGATTCATCCATGTAGTAGCATGCATCAGAATTTCATTCGTCTTTATAGATGAATATAGTATTTTACACAAATAACGTGCACCTTCTACATTTGTTTGCCAACCACGCCCTCCCCCATAAGGTATTTTCAAAAGTGTGCTATGCTGATTTTTTTTTACTGCGACATGTAAAAAAAAATTGGTATAGCAGCACTTATGAAAATATCTTGCAAGGGAGAGGGCGTGGTTGGCAGACAAATGTAGAAGGAACATGTTATTTGTGTAAAATATGGTAAACCAATAACAAACCCATTGCCGTCGACTCAATTCTGACTCATAATGACCCTACAGGACAGAGTAGAACTGTACTGTAAATCTTAATGGAAGCAGACGGCCACATCTTTCTTCCATGGAGCGGCTGGTGGGTTTCAACCACCAACCTTCCAGTTATCCTCTGAGTGCATTAACTATTGCACCACCAGGGCTCCTATGGATGAATAGTATATACACACACACATATATACACACGTACAATGATATTCTATTATATATATATCACATTTATCTATTGATGGATACCTGGTTATTTTCACCTTTTGGCTGTTGTGAATAATGCTGCTGTGAACATCAGTGTGCAAATATTTGAGTTCTTCTTCACGTCTTTTGTGTACATACCTCAGAGTAGAATTGATGAATTGTATGGTAAATTTTACTATTTTAAGAGCCACCAAACTTTTCCACGTGGATGCACTGTTTTACGTTCCCACTACAGTAGAAAAGGAGAGTTCCAATTTCTCCACATCTTTGCCAACACTTGTTTTTATTTTATATATATTTTTATAATAGCCATCCTAGTGGATGTGAAGTGGTATCTTGTGGTTTTGATTTGCATTTCCTTATTGACTAATGATGTTAGTATCTTTTCATGTGCTTATTGGCCACTTGTGTATATTTTTTAGAGAAATGTGTATTCATGTACTTCGCTCATTTTAAAATTGTCTTTTTGTTGTTGAGTTGTAGCTCTTTATATATTTTTAATATTAAATGCTTATCTGATACATAGTTTCCAAATAATTTCTCCCATTCTGTAGGTTGTCTTTTCACTGATTATGCCCCAAATTTTTTGATGCACAAAATGTTTAGTTTTGATGAAGTCCAGCTTATCTATTTTTTCTCTCGTTACTTGTACTTTTGGTGTCATATCAAGGAATCCTTTGCCAAAAAGAAGACGTAAACCTTTACCTCTGTTTTCTTCTAAGTTTTACAGTATTAGCTCTTATATTTAGGTTGTTGATCCATTTGGAGTTAATATTTGTATATATCATGTAGTGTGGCTCCACTTTCGTTCTTTTCATGTAGAGATCCAGGTGTTCTGGCACCATTTGTTGAAGAGACCACCCTGTCCTCACTGAATGGACATGGCACCCTTGTGAAAAAACAGCTGGCCATATATGTATGAATTTATTTCTGGTCTCTCAATCTTATTCACTTGGTCTACATGGCTATCCTTATGGCAGTGCTTCATTTTTTTTTTTAATAATTCTTTGAATGATATATATTTTTCTATGCTTTCTGTATCATTATATTTGAAATGAGTTTTTTAATCTACTCTGCCAGTTGCTTGTCTTTTAATTGTTATATTTAGATCTTTAAATTTAACATAATTGTTGATATCTTAGGGCTTAAATCTACCATTTTATTTTTTCTTTTCTGCTTGTTCTATTTCTCTTATTTTCTGTTTTCTGACTTCATGTGGGCTACTTCAACATATCTTAGAATTCCATTTTGAGTTATCTAAAAAAAAAAAATTTTTTTTATGTATATTGCTTTTGAGTGTATCTCTTTGTATATCTCTTGTAGTAGTTTCTCTAGGTATTACATTATGTATATGTTTATAACTTATCACTGAGACCCTTTTCTCTGGCTGCCTTGAAGATTATTAATTTTTTTTCTTTTTTTGTCTGTAGTGTTCAAAAGTTTAATTGTGATGTGTCTTTGTGGAGATTTCTTTGGGTTTATTCTGTTTAGTATTTCCTTAGCTTGTTGAAAAAGTAGGTTTAAAGTCTATTGCCAGATTTTGAAAGCTTTTAGCTATTATCTCTTTGAGTACTTTTTTTCAGCCCTGCACTCTTCTCTTTTGCTAGGATTCCGATGACGTATATGGTAGATCCTTTGTTGTAGTCTCGCAAGTCCCTGAGGCTCTGTTGATTTTTTCTAGTCTATTTTTGCTCTACCATTCAGATAGGGTAATTTCTACTGTTGTATGTTTTGGTTAACTAATTCTTTCATCTGTGCCCTCTATTTTCTTGTTCAGCCTATCCACTGAGCTTTTTATTTGAATTATTGTATTTTTCAATTTTAAAATTTGCTTTTGATTTTTCTATGTATTTTTATTTCTTTGCTCAGGCTTTTGATTTTTTCATTTGTTTCAAGTATTTCCCTAATTTCTCATTGGTGCATTTTTATCGTGCATGTTTTAAAATCTTTGTCAGATAACTTTAATATCTCTGTTATCTTGGTATTTACATTTAATGATTTTTTCATTCAGTTTGAGATCTTCCCAGCCTCTGTATGATGAGTGATTTTTTTTATTGAAACCTGGATATTTTCTTTTTATGTTATGGGATTGATTATTACTTATCCCTTCTATTTTAGCTGGCTACTTCATTACTTCCAGGTGGAGGTAGAAACTCAGGTTCCTCAGTGTGTGAGCACACGGGCTCCTCATTACTGCTGGGTGCGGCTGGAAGTTCCCAGTTCCTATGTGCTCTCCACTGACACCAGAGTGGGGTGGCTCATTACTGTTAATGATAGTGCAAGCCCTGACTACCTAGTAGCCTCCTTTGAAGCCACCCCAGTGTGGAGGAGGTGTGGCATCTCATTACTATTGTAAAGGTGGAAGTTGCATGTGTGGTCTCCACTGACTGCAGCCATGAGGGAGCCTTGTAACTGATCATTGGTGATGAAGGTACTAACTCTCTACTTGACCTTCTCTGACACCATTTCAGCTGGGGTGTTGGGATACGTCATTACAGCCACTTGAAGTTGTTAGTTTAGGCTCACCACTTGGCCTTTGCTAGCATACATGCGGATGTGGTCTCATTTTTTTTCTGTGGTGTTTGGCTGGATTAGAGAAGTTATTGTCTAAAAGTTTTCTGTTTTGCTAGGCCAGCCCTTTTTTTGTCCTTTAGCTAGAGATCAGGCTTTTGTTAGGGTGTTTTTGGCTTGAGCCAGTTGAGGTTTCCAGTTGCCAGCTGCTTCAGCTACAAAGCTGGAATACATGAAGCCAAAGAAAACCCATGGAACTCCCATTGTGTTGTTCCCTAGGTCTCGAGGCTCCCATCTTCCTCCTTCTCTCTACATTTCAGAGTCTTTATATGTTACTTTTAACATATAATATCCAGGGTTTTTAGCTCTACTTAGTGGGAGAAATAGGGAAAAGTATGTCTACTCCATCTTCCTGGAAAGAGAAGTCCCCTATTTGCTTTTCAAGGCCCTTGACATCCTCATTGTAACAGTGCCCTGTCTGCCACACTCTAATGGTCAAATAGAGCATATCAATGGGCTGCACATACCACTTCTGTTACCTAACACTTCTATTCCAGATGATCTACCTAGTAGGCCATTTCAGATCCGTTACATTTATGCATTAGGAACACATAACTTTCAGAGAAATTGTGTCTCCTTTCTGATATTTTTCTTTTTTCTCTGTTACCACTAAAATTATACAAGTCAAGTAGTACCTACTAGAGCTAAGGACCGTGTAAGGGCATGCTCAAGATCAACAGTGAGATGGTATTCAAAGTATACTACCTCTTTGTGAGAAACTCTGGTACTCCTTCTGAAACATATACTTATTCTTCTATTCCAGAAATGGAAGGAGACATATCTTAGATCCTTACGTTATATGGAGATGTTCATGCTCTGAGTTTTTGACTCTCATTACCCACCCCTCCATTTACATCTTCTCTTTATTACTGCCTTAATTATGTGGTGCAGCCATAACAAAAATACCACACCTGGGTGGCTTTAAAGAACAGAATTTTATTTTCTTACAGGTCTGAAGGCCAGAAGTCTGAATGTGGGGCATTGGCTCTAGGGGAGGGTCCTTCTCTGTCTTTTTTAGCTTCTGTACCTGGTAGCAATCCTGGGTGGTCCTGGGCTTGTAAATGCACCTGCCTCCATCTTCACATGGCATCTTACCCTGGTGTGTATGGATCTCTATTTTTCCTTTTAATAAGACATCACTCAGAATGGATTAGGTTTAGTATCTACTATGATATGATTTCATCAATATAACATAAGAAAATCCTATTTCCAAACAGGCTCACAGGTATAGGGGTTAGGACTTGAACATATCTTTTTGGGGGGCATAATTCAATCTATAACAAACACTTCCTCAGTTTCCAGACCACTTATCCCCCAGCTCCCTAACTTGAACCCAGTGACCTGGAGACACAAAGCAAGGATGTTTTATAGCACAGTTGCTTGATTTCCAGTGGTACCATAATTAACTCCATTCTCTGGTATGTTATGGGGCTTTGATAACTGCAGAACTTCCCTGGTAACAGAAAAACACCCATGCAAAAATTATCTTGGACTCTTAACATATTCCACTGCATAAAGTAATGATGGAAGAGACTCTTTAGAACAACTTTTCAAGGTATCATACAACATATTAAGATTATTTATCAACATGGATGTAAAGAATAAATAGGATCTATGAAATTTTTTTTTTATGAAATATTAGGCTCGGTTGTGTTATTTTATATTTAGTTTTTAAGCATTGAAATAATTACACAGTGAATAAAAGTTCAAACACATTCTGGATTTTAATTCTCTACTTTTTATAGCTGCTGATAGAAATACACATACCTGTGTTCGAAAGTGCAATGTCATTTTGCTGTAGAAGTCATAGAATAATGCCTGAAGAGTTTAAAAATTGACCAGAAATTTTAATCTCCAGCAATAAATGTAAATCACTATTATTATTCCTTAAAAAAAAAATGCAATTTCCAAAATAAATATTTTACTCTGTGTCATGGATTGAATTGTGTCCCCCAAAAATATGTGTATCAATTTGGCTAGGCCATGATTCCCAGTATTGTGTGATTGTCTACCATTTTGTCATCTGATGTGATTTTCCTATGTGTTGTAAATCTTATCTCTATGATGTTGATGAGGTGGGATCAGGGACAGTTAAGTTAATGAGGCAGGACTCAATCTACAAGATTGGATTGTGTCTTGAGCAAATTTCTTTTGAGATATAAAAGAGAGAAGTGAGCAGAGAGACATAGGGGACCTCATACCACAAAGAAGCACTGGGAGCAGTGCACATCCTTTGGACCCAGGGTCCCTGTCCAGAGAAGCTCCTGGTCCAGGGAAAGATTGATGACAGGGACCTTCCTCTAGAGCCGACAGAGAGAGAAGGCCTTCCCCTGGAGCTGATGCCCTGAGTTTGGATTTCTAGCCTACTAGACTGTGAGAGAATAAATTTCTGTGTCTTGAAGCCATCCACTTGTGGTATTTCTGTTATAGCAGCACTAGATGAACAATATAGAATTTGGTACTGGGAATGGGGTGCTGCTCTAACAGATGCTAAAAATGTGGAAGAGGTTTTGAAACTGTGAGTGAACAGATGCTGGAAGAGTTTTAAAGTGTGCAATAGTAAAAGCCTATATTGCCTTGAAGAGACCATTGGTGGAATTATGGACACCTAAGACAATTCTGGTGAGGACTCAGAAGGAAGTGAGGAGAATTGTAACACCAGATACAGTGCAGCAGAGAAGTAGCAGCAGCAGAACTAGGAGACCAGTGTGAGACAAAGCTGGAGCTGATCCACGGAGTGAGAACGCTGAGTGCCTTAGTATGGGAGACTTTCTGGCAGAGTGGGGTGCATCTGAGCACTTATTAGTGCATCTGGGCCTGCCAACCCACAGAGTAAGAGAGCTGAGTGCCTTCTGGCTGAATCTTACTGGTGGAATGGGGTGCTTCCAGGCACTACAGAGTGGAGATACAGAACTTCGGAACATTTACCCCAGCAGATGTAGATGGTGAGGCCCGAGGGGCTGAGAGGCCGAGAGCCCAGGGAACCAGGAAGCAGAAGCTAAAGAGACAAGAAACACAGGAAGCAAAGCTGCCTCAGTCTCAAAGGGTATGGCCACGACTTCTGGGGTCTCAAAGGGTGGAGCCATGGTCTCTGGTGTTTCTAAGGGTGGAGTTGCCGCTCTTATGGACTAGGAGAGTGGTGCTCCTAAAGTTGAGGGAGCAGAGCTGCAGTAGGCCTGGAAGGTGGAGCTGAACCCTAGATTTGGGGGGGCGTCCCCTGAAAATCTGGAGAGTGTGGCCAATACCTAGAGTCTGGAGGGCAGAACCATTGTGTAAATGGTCTCAGAGAACAGAGCATTATTTTCAAAGCCTTGAGGGCTAGTGTAATGTGTTCTGCTGATTTGCTTGGTGCCTGTTATCCCTTCTTTCCCTCAGGTTTCTACCATTTATAATGGAAATGTCTAGTTTGTGCCTGTTCCACCATTGCATTTTGGAAGCAGATAACTTGTATTCTAGAATTCACAGATGAGGAAGAATTTTGGATTTTGGGCCTGGAGTTGTTCTAAAATTTTGTTATGATATGATGGGATGAATGTGTTTTACATGTGGCAAGGACATGGATTTTGGGGGGCCAAAGGGTGAAATGTCATGGATTGAATCATGTCCCCCAAAAATATGTGTATTAATTTGGCTAGGCCGTGATTCCCAGTATAGTGTGATTGTTCACCATTTTGTTATCTGATGTGAATTTCCTATGTGTTATAAATCCTATCTCTATGATGTTGATGAAATGGGATTAGTGGCAGTTATGTTAATGAGAGAGGACTCAATCTACAAGATAGGATTGTACCTTAGCCAAACTCTTTTGAGATATGAGAGAGAGAAGCAAGCAGAGAGACATAGGGGACCTCATACCACCAAGAAAGAAGCACTGGGAGCATGGTGCATCCTTTGGACCCAGGGTCCCTGTGCAGAGAAGCCCCTGGTCCAGGGGAAGATTGATGACAGGGACCTTCCTCCAAAGCCAGCAGAGAGAGAAAGCCTTCTTTGGAGCTGGTGCCCTGATATGGACTTCTAGCCTACCCGACTGTGAGAGAATAAATTTCTGTGTCTTGAAGCCATCCACTTGTGATATTTCTGTTACAGCCGAACTAGATGACTAAGACACCATGTAGTACTTGTATCCTGATACAGGCTTCATAATGAAAATACAAGTCCAAGAATATCTTTAATGTATACATCAGACTGGTAACAAATGTGTAAGCTTGATAAATTTATAAGATTGTTAAATATTGACGTGAAAGAAAATACGAAAATGTAAAAAAAAAATTTAATTACTGTATATATTTTTTAATTTACCAGTTTTGCCATGAAAAATACAGTTTTTGGTTTCAAAATGCATTTGTTCCAATGTAGTTTGACTTTTGAAATACAACATTTTGTTGAGTAAGTTCTCTCAGAAGATATGTAATTTATTTTTAACAAAATAATAATAGTAATAGTAATTATTCCATAATGGAATGTGGATTGTAGGAAATGTTTGAAACTGATTCTTTAATAATATTGTATTTTCCAAGACATGCAATGATAACAAAAAATTACAATGAAGCTCAATGATAATTTAATCCAGTTTTTATATGAGATTTCCATAATTTGAGGCCTGCATAAACCTGGTGGTGTAGTGGTTAAGTGCTACGGCTTCTAACTAGAGGGTTGGCAGTTCGAATCCACCAGGCACTCCTTGGAAACTCAATTGGGCATTTCTACTCTGTCCTATAGGGTCGCTATGAGTCGGAATCAACTCGACGGTACTGGGTTTGGTTTTTTTGGTTGGTTATATAAAAATATGTCAGCATACATATGTAATTATCTATTTTTTATTTTGTTTTTCCCTAACTGTGGTGACTATTCAGTTATTTCAATATTTTGGTCATTATTTGTTCACTCATCTGTTTCTTTTTTTAATTCAGCAAAACAGTTGCGAGCCTACTGTTAGTGTTATCCTGGTCCCGACACTTAGTGTGTGCCATCCACAGAAATTTTGGGGATAAAACACAAAGAAAATAGTATTTGTGCCCATAAATTTGAATGAATTAAAAATTAAAAGCTCCTGTTCAAATATGAATGTGATAGTTGTTTCTTTACAGTAATAGTATGTTGTTTAGAATAACAATGTATTTAAATTTGGTAAAATATATAGAGATTATTCACCTCTGAACAAATTTTTATCATCTGTAGAAGACTTGTTGCCACCACGAAGTCATGCTACGACCTCTGGTCAACAAAAGAGCGCATGAGGTGATTAACTTCTAAATACGTGTGGGCTCAAACTGAAAGGGACTACAAAGAACATTTTAGAGGCTAAAGTCTGAAGCATTAGGAAATTTTTATCTGCATCATTTTTTATTCCTGACAGTTTCATTATCACGCTCCTTCATTTTTGTTACCAGTAATTTCCAGAAGTGACAGAAGTTTTCATGATGAAAGTAAAAGACTCATTTGCATAATCAGGTAAAAAAAAAAAAGCAACTGAGAAATCATAAATTGGAGTTTAATAGAGTCAAGATCACTTCTAAGAATGTGTGTTAAGCAGGGTTTTTACTAGTACTATTTTATTTATAGTTTCTTTAATCTCTCTTCATGTGATAGTATAACTGTTTAAAAATCGTAATTATACTGTCAGCCCTTTTGTTCCTTCATGTACATATTTGAAATGATAATTAGGTATAGAGAGTATTAACTAAAAAAGAAAGCTTTGGGGAGAATTTTTGATGAATAGGACAAAATGAGACCAACCAACTAGTTAATGAATTGTGAACTATTTGAGAAACTGTAAGAACTTTGCAGTAAGGAACCTAATCATATTTATTTTTGGGTTACGTTGTTAAAAATCACTTCTGTAGTAGAGGCTCTCTCCATCAACACACACAGGCATGCACACACATGCACACTCACATAACTGTACTTTTGACTATAAGAATCTTCAAATAAATCTAGAAGAGGTTTTAGTAACTGTACATTTTGAATAAACTGTGTTGTCAGTATCCTAAAATTACTTAGATTACTGGCTTACTTGAAGAATATAGCTTTGTAAATAAATATGTAAATAAAATAGATAAGAAAATTTGAAGTATTTATGTGTAACTTAGGATATAACATAAATATGGCCACTTGTTTATTTACTGATTCTAAACCTCACCTAAAAGTCTTGCATAAAATATGACTAATAGTAAGTGTAGGGTCGCTATGAGTCAGAATTGACTCGACGGCACTGGGCTGGGTAATAGTAAGTGTACTTCTATAGTAAATGCATTAGGCCTTGTTTGTAAAGTAAAAATAAGTAATAACTTCCTAAGTCTTTTGATAGAAGCTGGAGTACACCATTGTTTTGGTAAGTAGATTCTAAAGCAAAATTAGGGCATTTGAAGCCATTGGAGTAGGGAATTCTAAAGGGCAGGAGAGAAACTGGGATATCAATATTATGTTGAGAGTCGGAGGATAATACGAAACGTGGTGGTGTAGAATCTAGTTGTCAACCTCTGTTCCAGTCAAATTAGTGATTTAGTCTTTACAGAAGTTCATGGATACGTGCTGAGACCTACGCATTCCTCAGAATAGCACTGAAAACCTAGAACTTAAATGTGGTCAAATCTTCTGTTTGGCATGATTACAGGGAGGTGTGTGTTTGGGCGAGAATGAGTGTGTGTGTGTTGTGGTGGAGCTTAGTTTGGAAACATTGCTGAAAGGTGTCTTTTTTAAAATGAACTTTATTTTTTAGAGGAATTTTAGGTTTGCAGAAGAACTGTGCAGTAAGTACAGAGAATGCCTAAACTCCGCGCCCCCCAACACACACACCATTTCTCCTATTATTAGCATCTTGCATTCCATTGGTGTATCTGTTACAATTGATGAATCAATGTTGATAGATTGTTATTAACTAAAGTCCATAATTTATATTAGGGATCACTCTTTGACAAATGCATAATGTTGTGTGTCCACCATTACAATAGCATACAGAACAGTGTCACCGCTCTGATGACCTGTGCTCTACCCCTTCATTGCTCTTACTGCTTCCTCCTGAGCCCCTGGCAACCACTGATATTTTTACTGTTTTTTAGTTTCTTGAATGTCATATAGTCGAAATCATATACTACGTATCTTTTTAAGACTGGCTTCTTTCACTTAGTAACATGCATTTAAAGTTCTTCCATATCTTTTCATAGCTTGGTGGATCATTTCTTTTTATCACTGAATAATACCCCACTGTATGGATGTATTGCAATTTGTTTTTCCATTCACATATTGGAAAACATTTTGTTTGCTTCCAGTTTTGGCAATTACAAGTAAAGCTACTATAAGCATTTGCATGCAGGATTTATGTTGAGATACTTTTTGAACCCATTTGAATAAATACCTACTGGTATTTTTTTTTTTATGATTGCTAGATTGCGTCATAGATTTATCTAGTTTGCTGATTTAGCTTTGTAAAAAACTGTCAGACGGTCTTCCAAAGTGGCTGTACCATTTCGCGTTCCCACCAGCAATGGTCGTGAATTCCTGTTGCTCCACATCTTTTCCAGCAGTTGCTGCTGTCCGGGTTTTGGATTTTACCAATTTTAATATGTGTGTTATCACATTGTTGTTTTGATTTGCAATTCCTTGATGATATGATATTATTTTTTCATATGCTTGTTTGCCATCTGTATATATTCTTTGGTCAAGCATCCCATTTTATAATTGGATTGGCTATTTTCTTACAGTTGGCTTTTAACTGTTCTTTATATATTTTGTACACAAGCCCTTTATCAGATATGTGTCTTCCAAATATGTTCTCACAGTATGTGGCGGTATATTTCATAGAGTGAAAGTTTTTTAATTTTACTGAAGTCCAACATATATATATATATATATATATTTTCTTTTATGGATCATCCTTTTAGTGTTGTATCTAAAAAGTAATCACCAAACCCAGAGTCACCTAGATGTTCTCCTGTGTTATCTTCTAGAAGTTGTATAGTTTTATGTTTTACATGTGAGTGAATAATCCATTTTGAGTTAATTTTTGTGAAGTATGTAAGCTCTGTGTTTAGATTTATTCACTAATTTTTTTGCATGTGGAAGTCTAGTTGTTCCAGCACCGTTTGTTGAAAAGATGATCCTTTTTTCACTGAGTTGCCTTTGCTTCTTTGTCAAAACAGCCCTTTGACAATATTTGTATGGGTCTATTCCTGGGGTCCCCCCATGTGTCTGTAAGTTTGTCGTACTGTGGGGGCTTGCGTGTTGCTGTGATGCTGGGAGCTACACCACCAGTATTCAGATATCAGCAGGGTCACCCATGGAGGACAGGTTTCAGCTGCTCTTCCAGACTAAGACAGACTAGGAAGAAGGACCTGGGAGTCTACTTCTGAAAAGCATTAGCCAGTGAAAATCTTATGAATAGCAGCAGAACATTGTCTGATATAGTACTGGCAGATGAGGCCCCCAGGTTGGAAGGCACTCAAAAGATGACTGGGGAAGAGATGCCTCCTCAAAGTAGAGTCCACATTAATGACGTGGATGGAGACAAGCTTTTGGGAGCTTCATTCGCTGATGTGGCATTACTCAAAATGAAAAGAAACAGCTGCAAACATCCATTAATAACCAGAACCTGGAATGTATGAAGTATGAATCTAGGAAAATTGGAAATCGTCAAAAATGAAATGGAACTCATAAACATTGATATCCTAGGCATTAGTGAGCTGAAATGGACTGGTATGGGCCATTTTGAATCTGACAATCATATAGTCTACTATGCTGGGAATGACAACTCAAAGAGGAATGGTGTTGCATTCATCGTCAAAAAGAACATTTCAAGATCTATCCTGAAGTACAACAATGTCAGTGATAGGATAATATCCATATGCCTACAAGGAAGACCAGTTAATATGACTATTATTCAAATTTATGCACCAACCACTAGGGCCAAAGATGAAGAAATAGAAGATTTTTATCAGGTGCTGCAGCCTGAAATTGATGAAACGTGCAATCAAGATGCATTGATAATTACTGGCGATTGGAATGCGAAAGTTTTAAACAAAGAAGAAGGATCAGTATTTGGAAAATATGGCCTTGGTGATAGAAACAATGCCAGAGATCGAATGATAGAATTTTGCAAGACCAACGACTTCTTCATTGCAAATACCTTCTTTTACCAACATAAACAGTGATTATACACATGGACCTCACCAGATGGAACACACAGAAATCAAATTGACTACATCTGTGGAAAGAGACAATGGAAAAGCTCAAAATCATCAGTCAGAACAAGGTGAGGGGCTGACTGTGGAACAGACCATCAATTATTGCTCATATGCAAGTTCAAGCTGAAAGTGAAGAAAATCAGAGCAAGTCCACGATAGCCAAAATATGACCTTGAGTGCATTCCGCCTGAATTTAGAGAACATCTGAAGAATAGATTCATTGCACTGAACACTAGTGACCGAAGACCAGACGAGTTGTGGAATGACATCAAGGACATCATACATGAAGAAAGCAAAAGATCATTGAAAAGACAGGAAAGAAAGAAAAGATCAAGAGGGATGTCAGAGGAGGCTTTGAAACTTGGTCTGAAATGTTGAGCAGCTAAAGCAAAAGGAAGAATTGATGAAGTAAAAGAACTGAACAGAAGATTTCAAAGGGCGTCTCGAGAAGACAAAGTAAAGTATTATAATGACATGTGCATAGATCAAGAGGCAGTTGTTCGGACAGAACAAGGGGATAGTGATTGGCTTAAAGTCAGGAAAGGTGTGCGTTAGGGTTGTATTCTTTCACCATACATATTCAATCTGTATGCTGAGCAAATAATTCGAGAAGCTGGACTATATGAAGAATAGGGCATCAGGATTGGAAGAAAACTCATTAACAGCCTGCATTATGCAGATGACACAACCTTGCTTGCTGAAAGTAAAGAGGACTTGAAGATCAAAGACCACAGCCTTCAGTATGGATTGCACCTCAACATAAAGGAAACAAAATTTCTCACAACTGGACCAATGAGTGACATCATGATAAACAGAGAAAAGATTGAAGTTGTCAAGGATTTCATTTTACTTGGACCCACAATCAACAGCCATGGAAGCAGCAGTCAAGAAATCAAAAGATACATTGCATTAGGTAAATCTGCTGCAAAGGACCTCTTCAAAGTGTTGAAGAGCAAAGGTGTCACCTTGAAGACTAAGGTGCACCTGACCCAAGCCATGGTATTTTCAATCGCATCATGTGCATGTGAAAGCTGGACAATGAATAAGGAAGACCGAAGTAGAATTGATGCCTTTGAAGTGTGGTGTTGGCGAAGAATATTGAATATACCATGGACTGCCCAAAGAACAAACAATCTGTCTTAGAAGTACAACCAGAATGCTCCTTAGAAGCAAGGATGGCGAGTCTGTGTCTTACATACTTTGGACATGTTGTCAGTAGGGATCAGTCCCTGGAGAAGGACATTGTGCTTGGCAGAGTACAGGGTCAGGGGAAAAGAGGAAGTCCCTCAATGAGGTGGATTGACGCAGTGGCTGCAACAATGGGCTCAAGCATAACAACAATTGTGAGGATGGCTCAGGACCAGGCAGTGTTTCGTTCTGTTGTGCATAGGGTCGCTATGAGTCAGAACTGACTTGATGGCACCTAACAACAACAACAACAATTTCTAGGGTCTGTATTCTATTCCAATAGTCTTTTTATCTGTTCCTTCACCAACACCACACTGTCTTGATCACTGTAGCTTCATAATAAGACATGAAGTCAAATAATGGACGTTCTCCGACTCTTATTTTTCTTTAGTTTTGTCTCGGCTCTTCTGGGTCTTTTGCTTCACCAGTTTTGTCCATATCCACAAAATAACTTGTAATTTTGATTGAGATTGTGTTGAATCCACAGATAAATTTGGGAATAATTGACATCCTAATAATATTGTTTTCCTATCTATGAGTATGGGACATCTCTCCATTTATTTAAATCTCTTTTGATTTCTTTCATGAATGCTTTGTAGTTTTCTTCATATAGATTCTGTACTATTTTGTTATATTTATACATAAGTATTATATTTCTTAAAAAAAAAAAAAAGTTTTTTTTTTTAATGCAAATGATGCTGTGCTTTTTATTTCAGATTCCAACTGTTCACAGGCGGTATAAAGAAAAGCATTTGGCTTTTTATATTAACCTTTTTATCCTGCAACCTTATTGTTATAACAATGCAGTATGTGTTAATAATTCTTATTAGTTTTAGGTTTTTTTTTTTTAATCAATTCTTTGGGATGTTTTTTACATAGACAATCATATTATCTGTAAACCAAGACAATTTTATTTCTTCCTTCTCAAAGTGTATACCTTTTATTTCCTTTTCTTGTCAAATTGCATTAGCTAGACTTTCTAGTATGATGTTGAGTAGGAGTGATGAGACATCCTTGATTTTTTCCCAGTCTTAGGGGGAAAGCACCTAGTTTCACACCAATAAGTGTATTAGTTGTAGGTTTTCTATAGATGTTCTTTGTCAATTGAGGAAACCACCTCCCCATTCCCAGTTTGCTGAAAACTTTTTTTTCATGAATGTGCCCTGGATTTTGTGATGTGCTTTTTCTGCATCTATTGATATAATCACATGATTTTTTTTCCCTTTGGCCTATTGATATGATTAATTACATTAATTTATTTGTTAATGTTGACCCAGCTTTGCATACCTGGAATAAATCTCACTTGGTTGTGATATATAATTCTTTTTTTTATATTGTTTGATTCAGTTTGCTAATGTTTTATTGAGTATTTTGGTATATGTATTCATGAAAGATATTGGTCTGTAATTTTCTTTCTTAGTAAAAATATTTGTCTGGTTTTGGAATTAGGGTAATGCTGACCTCATAGAATGAATTAGGAAGTGGTCCTGCTGTATCTGTTTTCTGGTTGAGATTGCAGATAACTGGTATCATTTCTTGTTTAAATTCTTGGAAGAATTCACCAGTGAAATCTTATAGTCCTGGTGCTTTCTTTTTGGAAGATTATTAATTGTTGGTTCAATTTATTTAATAGATACAGGTATATTCAAATCATCTATTTCTCCTCCTGTGAGTTTTTGTAGATTGCATATTTCAAGTAACATGTACGTTTTAGCTAAGTTTATCAAATTTGTCATTTAATGTGTGTGGGATTAGTTATGATGACCACTCTTTATTTCTAATATTAGTAATTTGTCATCTCTTACTCTAGCTCTCTCTCTCTCTTTTTGTGGTGAGGCTGGCTAGACTTTATAGATTTTATTGACCTATTTAAAGAACCAGCTTTTGTTTTTGTGTTGTTCCTCTATTAATTTCTTGTTTTCAATTTCATTGATTTTCAGTCTGATTTTTTTTTTTCCTTCTGCTCGCCTTGAATTTAATTTGCTTGTCATTTTCAAGTTTTCTAAGTGGAATTTAGGTTACTGATTTGAGATATTTCTTCCTTTTCTAACACATGCATTCAGTGCTGTAAATTTCTTTCTAAACACTGTTTTCACTGCATCCATAAATTTTGATTAGTTATTTTCACTTAGTTCAAAATATGTTTCTCTTGAGAATTCTTTGACCCACATATCGTTTAGAAGTGTATTGCTTAATCTCCAAATATTTTGGGATTTTCTATTTAACTTTCTGGTATTGATTTCTAATTTAATTTTGTTGTGGCCTGAGAGCACATTTTGTATGATTTCTAATTTGTGAAGATGTATTTTGTGACACAAGATATGGTCTATCTTAGTGAATACAGAATGTATATTCTGCTGTTGTTGGATGGAGTATTCTATAAATGTCGATTAGATCCAGTCGATTGATGGTGCTTTTCAGCTCAACTATTTCCTCACCGATTTCCTGCCTATTGAATCTGTCATTTTTTGATAGAGAGGTGTTGAAATTTCCAACTGTAATGGTGGATTTGTCTATTTCTCCTTGTAGTTCTGTCAATTTCTGCCATGTGTATTTTGATGTCCTATCGTTTTATCGTTAGGTGCATACACATTCAGGATAATTATGTCTTCCTGGAGAATTAAGCTTTTATCGTTAGGTAGTACCCCACTTTATCCCTAATAATCTTCCTTCTTCTGAAATCTCCTTTACTTGAAATTAATATAGCTACTGCAGCTTTCTTTTGATTAGTGTTATCATGGTATATATTTGTCCAGCCCATTACTTTTAATCTACCTGTGCCTTTAAAATATAAAGTGGGTTTCTTGTAGACAATATATAATTGGGTCTGTTTTTTTAATTCATTCTGATAATCTCTCTCTTTTAACTGATATATTTAGACCATTTAAAGTGATTATTGACATAGCTGAATTAATGCCTATCATATTTGTAATGGTTTTCTATTGCCTTTCTTTGTTATTTTTTTCTCTTCCACCTTTTTTCTGCCTTGTCTTCTTTTGTTTTTAATTATTTTATATAATTTTAGTTATTTTCTCTCTTTTCATAGCATATCAATAATACTTTTAAAATTTTTTAGTGGTTACCCTGGAGTTTGCAATAAACATTTACAGCTTATCTAAGTCCATTTTCAAATAACCCTATACAGCTTTATGGGTAGTACCAAAAAAATAAAAATAAGGAGGCCTTGTAGCACAGTAGTTAAGCATTCAGTTGCTAACCACAAGGTCAGCAGTTCAAGTCCACCAAGCCGCTCCTTGGAAACCCTGTGGGACAGTTCTACTCTGTCCTATATAGGGTCACTATGAGTTAGAATCATCTCAACAGCAATGGGTTTATTTATTTATTTGGAGAAAGGCTTTATTTCTCATTCATTTTTGAAGGATACTTTCTAATTTAATTTCATTGCTGGGTATAAAATTCTGGGATCATGGTTTTTTCATTGTTTGTTTTTTTTCCTTTCAACTCTTTAAATATTTCACTCCACTTCTTGCTTGCAATATTTCTGAAGAAAAATCTTGTTCTTGTTTTTTCATAGACAATGTGATTTTTTTTTCTCTGACTTCTTTCAAGATTTTCTCTTTTTCTTTGATTTTCAGCAGCTTGAACATGGTATGCTTAAGTGTAAATTTTTTGGCATTCATCATGGTTGGTTTTCTCTGGTATTCCGGTATTCCTGATGTGTGGATTGGTGTCTGTCAACAATTTTCGAAAATTCTAAGACATTATTATTTCCAATAAGGATCCTTGGTGGTGCAGTGGTTAAGTGCTCGGCTGCTAACCAAAAGGCTGGTGGCTTGAACTCAATGGCCTCTCTGCCAGAGAAAGCTGTGGCAGTTGACTCACGTAAAGATTTACAGCTTTGAAGATCCTCTAAGGTCATTGTACTGAGCCCTATTGGGTTGCTATCAGTCACAACCAACTCAACGGCAACGGGTTGTTTTTATTATTTCTTCTGTTTCTTTCTTTTTATATTACTATTATGAGTACATTATACATTTTGTAATTGCCCCACAGTTCTTGGATATTCTGTTTTTTCCCCCATCTTTTTTTCCTTTGCTTTTCAATTTTGAAAGTTTCTATTGACATATCTTTAAGCTCACTGATTTTTTTCCTCAGCAATATTCACTCTACTGATGAGCCTTTCCCCCACATTATTCATTTTTGTTACAGTGTTTTTGATTTCTAATATTTTCTTTGGATTATTCATTTTTGTTACAGTGCTTTTGATTTCTAATACTTTCTTTGGATTGTTTCTTAGAGTTTCCATCTCTCTGCTCACATTAAAAACCAAAAACCCAAACCTGTTGCAGTTACCCATTTATTATTATTGCATACTGTGTACTTTTCCGTTAGAGTCCTTTGTATGTTAATAATTTTTGTTGTTGTTAGTTGGCATCAAGTTCATTCCAACTCAGGGCAATCCCAGTCAGAATAGAACTGCTCTGTAGGGTTTTCAAGACTGTGACCTTTTGGAAGCAGTCTGGAAGGCCTATCTTTTGAGGTGCCTCTGAGTGGGTTTGAACTGCCAACCTCTCGCTAGTAGTCAAGTGCTTAACCAACCACTTGTGCAACCCAGGGACTCCATAGTGATTTTAAATCCCTTTTCCCTCATAATCCCAAAATGTCTGCCCTGTCTCTTCAAACTGTGTGTTCTTCCTTTTAACATGTCTTAAAATATATTTTTTTGGTTGTTGTTGTGGAAAGCCAAATATGATGTATAGGGTAAAATGCACTTTTTGTTCCTTCTGTTGTAAACGCTGTAAAGCCCTATTGATGTTGATGTGGTGGCAAGGTGTGTGTGTGGGGTGGGGGGAGAAAAAAAACCCAAAAAACCGAACCTGGTTCCGTCGAGTTGATTCCGAGAGGGGTCCTATAATCCCATGATTAAGTCCCAGTAGTTAGTGAGCCTGTTCCTCCTTGGTTGTGACCTTCACAAGTGTTTTTCAACTTTTTTGTTTTTTAACCCCTTAGGTGAAACAGGAAGGCTAAATGGTGGTGGAGCTGGATATTTCATTTCCCCTGTGTCCAACTCTAGACAAGGTTGGAGTTGGATGTCTCCCCTCCCCCACATTGAAGGCTAGAAGGAGGCTGGGGTTCAGTATTTCTCTTCCCCAACATGGAAGGTTAGAGAGGGCTGAAGTTTTCATATTTCCTTTCCTCCATGTCAGCCAATCTCCAGTAAATCCCAAGTATGTTAGGCTCTGGTAAAGTAGTTAACCTTGAGGCCAGGCTGTTAAAGAGAGTTGAGCACTATTCAGAATGGTTGCTTTCTTCCTCCCCTGCCAGAAGCATTAGGGATTTTTCTCTGATCTTCACAGTGAGAACCTAGGGGGACTCCTGGAGGTAAAACTCACACAAGTGTGAGGGCCTCCCTAAAGCTGGACCTCTGGGAGTTTTTACCTCTCAAACTAGTCCACACTGAGCCTGCAGCAATTAATTAGTCAATTGACCTTTAAGTGATCCTACTCCTGATGCTGGCTCCAGCATGGTAGGTTCTGCTTCTGGTAAGTGGTGATTCTCTGTATCAACCTGTCTCAACAATTTTTTCAGTGCAGTGGTTTGCCCTCTGACCTCAGTTCTCTGAAGGATCTAAGAAGAGTTGTAGGTTTTCAACTGTTTTCTTATTGTGAGAATGGGGGCGATGACTTCTAAGATCTTGATACGTTAGACTGGAAACCAAAAGAAAAATGGCCTTTTTAAAATTTAATTTGGGAAATTTAAGTAGAGCAGGGAATGGTGGCCTGAAAGTAAATTTAAAATATATATGTACCGTTTGCCCAAAATCATGTTTAAATAATTTAGATTTTACTTGCTACCTTTGCTCTCTCTCATACTCCTTGACCAGTTCTTGTTTTTTTTTTTTTTTTTCCAAATATTTTTCTAGACACAGTATGTATTGATGTGGACTAGACCTGGAACTCTGGTAACCCCAGATATATTTATCTCATGAAGCTCGTTACTCTCTGAGGCTCAATTGAGCTCCGACAATTAGTAGATTGTAACTGCACATTAAAAAAGGCAGGCGGGGTCGGGGGGAAGGAGTCCTTTTTCTTCAAGCTGGCCTCTCTCAGCTAAAACAAAGTTCCTTCAAAACAGAATGGAATTTTGTCTCTATTTCGGCTATTTTATAATGAACATTCTCTAAATAGGTAAATATCTCTTGATTCATATATTCCTAAATTTTAATTTCAAAATAAACATATGTTTAAGGCAAAAGATACGTAAAGTTCAAAAGGGTGAACTTTTCTAACTCTCTAGTCCTCATTCCTAACTGTCAATATTATATATTTTTCTACAGTTTTATTAAGGCAACTTCTTTTTAAAAGAACATCTTTTTAAAGTTCTTACTCAGTAGGATTATGCAAATGTAAAGTATTATGTAGTATTACAAAGTATGATGGAAGTATTATACTACGTGTTATAAAGTATTATAATAATAAAACCAACACTTGTATATCAGCTGAAAATGTATAACTTTATCAATTCTTGATTATAATTGAAAAATAAGCGGAAATAATCTAAATGTCTAATGATAGGAGGATGGGTAAAGACATTGTAGCTTGCTTTTCCACTCAGTGTGGCTCAGGTATCTTTACTGCTTATCTCTGAACACTGCCATCTGGCACTTGCCCAGGAAATGTGCATCAGTACCTTGAGGGCATTTGTTAAGATAAAGGAAATTCTCCTGCTACCTAAACAAAAAAAACCCTTGCCATCCAGTTGATTCTGACTCATAGTGACCCTATAGGATGGAGTAAAACTGCCCTGTAGGGTTTCCAAGCAGTGGCTGGTGGATTCGAACTGCCAACCTTTTGGTCAGCAGCCAAACGCTTAACCACTACACCACCAGGGACCTTAAAACACTGTTTTATTAATTTTTATTTATTTATTACATTAAGTATAGTTTTTACCCATTCATAATTCAGTAAATGCAAATAGAATGAACAGAACTAGTTAGGTATACTAATAAACCAAAAACTACACTAACTATGATATTGTTATTGTTGTTAGGTGCCATCGAGTTGGTTCCAAATCATAGCGACCCTATGCACAACAGAACGAAACACTGCCAGTCCTGCGCCATCCTTACAATCTTTGCTATATTTGAGCTTATTGTTGCAGCCACTGTGTCAATCCATCTTGTTGAGGGTTTTCCTCTTTTTCAGTGACCCTCTACTTTACCAAGCATGATGTCCTTCAGGGACTGATCCCTCCTGATAACATGTCCAAAGTACATGAGACGAAGTCTCACCGCCTTCGTTTGCTTCTAAGGAACATTCTGGCTGTACTCTTCCAAGACAGATTTGTTCATTCTTTTGGCAGTCCATGGTACAGTCAGTACTCTTCACCAACACCATAATTCAGATGGGAGCATCTCATATAAATGCTAATTGTCACTTTGATCCCTTACATAAAATAACCCTTCAAACATTTGTTCCATGCCACAAACTTTGTTGCCTAGGCAACATTTTAGAGTCCTAGATGTTCAGACAACCTGATGGTTTAATCAGGTGATTGTTATCTCTGTTAGTTCTTTGTGGCATTTTCAAACACCCTGTTGTGAAAACCAGCAATTTAAAAAATATCCTTTTGAATAGATGTGTTTTAGAAATGGAAAAATTCTAATACATACTCTTTAATTTTTATTCTCAGGTTGGTGAGACCAGATGCAAAAAGGTTTGTACTTCAAAGTCTGATCTGAGATCTAATGACTTCAGCATTGTGGGAAGCTTACCAAGAGATTTTGAATTATCCAATTATGACTGCTATGGAAAACCTATTGAAGTCAACAATGGACTAGGGAAATCTCAGGCAAAGAACAACAAGAAGCCACCTCCTGCCAAACCTGTTATTCCAACGGCAGCAAAGCGAATTGATCTCTATGCAAGAGCATTGTTTCCCTTCTGCTTCTTGTTCTTCAACGTTATATATTGGTCTATATATTTATGATAAATCTTTCCCATTTGTATACAATAATATCCCATCTCAGTGTGACCAACTCTATTCTTAAATGCCAATCTGTGAAAAAAATTGCATTTTCATAGCAATAGATTGCATTTTAGATGCCATTCGATTGTAATAAAAATGTGACATCTTAATATTGAATGGTAGCATGACCCTGTAATGTCTGTGCTCTACTATTGATGTATATATGTATAGCATACATACTGCTTTAGGCATAAACGAAGGATACAAATACTACATAATACAAATCCAAGCAGTTGTCTTCAGTTAGTGTAAACTGTAAATACTTAAAATAACTCAGATAATAAAATGCCCTGCACGCTGAGTCTTGCTGTGGTCACCATTCTAATGTATGTACTATTTCAAATTTCCTTCTTTGTAACTTTCCTGAGAAGCCATTTTATTCTCGTCTAGTTTGGATGGTATTATCACAGCTTCAGTAAAGTTGTATTACATATTGTATTGCATACCCTATTGCATATTGTTTCAACTTTTTAAATAGAAAAATATCAGTTATAATTATGTGGGCTCTGTGGCGAAATAAAGTTCAGAAAATTACTTGTTTGTAAAATCAGCTCATTTTAAAGTGTTCCATGCTGTCAAAATGTCAGAAAACAAAAAACAGTAAGCATGTTTGAAACAAAGGGAAATTTGAGATTTACATAAATGTCTACTGAATCCTGGCCTCTGACTAAAAAATAAAACTAAGTAAAAAGTAGATGCATTTATTGAATATTTAGGATAGAGGAAATTCTATTTAATCTACCTTAAAATCTAAATAACATTTTTATGGATTTCATTGTGTTGCTAGAGAGCCCACAAAAGTGTAGTGCCATAAGAAGAGTCATAAATATTTTCATATGGAACACAGTAATAGATTCTTGCTTCCACGTCATTTTTAAGACGCTGAGAAAATACCCTATTACTATAAATAACTTGAGTTGGAAAAGATATCCAATTTTTTTTCTGAATTTTCTTATTTATTTTTTCTATTCATTTGAATATTTTGGGATTTGTTATAAAACATTTAAAGAATAATAATAATTTTCTGTTCTTCTTGCCTAAGAAAAAGACAGGAATGGTATTAGACCTCACTTCTTGTATTTTCTTTCTTTCTTAAATTCTAGACAACTGGGATTTCCTTACTTTGACCTTGTTCCAGCCCCAAAATGAGCACTTTCTAGTCTGAGACCCTACTTGCCAGGGGATATCACAGCCAGTGCAGCTTTATTATTCCTGCCGTAGTTGCAATCAGAGCTGTCTGTAATTCACATAACATAAACATAAAGAGCCATAAGCATGATAACAAGCATATTCATATTATTTGCAGTGTTTTGTTGCAGCTGAAAATTTGTACGGCCAACTCAAAATGTGTTAAAAATATTGTTTCTGCTAATTGCCGCATGTGATTCAATTTATTGAAGACTTTTCTCTAAATATTTTTTCAGAATTCTCACTGTGCTCATTAAATTTTCTAAATGGGATGCAAGCTAATCCTCCGAGGCCCTTCAGCACTCTCTAGTTGCAAAAATATAGCCATCTAGAGAGATTGAGGTACAAATAACCCAATTGCTGGCTTTCAGTATCTTACCAATGACAAAAGAAGCCAGGGCAGTAACATTTCAATTGAATTGTAGTAGGAGAAAAATATTTTGAATAGGAATTAATTCATTTAAAATTTTCATTCGTGATGGCTGTATTTGCTTAGAATCTGTTTTCTTTCTTTATCCTGGAAACTTTCATTCATATCGAAGGGTTTGGTCTACATACAGTGTTTTAAGTGAAAAATACACCATATGGAAGAAAGGTCACATTCTATGGGAATTTATTTGTAGAAAATAATGTGAATGAATTCCTTTTCTGTAATATAATGTTGTAGATTCTTAAGATTCATTTTAATACCCAAATATATATAAATAGCTATCCCAGGATTAAGTGTTCATATCTAACTACAAATAAAATTCTGGACAAGGATCATAGCAAAGAATTACAGTCAGTGTCCAATATTACTTGTTTTGTAATTCTTTCAAGGGTTTATTCACTTACCCCTAGGGTAGTTTTGATCTGTGTACTTCAAATGTTATGTATTTCTAAGTTATCTACACGAATGGTCTTCTGATACCTCTAAAATTGGTATTATTGTCCTTTCCTCACAAATCAGTAGGTTCTCTTGAATTTCCTATTTCAGTTAAACTGATTACTGTTGAAGTCACCTGTACTGTGTCTTCCTTCTCTATATTTTCAAGGACCAAGTCCTGTGGATTCTCCCTCATATGTCTAACACCTCCACTCCATTCTTGCTGACAGCATCCTAATAAGGTTTCCTATTCTTTTTAATCAGATTATTGCAGCTGCCAGTCTACAATCTTGCTACAATATAATCCAATGTATTTTTAAACTAAATTTGTGATTTTTATTTTTTTAATTCCATAATGATATCTGAATGTTTATATGCATTTAGAGTAAGCTGTCATACCTTCCTTCAAACTGCCCTCTCTTCTCCCTAGAAGTCACTACTGTTTTGTATTCATCTAAGCTTCTTATAGGTATTTACAGCCAAAAACGACAGGTAATTTTTAAATATAAAAGATATTTTAACATAAATAGGATTTTACTGATTTTTTTTATAGTTATGAAATTTTTTTAAATATGTTTTGCATATCTTTCCATTCAAGGACATGTTGGATCTTCATAAATGTATCTTCAACCTCCTATTATTCTATATCACCAAAGTGCCATAATTTAACATCTTTTCAAATGGAAATTTAGGTTTATTTTATTCTAGTACACAGTAATGTTGTATTTTGTGTACATACGTGTATATTTGCATGAGGCAGGTGCCCAAAAGTGCAGTTGCTGGATTAATCACTGCGAATGTCTTAAATCCAGGTAGGCTCTCCCAGGTTCCCCTCCAAACGGCTGCTAATGAAGATTCCTCACTAAAAAGACTGATGTATCCAGGCTCTCACAGTCTAGTGATCTCTTCACCTACTTTACAGAGTTGATACATAAATTTTTCTTCTAAAAACTTTTTAGATTTTCATATGAATTTAGACTTTAAAAAATCACAATGATAATACAAAGTAACCCCATGTACTTCTCACCCAGATTCCCTGAATGTTAACATTTTCCCGCACTTCCCCCTTTCTCTGTGTGTGTGTGTGTGTGTGTGTGTATTCATGTTGTTAGTTACTGTCAAGTTGATTCTGACTCATGGTGACCCCGTGTGTTGCAGAGTAGAGCTGTTTATAGGGTTTTCAAGGCTGTCAACTTCCTGAAGCAGATCCCCAGACCTTTCTTCTGAAGCACCTCTGGGTGGCTTTAAATTGCCAACCTTTTGGTTAACAGTTGAGTGCTTAACCATTTTCACCACGATGGGACTCCATATCTATATGTCTATTTCTAAAAAAAAAAAAAATTTTTTTTTTATCTATCTATCTACCTACCTATCATCTATCAATCTATGTATCTATCTATCATCTATCTACCTACCTATCATCTATCAATCTATCATCTATCTATCTATCATCTGTCTATCTACCTACTTATCAATCTATCTATCGTCTATCTATCTACCTACCTATCATCTATCAATCTATCATCTACCTACCTATCATCTATCAATCTATCAACCTATCAATCAATCAATCATCTATCTACCCACCTATCATCTATCAATCTATCATCTATCTACCTACCTATCATCTATCAATCTATCATCTACCTTCCTATCTATCTATCTATCTATCTATCTATCTATCTATCTATCTATCTATCTATCTATCTATCATCTATCTATCGTCTATCTATCTATCGTCTATCTATCGTCTATCTATCTATCATCTATCTAACCATCTAGAACCCCTAGTGGCACAGTGGTTAAGAGCTGTCTGCTGCTAACCAAAAGATTGGCAGTTCAAATCCACAAGCCATTCCTTGGAAACCCTATGAGGCAGTTCTACTCATTCCTATAGCATCACTATAAGTCTTTTTTTTAACCTATATATCTATATATCAGAGCCTTGGTGACACAATGGTTGAGAGCTTGGCTGCTGACCAAAAGGTTGACAGTTCAAATTCACCAGCTGCTCTTTGGAAACCCTATGGGGCAGTTCTACATATATACATATATATACCAAAACCAAACCCACTGCTGTGGAGTCAGTTTCCATCTCATAGCGACCCTATAGGACAGTGTAGAGTTTCCAAGGAGCGTCTGGCAGATTTGAACTGCCGACCTCTTGGTTAGCAGCCGTAGCACTTAACCACTGCGCCACCACAGTTTCCATACATATATATGGATATATAGATATTGTCTTAGTTACCTAGTGCTGTTATAACAAATACCACAAGTGGATGGCTTCAACACACAGAAATATATTCTCTTACAGCCCAGGAAGCTAGAAGTCCGAATTCAGGGTGCCAGCTGCAGGGGAAGGCTTTCTGCCTCTGTTGGCTCTGGGGGAAGGTCCTTGTTATCAATCTTCCCCTGGTCAAAAAGCTTCTCAGTGCAGGAACCCAAGGTCCAAAGAACGTGCTATGCTCCTGATGCTTCTTTCTTGGTGGCATGATGTCCTCCTGTCTCTCTGCTCACTCCTTTCTTTTACGTCTCAAAAGAGATTGGCTCAAGACACAATCTAATCTTGTAGATTGAGTCCTGCCTCATTAACATAACTGCCGCTAATCCCATTTTATCACCATCGTAGAGATAAGATTTACAACACATAAGAAAATCACATCAGATGACAAAATGGTGGACAATCACACAGTACTGGGAATCATGGCCCATCCAAGTTTACAGATATTTTTGGGGGACACAATCCAATCTGAGATAGATGTATATATAGATACGTATAGAAATATATATCTATGTATATCACACATACACAGATATATATGACTTTTTTTCTGAAACATTTAAAATAAAGTTGCAGATATGATGTCTTTTTACTGCAAAATACTTTAGTATTTTTCTAAAAAACAAGGACATTTTCTTTCATAGCCGCATCAGCAAATTAAAATTGACAAAATACTGTACTCTATAAACCTGTTACTAATTGAATTGTATACTACACAACTAGATATTGAAGTCCTGTCTCCTGTGCCTGTGGGTGTGATTCTGTTTGGAAGTAGGGGTTTTCTTTTATGTTAATAAGGTCAAACCACAGAAGAGTGGGTCCTAAATCAGTTCTGAGTTATAGAAAGAGAAGAGTAGACACAAAGACACACATGAGGAGGAATGAGCTTATGTGAGGACTTGTCGACAAGAAAATGAATATCAAAGATTGCAAGCAATCACCAGACTAGGAGAGAAGCCCATAGAAAGAAATGACATAACTGAGACCCTCATTTGAAATTTTAACTTCTTGAACAGTAAAAAACCAAAAAACAAACAAACAAATCCAGTGCCATTGAGTTGATTCCAACTCATAGCAACCCTATAGGACAGAGTAGAACTGCCCCATAGAGTTTCCAATGAGCACCTGGTGGATTCGAACTGCCGACCCTTTGGTTAGCAGCTGTAGCACTTAACCACTATGCCACCAGGGTTTCCTCTTGAACTATAAGAAAAAAAAAATTCTGTTTTTTACAGCCACCCATTTTTGGTATTTGAATTACAACAACACTAGTTAACAAGGACAAGGCTTTATTCAATTTTTCCAGCTGTCCTACTATTTGTGGTGGTGGTGGTGTTCAGGATCCAATCTAGGGTTACTTGTTTCACTTAATTGTGATAGCACTATAGAGCTGTCATTGTCTTACTCAAATGTCTTTAGTGCCCTCTTTTGCCAGATGAATGGGGTAAAAAATTCTCTGACGTAATACTCTCTCAATTAAAATTTCAGCTTATCTTTGTGTTTATACTCACACTACCGCTCACTACAACTCAAATCCTAAAATCCAATGAAACTAATTTTAACCTTTGGGTAACTCTTCTGCATCACTTAACAATAATTAAAGTGCTAAGTCCCTTTCATTCTATATAAGTGGTTAATTTTTTTTCACCATTTCTCTAAAAGGTATTCGTTGTAACCAATATCTATTTTACTCAACATTAAGTATTTTTTACTCATATGTTTTTATTTCTATTGAATAATGAAGTTAAAATATTTCTTGTTACATATACGTTGTTTAGATTAAGGTGCTCTAAGAAAGAGCTCAATTTATCATCATCTGTAAGACCAATCCACCACTCATCTGTCAGTTTGTCCTACTGTGGTGGCTTGTATATAGCTGTGACACAGGAAGCTATGCCACTAGTATTTCTAATATCAACAGGGTCACCCATAGTGGACAGGTTTCAGCTGAGCTTCCAGACTATGGCAGACTAAGAAGAAGGACGTGACAATCTACTTCTGAAAAACTGGCTAGTAAAAAATAACATTGTCTGATAAAGTGCTGAAAGATGAGCCACCTCAGGAGGGAAGGCACTCAAAATACAACTGGGGAAGAGCTGCCTCTTCAAAGTAGAATCAACCTTAACGACAGAGAAGGAGTAAAGCTTTCAGGACCTTCATATGCTGAAGTGGCACAGCTCAAAATGAGAAGAAACAGCTGCAAACACTCATTAAAAATCAAAAAGTGAAATGTATGAAGTAAGAATCTAAGAGAATTGGAAATCATCAAAAATAAATGGAACATATAAAGATTGATATTCTAGGCATTAGTGAGCTGAAATGGACTGGTACTGGCCATTTTGAATCAGATAATCATATGTCTACTATGCCAGGAGTGGCAAATTGAAGGGGAATGGTGTCACTTTCATCACCAAAAAGAACATTACAAGATCTATCCTGAAGTACAGCACTGTCAGTGATAGGATAATATTTATTTGCCTGCAAGGAAGATCAGTTAATACTATGATTATTCAAATTTATGCACTAACCACTAATACGAAAGATGAAAAAATTGAAGATTTAATCAAATTCTGTAGTCTGAAATTGATCAAATACGCAATCAAGATGCATTGATAATTACTGGTGTTGGGAATGCAAAAGTTAGAAACAAAGAAGAAGAATTGGTAGTTGGAAAATATGGCCTTCACCAGAGATGACCTGATAGAATTTTGCAATACTAATGATTTAATCATTGCAAATATATTTTTTCAAAAACATAAACTCCTGCCATACATGTGGACCTCACTGGATGGAATACACAGGAATCAAATTGGCTGCACCTGTGGAAAGAGACTATGGAGAAGCTCAATATCATGACACGTTGTCTTCAATCAGCTCATTAAAAAAAAAAATAATAATAAAATAAAACCGTTGCCGTTGAGTAGACTCTGACTCATAGCAACCATATAGGACAGAGTATAACTTCCCCACAGAGTTTCCAAGGAGTGCCTGGCATATTCAAACTGCCAACCTTTTGGTTAGCAGCCACAGCATTTAACCACTACGTCATCAGGGTTTACCTCATATGTATGCAGAATCTGGACAATGAATGAGGAAGACTGAAAAAGAATTGACAACTTTGAATTATGGTGTTGGCAAAGAATACTGAATATACCATGGACTACCAAAAGAATGAACAAATTTGTCTTGGAAGAAGTATAGCCAGAATGCACCTTAGAATCAAGGATGGTGAGACTATGTCTCACATACTTTGGACATGTTAGCAGGAGGGATTAGTCCCTGGAGAAGGGCTTCACGATTGGTAGAGTAGAGGGTCAACGAAAAAGAAAAAAATAAAATAAAAAGCAAGATGGACTGACATAGTGGCAGCAATGATGGGCTCAAGCATAACAATGATTGTGAGGATGGCCCAGAACCAGGCAGCGTTTTGCTCTGTTGTACATAAGGTTGCTATGAGTTAGAACCGACTTGAGGGCACCTAACAACAATAATGGCAGAACAAGGCCAAGGGTCGACTGCAGAACAGGCTATCAATTAATCCTATGCAAGTTCAAGATGAAGCGGAAGAAAATTAAAACAAGTCCACAAGAGCCGAAGTATGACCTTGAATATATCCAACCAGAATTTAGAGACCATCTCAAGAATAGATTTGATGCATTGAAAACCAATGACTGAAGACTAGATGTGTTGTGAAATGACATTGAGGATATCAGACATGAAGAAAGCAAAGGTCATTAAAAAGAAAGGGAAGAAAAAAAAATTACCAAAGGGATGTCTGATGAGATTCTGAAACTTGCCCTTGAATGTAATATAGCTAGAGTAAATGGAAGAAATGATGAAGTGAAAGAACTGAACAGAAGTTTTCAAAGCATGGCTCAGAAGACAAAGCAAACTATTTTAATGAAATGTACAAAGACCTGGAGTTAGAAAACCAAAAAGGAAGAACATGCTCAGCATTTCTCAAACTGAAAGAACCAAGGAAAAAATTCAAGCTTCGAGTTGCAATATTGAAGGGCTCTCTGGGCAAACAGGAAGCCCTAGTGGCGTAGTGGTTAAGAGCTATGGCTGCTAACCGAAAGGTCAGCAGTTCAAATCCAGCAGGCACTCCTTGGAAACCTGATGGGCAGTTCTCCTCTGTCCTATAGGGTCACTATGAGTCCAAATCAACTCTATGGCAACAGGTTTGGTTTGATGTTTTTTTATGGGCAAACAGGAAGTATCAAAGGAAGATGGAAGGAATACACAAAGTCACTCTACCAAAAAGAATTGGCTGATGTTCAAACATTTCAGGAGACAGGATATGATCGAGAACCAATGATACTGAAGGAAGAAGTCTAAATTGCATGGAAGGCATTGGCAAAAAACAAGACTCCAGGAATTGATGGAATGCCAATTGAGATATTTCAATAGATGGATGCAAAAGTGGAAGTCCTTATTCATCTATGCCAAGAAATTTGGAACATAGCGACTCGGCCAACCGACTGGAAGACACCCATGTTTGTGCCCTTCCAAAGAAAGGTGATTCAACAGAAAGCAGAAATTGTTTAACAGTATCATTAATATCACATGCAAGTAAAACTTTGCTGAAGATAATTGAAAAATGGTTGCAGCAGAAATTCAAGTCAGATTCAGAAGAGAACATGGAACGTGGAATATCAATGCTGAAGTCAGATGGATCTTGGCTGACAGCAGAGAATACCATAAAGTTGTTTACCTGTGTTTTATTGACTATGCGATGGCATTGAACTGTGTGGATCACAACAAATTATGAACAACATTGTGAAGAATGAGGCTTCTAGAGCACTTAATTGTGCTTGTGTAGAACCTATGCATAGACCAAAAGGCAGTCATTTGAGCAGAACAAGGGGGTACTGTGTGGTTTAAAATCAGGGAAGCTGTGTGTCAGGGTTTATCTTAGTCATCTAGCACTGCCGTAACAGAAATACCACAAGTGGCTGGCTTTAACAAAGAGAAATTTATTTTCTCACAGTATAGTAGTAGGTTACAAGTACAAATTCAAGGCATCAGCTCCAAGAGAAGGCTTCCTCCGTCGGCTCCGTAGGAAGGTCCTTGTCCTCAATCTTCCCCTGGTTGAGGAGCTTCTCAGGCGCAGGGACCCTGTGACCGACCAAAGGACGTGCTCTGCTCCTGGTGCTGCTTGCTTAGTGGTATGAGGTCCCCATCTCTCTGCTTGCCACAACCCAGGGAAACTCCCCTTACATTGGATCAGGGAGGTGACCTGAGTAAGGGTGGTGTTACAATCCCACCCTAATCCTCTTAACATAAAATTACAATCACAAAATGGAGGACAACCATACAATACTGGGAATCATGGCCTAACCAAGTTGATACACACATTTTTAGGAGGACATAATTCAATGCATGACAGGGTTATATCCTTTCATCATACTTATTAGTTTTATTCTGAGCAAATAATCCAAGAAGCTGGACTATACGAAGAAGAATGCAGTATCAGAATTGGAGGAAGACTCATTAACAACCTGCGAAATGCAGATGACACAACCTTGCTTGCTGAAAGTGAAGAGAACTTGAAGCGCTTACTGATGAAGATCAAAGACCACAGCCTTCAGTATTGATTACATGTCAACATTAAGAAAACAAAAATCCTCTCAAATGGACCAATAAACAACATCCTGATAAACAGAGAAAAGACTGAAGTTGTCAAGGATTTTATTTTACTTGGATCCATAATCAAAGCCCATGGAAACAACACTTGAGAAATCAAATGACTTGTTGTATTGGGGAAATCTGCTCCAAAAGACCTCTAAAGTGTTAAAAAGCAAAGACATCACTTTGAGGACTAAGATGTGCCTTATTAGATACTTACGGTGTTTTCAGTCACCTTATATGCATGCAAGTGCTGGACAATCAATAAGAAAGATCAAAGAAGAATTAATTGGTGCCTTCAAATTATGGCATTGGCAAATATTGAATATATATGGACTGCCAGCAGAATGAACAATTCTGTCTTTGAAGAAGTACAACCAGAATGCTTCTTAGAAGTGAGGGTGGCAAGGCTTCATCTCACATACTTTGGACATGCTATCAGGACAGACCAGTCCCTGGAGAAGGACATCATGCTTGGTAAAGTAGAGGGTCAGTGAAAAAGAGGAAGACCCTCAATGAGATGGATTCACACAGTGGCTGCAACAATGGGCTCACCATGGCAATTCTGAGGATTGTGCATGACCAAGCAGTGTTTCATTCTGTTGCACATAGGGTCTCTATGAGTTGGAGCAGACTGGAGTGCACCAAACAACAACATATGGCTGAAAATTTCAGCTTACATATAGACATAAATTTTAAAGAACCAAACCTTAAATTAGAAATATTTTGAAATTTTTTAAATATCTCTTACTCAAGGCTCTCTTGATAGAATATTATTACTTTGCTTTAGAACAGTAGGTTTACTCAAATTATGTTTTTAAATTAAATGCATTCTATTTTATTATTGTTTTTATGTGCCGTTGAGTCTATTCCAACTCATAATGACCCTGTATGATAGATAGAACTGCCCCATAAGGTTTCCTAGGCTGTCATTTTTTATGGAAGCAGATCACCATGTATTTTCTCCTGCAAAACAGCTATTGGTTTCGAATGGCTGAGCATTCCGTTAACAACTGAGCATTTATGTATATACAATATATAAATAATTTAGCATTTACTCCTTTTTTTTAAATGAAGCTACTCTTAATATTTTATGAGGTTAGATTCAAGCTCTTTCAAAGTGTAAGTCACATCACTGGAGTAAAAATACAAATTTTCAGGTAATTTTTATCAGTGGAAAATATGGATGTCATATTCAAGACCTCAATTTGTGTACATGTATGTAGGTAGAATGTGTGTATGTATATATATACATCTGAGTAAACTTGATTTTTTATATTCTAATACATTTTGCATTCTGTCTCATTATGTATTTATGTATATGCATATATATATATATATACATATATATGTATAATTTTATTATGTCCTTAACCTGGAAGAGCAATTAGAAAATTAATGAATTCTGTTCTAGTTGGAATTTCTGTACTTCAAACAATAATTACATTTTCATTCCCTTAAGTGTATGTAGAGCTTTCAAACATCACATTTACTTCCCAATCTTTTCTAAGCCTTCTCAGCGTAGAATAGTAAAACAAAATGAAAATCAAAAAAATTTAGATCAATAAATGTTTATTGGATCCTTACTGTGTTGAAAGTCCTGTGTTGGCCAAAAACTGTAAAGATGAGTGAAACGCAGTCTCTACCCTCAAATGACATATAGCTAATAGTGTGAGAAGGAAAGATAGAATAAATATACAAACTACTATAATGCAAATCAGAATATAATGAATATTAGAAAATACATAATAGGAAGGAACAAAATCAATTATTTGTCTCCAAGAAAAAGATCTGTATTAAAAAATATGTAAGAAACACATTAATATAGCTAAATAAAGGCCGTTTTACAACAGATCATAAAAATTTACCTAGAAGTCAACTAAAAGTAAAACAATTATGAACTGTAAATTACAGAAACGTTGCAATAAAAATTCATACAGTGCTATTTAAATTTTATTTCCTCCTTAACATTGCTGAGGGAATGATGAACAGTAAAGTAAGATTTCCTCAGCTGATGATGTAATGCACTTTAACCAAACCAACCAAAGCCAGTGCCGTCGAGTTGATTCCGACTCATAGTGACCCTATAGGACAGAGTAGAACTGCCCCATAGAGTTTCCAAGGAGTGCCTGGCGGATTCGAACTACTGACCGTTTGGTTAGCAGCCGTAGCACTTAACCACTACACCACCAGGGTTTCCGTAATGCACTTTAGCTAATGCTATTTTCTTAACTAAAACCCCCATCTGATCTTAATCCTATAACTTGAAACCGTTTTCAGTAAATTCCAATTTGCCACCTGAGGCAATTGCCGTTCAATTAATGTCACTGACAGTGAGGCCGCCTCATGGCAGTGCTGGCCATCGTTTAGTGAGAATTGCAGTTAAATTACAGGTCCTTTAGCAATCATCTCACTGAATAAGGGCTTTATTAGTCAATTAGCATTGTTTCCTGTGCCCTTCAGGACACATGACAGAAACCCCTTTTTATGAGATGATAAACAACATGAAGAGGCAGACTATTTTAGATTTTGGAAAGCTCTGCTCGGTTGTATGTTCCTATGGAATGTTCTTTTAAGTGTTTGCTAGAGTTAAAAGTGTAGTGGGAAGAAAATGGCAGGTAACAATAGTAATCACCTTGTTGGTTTCTCTTTGAGGACTATAAGCTCACAATGTAGAGCTTTCAGAAGTCTGTGCCTTAGGACATGAACCAGGCACAGAGCAGCAGCATCCTATCTGCTTTTACCAACAAACTACGGTGTTTTTTTATATTGATCTTCAGACTTGTCAATTACAAAGATAATCTTCAGCCTATTAACTGGAGAATATAACATAGAACTCATTAAAGGGGAATGAATTCTGCCTTGGACTGTAATAAGCCTCTTTCTAAACATAGCTGTACTTTTCTGGTTCATTTATTTGTAGGTTCAAAAGCCCCTTCATTCAAAAATCAATTAGTCCACTGGCATCTTAGAAGCCTTCAAATGTTTAGAAGGATTAGTTTAAATATTCAAATAAAAATGTGAAATTTCCTAAGAAATATATGTGAGACATGCATCCTATCAAAATAGTTTGAGTCTCAACTAAGTAAAAAGCCAATGTCATGCGTAAACATATGTGGAAGCAGGACAGCATAGTAGAAAGACCCTTGGTTTGGAAATGATAGTGTTCTTCGTTTGCCATTTACAATCCTGCCAATCTTTTCTTCCCAATTATCCTATTTATAAGGAGGAAATGAAAATAAGAATGATCATTTACAATGTGTTTTATAGTGGTTAAAAGCAAGCATTTTGGAATCAGACTGTCTAGGCTAAAACCCACTTACTAGTTTTGCAAATCTTGGCAAATTATATAACATCCTTGAGCCTCGGTGTTTTTATTTCTAAAATGCGTATAATAATGACAATCTCAGAACAAAATTGTGAGCATTCAATGTATTAATATATATATATATATATATATTGCGCTCGGCAGATGATAAGTAGGCAATAAATTATGGTTTTATTATCTAGCGTTAACTCTTACTACTACTACTACTAATATGCCAGCATATTACTTCTGCTTTTTAGATATCTTCACATTCATAATCACTGTTACCAATTTAGAAGGTAAGATAAGTTAAAGAGAGGAGTATAATAAAGAATTCTACATTGCAAATGATAATATTCTTGGAAGAAAGGCCTGGTGATCTACTTCAGAAAATTAGCAGATGAAAACCTTATAGGCCACAACAGAAGATTGTCTGCCTGCTTGTCCTCGATATGTCATCAGGGGAGGTCAATCGCTAGAGGAGGAGACCGTTCTTGTGAGTTACAGGGCCAAGGAGGGTGCGGGAGGCCCTCAGTGAGACGGTTAGCAGAACAGGCTCGAACATGCTGGCCATTGTGGAGATGATACAAGAGCGCAACGTGTGGTTGGACCTAAGTTCTCCGCGAGCAGAGCCGACTCCACGGCAGCTAACAGCAACGGCTGCTGATACTGCTGTTACTACCACTTCTAGTATCAAAACTGCTACTAGCGACGTGCTTCAGTTGTTCGAATTCCTTCTGGTTTTCCTGAAATAACCGGCGTTAAGTGTGAAGTGCTCTGACATTCCGGTAACAGATGCGTATTACCTCTATTTTTTAGATCTCTTAGAATTCATAATTATTGATATTAATTTGGAATATAAAATAAGGACGGGAGCATAAGAAGAAACTGTAAATTGCACATTATAATATTCTTGGGATGAGTAAGGAGTCTTTGGAACTCTTATTCGGGGTTCATGATAAAGGAAAAATTAGGTTTTGGGAAATAAAATATAATAATTCCAAAAACTCAGAATGTACATTTTAAGGGTCATATTTTACATTTATTCTCTAAAAAGAATAATGTGAATAAATGAGACTATTTCATGTTCTTTTTGAGAAAGAATAAGGAAAAGATGATGAATTTCCATGATATTCCACGATATTTTAAACATGCCATACAAATTGAACTCTATCTCTTTTAATTTGCACACGTATGGTACCATTAGAAGATAATTAATACTCTTAACTATTATCCTGGAAAACTGCATGATTGTGGAGTCCTTTCTGAAACATGACGGGAATACTAAATTGTGTTCAATATAATTGTAATAATGTGTTTTACTGTGTTCTCATCCTTTGAAGATCAGTCATCCAACTACAGAACATAATGGTTATTTTCAATTAAAAAAATTTTACAATTAATCCATTTCTACATAAATGATAATATGTTGCATTCTAAACTCATACTTGGAGTGTCTGTGGCCAACTCCTGACTAATCAAATCATATTCGACTCTCATTAATTCAATATATTTTAAAGTACAGCCACAATATGCATTCATTTATACAAGAAACATTTGTTAAATATTTGACAGATTACAAATGTAATTCTGGACAGATATTAAAAATAAATTAATCTACTACCTAGTGGGTCTCAACTAGGGAAGGATACCCTTTGATGGAGGAGATCTGGGAAGAGAACATCATAATTCAAGAATGGAAAAAATGGATAGTTTGAAAATGCTGCACCACTTTGTCCCGTTTTTAAAATTTTAGTCTAAATATTTAGGGCCTTTAAAAGGCCTTGAAAAGAAAAACATTCTTGGTGAAAATATATACACAGTGAAATGTATGTCATTCAACAATTTCTATGTACTAATTCAGTGACTTTTTTACATTCTTCACATCATGTCACCATTGTTGCAATCTCTACCCAAATTATTTCACTCCCTTTGACTTAGGCTCACTGCCCCCTAAGCTTACCATCTATGTTTTAGAGTACTGTCATCAATTTTATCTCATATAATCTTCAAAAGAGAGCAAAGCTCAAGGTAAACATTTTTTACTAATTGAGCTAAACTGTTTCTTGGTTTAAAGATGACTTCAGGTGACAATATCAATTCAAGATTTAAAGTTTCAGAGGTTTCTCCAGTCTCAATGAGTCCGTTAAGTATGGATTCCATGAGAATCTGAAATTCTGTTCCACATTTTCCACCATTGAGTCCTTGATCAAAACATTCAGTAATGTAGCTGGGCACCATCCAGTTCTTCTGGTCTCATGGCAAAGGAGACATTTACATTTGCAGTCCAATTCTCTCTTATTCCTGGGCCTCTTTCTTCCTCTACTGTTCCAGGTAATTAGGGTCCAATTGTTATATCTCGGGTGGCCTCCCACAAGCTTTTGAGACCCCAGGCACTACTCGCTGAACTAGGAGGCAGAACAAAAATTCTAAAAACAATATTACCTTATTTTTACACAAATAACCTGTGCCTTCTATGTTTGTTTGTCAACCACTCCCTCCCCCTGCAAGGTATTTTCATAAGCACACTATGCTAATTTTTTTTAACAGCGACATGTAAAAAAAATTGACATAATGATACTTACAAAAATAGAAGGAGCTATTGACAAACAAACGTAGAAGGCACGTGTTCTTTGCGTAAAAATATAGTAGGTCAATTGACTGAATTGTCCCAAGAAATCATGACGCTAAGCCACTGAACTAAGAAAGCTAATTCCATAAAGTGGTTGGTTATACCTAAGCAGTATCAACAGCTACACTTTTTTTTTTTTTTTGGTTTTGTCGTTGCTGTAAAGTAATGCTAACACAACTTTTGTCATTTTGTCCTTTTTCTGGTGTACCACTTTGTGTTATCAGTTACATTAGTCAAGTTGTGTAATCATTGCCCTTAATCCATGTTAATTTTCCCATCATGGTAGACAAAAGCTCACTACTTCCCAGAGAATTCTTTCCTTCTTCCTCCCCTCTCCCACCCCTGGTAACCACTAATAACCATTGGTCTCTACATAGTTAACTATTTTTGTCATATAAGGCCTTTTGAAGCCTTCAAGTGTTTCTTGTTGTCAAAGGAAAACTTAAATGAACAAAGTTGTAGATGTACTCTGTATGATAATTAATAATGAGGCCAACACCAAAAGATATGAGAGAATTGTTAATGAAGGATTTCATTAAAAAATGTATTTGCTATCCTCACAAATTTGAACTCTGCCAGATGAGAAGCTGCAATTTAATTACTTCATGTAAAGAGTATCCCAAAATAGATCATTTTACTGTACCATTGAAAGTGTTTTTGCAATTTGAGCTAATGTTATGTTAGCTTCTTAAGATCTTTCAGGGATGTCAGTGTGTATATATCATATAGACAGAATGTATTTATTTCCCTGCTTTGCTTTGTAGTCAACCTGTTGAGATTAAGTTGAGGCGTGAGGATAGATAGACACTAGGCTGCTAACTGAAAGGTTGGAGGTTTGAATTGACTGAATGGAACCTCAGAAGAAAGGCCTGGTGATCTAGATTCAAAGAATCAGCCATTTAAACCCTGTGGAATACAGTTATACTCTGACACACTTGGGGCATGAGTGGGAATGGACTCAAAGGCAACTATTTGTGTGTGTGTGTGAATATATATGAAGTTATATATAACTATATAGATACAAACCAAAAAAAACAAACTTGCTGCCACGGAGTCAATTCAGATTCATAGAGACTCTGTATTTATACACACACATATCATGTTCACATGTATACATATGTATATATACATAGATATGCACACATATATACAGTACAATAATATTCATCAGTGTTTTATTTGAAACTAAGACACACTGTGTTTTTGCCCTTTTTGAAGTCTTTTACAGGCTATTTTTTGCATATGCGGAGCAGTTTCACATTAAGGTTACTTTAGAAGCTCTTTGACAGAATGCCTATTTAAAGATAAAATAACGGTGTGCTAATATTTTTTTTTTTAATTGATATGAACCAGACAGCCCACAGGGAAAAACTTAGTTTCAACAGATTGTTCCATTTATTTATTTGTGGTTTTGTTCATTTAAAAATACTCCCTTTCTTGTACATACCCCAGGCTCCTTCTTCCTCTCCTCATAAAAGGAACCATACTCTCCCCCACTCCATCATCCCACACGTGGAGAATCCCTCCTGCCTCCCACATGAGAAACAGTCCTCCCTACTCACCTAGTCTAGTACATTGAATGAACACAGAATTCAGCCTGAATTTAATTTTTTCCACGTGGACCAACTCATTCTCATTCCTGTGCTCCACGGGGTTTTTGGGATGTGCAGAATAGCCTATCTCGTTAGCATATCTCACTTTAGTATTTATTCATGACTTGCCATTCTTGATCTCAGCCCCCAATTCCAAGTACTCCTGTCCATTCATTGTAAGACAGGGAGCAAAGGCCCTGAGATCAGAGGGTGCCTGTTTGAGGAATAGCAAAGAGACTGGTGTGATTAGAGAAGCAAGTAAAAGAGAGATAGGCTATACTATCAAGGAGGTAATAAGGGTTTGGGTGTGGAACCTAGGGACTTACTAAAGACAGGAAACAGAGAGACCCTAAAATTTGCAAAGTGACAAGAAATGGGCCAGGGTGCAGAAACAAAGCCATTCTGCAGAACAATGGGGTAAAAAATAGCCTGCAAACTTCTTTAAAGTTGCCTTTCAGAAGCAGCTGGAGAAAAACCAGTCCCAGGGACATGCCCATAACATCTACCTGTGACCGCTGTGTGACCTTCCACCAGGGGCAGTTAGAGGCTACAGCCCCAGCTGGGGAATCGAACCCTGGGAGTGAGAGACTGCACAGGCACAACACCCCATAATAAGTCCTGCTACGAATCCCAGAAGCCTTCAAGACAGGAGCCATGTTGGAAAGCTGCTGTGCCGGGCACCTTAGTTAACATATTCCCGCCTGTGTCTATGAATAAACATGAATCTTTTCCTACTCGAGAACTTTTAAAAACCCAGGCCCATCTTTTCTTCTGGGAGACGAGGGTAAGTTTTGCTCTAGGCCCTCCTTGTTTCCTCTTGCAAGCCTCTTCAATAAAGCTTTCCTCCTTGTGTGGAAAACTCTATGTGCCTTACCTGCTCATTCTTGACCAGTGAGAGGCAAGAATCATTCCGGTAACAATTTGTCCACTCCTGTGACCCAACCCTCCTCTAGTTTCCACCTTTCCATATGTTTTTCTCTATGCCCTCTGGAATGCCTATGCATTATAAATAAAATCTTCACATCCTTAATATTTCTGTATTCCATTCCTGTGAGTAAACAGAACTCTCTAGAGAACTGTTTAAGATACATATCAAACTTTGAAATAGATATGGAACTGTATCTATTTCAAGTGGCCCCTGCTTATTTTCCCTCACTGTATATGAGGTATGGGGATAGAATCAGCATTTTCTTGCTCCCTAGAAATGCTCCCAGATCATTTCTCCACCTTATGCAAAACCTCTTTCTTTTGCTGCTTGAACTATCTTCCTATATTATGTTTTTAAACGTGAGTGTGTGTGATGGGTGGGAGTGGCAAAAAATAGAGAAATGGTTAAGGAAAGATAATAATGACCCATATTCTAACACAGAGAATTCAACCACTTTAACTTTTAGGCATATTTGCTTTAAATTTTGTTCATTATTAAACTTTTTTATCAATAAATTTCCTCACTATATTTATGAATGCATTCTTATTTTTTTAAATTAGAACCTTATAGATAAAATTGAAATTATCACCTCCAATCTCTTGATATCTATATCCATACCTATAAACATCCATAATTTTCAGCTTCTTTGCATTTTTTTTTAAATGCCTTAAAGGAAAAATATGCAAAGATTAGTATTTTAAAATTTGCATAAGTGATATCAAACTATATACATAATTCACATCATTGGGTTTTTTTGAGAGCTACCCGTTACCCATTGCCATTGAGTCTAAAGAGTAGAGCTGCCCTGCACAGTTTCCAAGGAGCACCTGGTGGATTTGACGTGCCGACCTTTTGGTTAACAGCTTAGCTCTTAACCACTACACCACCAGGGCTCCATACTTACATGTAATACCCTTTATTTTGTATGCCACTTTGTTGTTTGACTGAAAGGTAATCTCAGGGGATAGTTTCAGTTCAAGGTTTAAAGAGTATCTCAGTGCAATAGTCTCAGGGAGTCCACTGGTCTCAACTGGTTCAGTTAGTCTGGCTTTTTTTTTTTTTTTTTTTTAAGAATTTGAGTTTTGCTCTACATTTTTCTCCCATTTCTCTCCAAGACCGTCTATTGTCATCCTGGTGAGAATGCTTGGTAGTCTGGCACCATCTAGTTATTCTGGTTTCAGGATAGACGAGGCTCATGGAGGCTATTAGCCTTGTAGACTTGCTTCTTCTCTGAGACTTTGTTTTCCTTCTTACTCTTTTGCTCCTGACGAGTAGAGATCAGTAGTTGTATCTCAGATGGCCACATACAAGCTTTTAAAACCCAGACACTACTCACTTCAATAGGATGCAGAACAAGAATTTTGTGAACTATATCATGCCAATTGACTGATGTCCTAAGCCTTCAAACCTAGAAAATTGATCTCATAAGGTGTTTGATTATCTCTGAGGAATGTCTGTAGTTGTGTGAATATGAATGTATGCGCCAGCACACACATATCTGTATTTACAAGTATATATAGATACATATAGATCTGTGCACACGTACGTATACACCTGTACCTACCCATACATCCTCTATGCAAATGCATGCACATATGTGACAATTCACTCTTTATTTGGTCTTTGTTGGAATTGTTGCCAAATTATATAGGTCACATTCTTTAGTACAAGCATCCTTTTCTCTTGAGCGCTTCTCAGTGACATCATTTACTTTGGTCAAGCTGTGCTCACTACACCCATATTTGGAGCCACTTTTCCCATCGTCAAAAATAACAAGTGTCTGTGATGTAGAACGTGATTCCTCCTTCCCCCTGACCCCTTGTTGGTAACTATCAGTGAACTTTGGTCTCTTTATATATATCTATTCTTGTCTTCTTATAAAAGAGGGATCATGCAATATTTGTCCTTATGCAACTGACTTATTTCATTTAGCGTTATGTCCTCCAGGTCCATCCATGTTATATGTTTTGTTGACTCATTATTGCTCTTTATGGTTGTTTAGTATTCCATTGTACGTACATACCACGTTTTGCTTATCCATTCATCCATTGATGAGCCCTTAGGTTGTTTCCTTTTTTTTTTGCTATTGTGAATAATGCTGCAATGAACATAGGTGTGTACATATATGTTCATGTCACTTCTATTAGATCTTTAGGGCACAACTAGGAGTGGGAATGCTGGATCATAGGGTAGTTCTATTTTTAGTTTTTTGAGGAAGTGCCATGTCAATTTCCATAGTGGCTGTACCATTTTACAGTCCTACCAACAGTGGATAAGGGTTCCAATCTCTCCTGATCCTCCCCAGCATGTGTTGTTTTCTATTTTTTTTTTTTTGATCAGTGCCATTTTAGCTGGGATGAGATGATACCTCATTGTAGTTCTGATTTGCATTTTTCTAATGGCTGGACAGTGAATGTGCACTCCATCAGAGACCGGATGGAGACTGCGGGATCGGCAGCAGAGTCAAAGTTTTTGTGCAGGTTCTCGTTGTGGTGGTGGCAATGTGGACCCTGGCCTGACTGATGACCATCTTGCTCACCTCTCTCTTATATATAATATGGTGTTCACACAACATCCAAATCATGACATCCTATTTCACAGCAAGTAAGGGGGATGTTAAGAGAGACATACCTGTGTTTGTTGGGGGTTGGCTATTTTAGGACTCCTTAAAGATAACTGTTCTTGTAAAAAAAAAAGTTTCACTTGTATAATATTTGTTATATTCCACAAAAATCTACGAAAGGGTAAATTTTTTATGCTTCTTCATTGCTGAGAACAAGGCAAACAAACTTGAAAAGACTTTAAGCTGTTAAACTAAGACTGTATTCTTAATAAAGTTATAACATAGACAGTCAGGTCAGAAGGCCAGGCACATTTCTAGCTTTGTTCTGTAGGAAAGGTAGCCAGATCCTCTAAAGACTGACCTCAACCGTGCTAACTGAGTTCCTTCAGGTCTCCTCAGAGTGTGGATTCAAGGGTAATTTTTAATGATAATATTCAAAATTTCACTGGCTCTTGGTTCCATCTGCAAAATACACTGTTTTAGCCCCAACTAATTCTTCCTCATACTCCTGGGAGTCTCTGGAATTGTCTCATGTGTTCACTAACAGTCTTCTATGGTTTTTCTGTTCTGGTTCCCTCATTAATATCTTATTCTTATTAAGTAATTTTAGGTTTGTATCTTCCCTGCCTCTTGATACTGGTGACATCTGTGAGAATATCTATGTACTTTATAAGGTGTTTCTATAGTGGTAAAATGTCAAGCTGCCAAAGTAGCCTAGAATTCCTTGGATCTTCATTCTGATATGGTCAAACCATGATCAAAGCAGGTATGATGAGTGAGGATCCAAAACTGAATTGTGCCACAGTATCTGCCTGAGACCCTTGTGAAATCATTTTCTTTATCATCCTCTTCTCTCTAAATGTTTAATCAGTAGATATGAACCTAAGACAGACACCATACTGTCTTTCTCTTCTCTTGCATTCGTCCAGGTACATCTCCCAAAACAAAACAATGAAGCAATTAATCTACCAACCCACCACTGATAATGAAAAACAACTTTTCCCCATCCTATATTTGTTATTCAATTCAACTCTTGATGTCTTTCCTAGCAGTTCATCTTATATTCTAAAATTCTTCTGAATCTTATTTTAGGCTTAAGCAAGAATTACCATGTTGACCAGTATATTCCATTTCTTCTTCAAATCCACTATGTATCCTTCTCTACCTTGCTTTCTGCCCCAGGAGATTGACCTGTACAGACTACATAAATGGAATGCCTTCACTCTGACGTTCAGTTGACTTCAGCCAATAGGAAGCCTAGTCAGAAGGAATAAAGCAGAGTGAGGTAGGGATTTTTATTCCCTCTAGCTTTCTTCCTAATAGGTCACCTCAGGTAATCTGTGTCCTTCAACCAAAGATTACTGTGCAAGATGGCCTCTTCTATATGACACTCTTTCTGGGTTCAGGTAACTGATACATTTCTCATCCCCTTTCAGCCCTAAGGATGTTGACATCTTTGCTCTAATATCCCTGTCTTATTGCACTATCTCTTGTGGTTCACCTCACTCACACACACTTTTGTAAGTAAAATCTTCTTGGATCATCCTAATTGAATGTACCATCTGTTTTCTTTTGGGATCCAGACATACAGTAACTGGTGCTCAAAGTGGCCCTAGGAAACATAGCTTTACAATTGGATTTAGGAATTTGGTTGCTCAAATATTTGAGGAGCAAGGGATGTGCTCTTACCAAGGGGGATATGGGACCTGGGCAATCTATGGCAGATGGTGGCATCATGATTATGAAAGTTTTCTCTGTCGGTAGCCGGGAATGAAATGGAGCTGGAGGCAAATCAGGAAATCTTGGCACTTAGTTGCTATGTCAACAGCAGCAATTTTAAATATTGAACCTATTCAGTTTCTTCTTTGAAAGCTGTAGAAAACGAACAAACAACAACAACAAAACAAATGAACAAACAAAAAATACAGGGAATACAAGAACTAAAAACCTGTGAGTATAGGATTAACAATGTGTATGGGGAATCAGAAAGCCTCCTCAAAGCTTTGAATGAGTACTTCTGTCCTGTACTTGCATCACATTTAGAGCTTAGGGGTAAACCTAAGCTCTGATCTTAAGGGACCAGAATTTGCGATGACAGATAAATTCTGTTCTCCTCCAGGCCTTTAATATAAGTGTCCTGGTGGGGATGGAGTAGAATCGTTTATAGAATTAGGACATTCAGACAGATTCAGATTAGGATAAGGGTTTTGAAACTCCAAAGTCCCCAAAACTCATTGTGCAAGAAGAGACAGCTCTTTCAGCTCTCTGAGGGAACCATCCCATATCTGAAAATATAATAATAATAATGACTACACATGGGACAGTTGCCCCCAAAACTGAAGCTAATTCTTCTCCAACCCAACTTTGTCTCTAGGTACATAATAAGAGTTATATCCCAACATATATTTAAGAGAGGTACAAAAATTACTCTGTACCAGATATTCTATTGAAACCTAAACTGATACCCTTGGACCTGATGACGAAGAAGTAGCAATCCCACTTGATGCCTTATAAAAAATACATGTGACAAAGGGTGAGAGAAAAACCCCTGGAAGGTTATGTTTTTAGGCATCTAGTGATCCGAGCCTAGATGTACCTTATACCACTCATGACAAAAAAAGAAGCACAATGCTTGGTAGGGCTTTTTGCATTTTACAGACAATATAAACCGCATTTGAATATACTCCTCTGGCTTGTTTATTAGTGTTAACCTGTCTGTAAGGCTGGCAGTTGAACCCAGAGGAATAAAATGATCAGCAGTAGGTTCCCGTATGCTGCTACTTGAGCTTTGAGTAAACCCAATGACATTAGAAGTGTCTGGTGAAGATAAAGATACTATACAGGGGCCTTGGAAAGCTCTAATAAGAGAAGCAGGGCACAGACACCTAGATTTTGAAGTAAGACCATGTTCCCCTCTTCTGGCAACTATTTTCCTTTTCAATAGCAGATTCTAACTTGCCACTGGCCCCTGACATATACTGAGTTTCTGACTATAAGACACCACGTGGCTCTGAAACTTGATATTCCAATCCTGAATACATGGGCATTATCTGATCCATTGAATCATGAAATCGGATATGCACAACAGCGTACCATAATAAAATAGAAAGGGTATATACAATATTGGGTCTTCTCATGTCTAGAAGTTATTAATAAATTGCATGAATAGCTCAAACTCCCATGGTGCTCCCACAGATTTGCTGCCCACACTTATTGTGCAGATCCCTGTTAATCCAGGAGGAAAAAAGTTCCAGTGTGGATTAAAGATGGATATATAGGTTATGTGAGCACCAGCTGGAAGTGGATGGCTTCTGCACAAAACTTCACTCAAAAGTGGCCCTGAAAGACCTAGTGGGAGGTACTTTAAGTAGTATATCATGTTTTTCAACTCCATGTGAAATGAGAGATGGCCTGAAATCCATAATTATACTAACTTATGGTTAATAGTTAATGGGCTCTCCAGCTGCCAAGGACTGAAAAGAACCAAACTGGAAGAAGATATTAGGAAGAGGTATGTGGATGGAAAATTATGTGGATGGAAATAGAGTATGCCAATCGGAGGACATACATGGTAGAAGAGATTCCCAATAATCAGGTGGGCAAGATGACCAATCCTGTGGATGACAGTTAAATTTTTAGCCCAGTCACACTACTGTTTTATCAATGAGCCCATATGGAATAATATAGATTGAATAATTATGGTGACAGGATACAATCCTGATGCACACCTTTCCTGATATTAAACCACTCAGTATCCCCTTGTTCTGTTCGAACGACTGCCTCTTGATCTGTGTACAGGTTCCTCCTGAGCACTATTAAGTGTTCTGGAAAATCCATTCTTTACAATGTTATCCATAATTTGTTATGATCCACACAGTTGAATACCTTTGCATAGTCAATAAAACATAGGTAAACATCTTTCTGGTATTCTCTGCTTTCAGCCATGATCCATCTGGCTTCAGTATTGATATCCCTCCTTTCACTTCCTCTTCTGAATCCAGCTTGAATTTCTGGCAGTTCTCTATGGATGCACTGCTGCAACTGCTTTTGAATGATCTTCAGCAAAATTTTACTTGTGTGTGATATAATGATATTGTTCTATAATTTCCACATTTTTTCAGGTCACCTTTCTTTGGAAATGGTACAGTTATGCATCTCTTCCAGTTGGTTAGCCAGATAGCTGTCTTCCAAATTTCTTGGCATAAAAACCAGTGAGCATCTCCATTTGTTGCTCCCATTTGTTGAAGCATCGCAGTTGGTATTTCATCAATTCTTGGAGTCTTGTTGTTCACCAATGCTTTCAATGCAGCTTGGACTTCTCCCTTTGACACCATCAGTTATTGATCATATGCTACATCCCAAAATGGCTGAACATTGACCAATTCTTTTTGGTACAGTGACTCTGGGTATTCCTCTCCTCTTCCTTTGATGCTTCCTGTGGCGTTTAATATTTTCCCCATAGAAATCTTCAGTATTCCAACTCAAGGCTTGGATTTTTTCCTCAGTTCTTTCAGCTTGAGAAATGTCAAACATGTTCTTCCCTTTTGGTTTTCTAACTGCAGGTCTTTGCACACTTCATTATAATAATTTACTTTGTCTTCTTGAGCTGTCCTTTGAAATCTTCTGTTCAGCATTTTTTACTTTATTGTTTCTTCCATTTGCTTTGGCTACTGTTTGTTCAAGAGCAAGTTTCAGAGCTCTTCTGACATCTATTTTGGCCTTTTCTTTCTTTCCTCTTTTTTTTAATGATCTCTTGCTTTCTTCACGTATGATGTCCTTGATATCATTCCACAGTTCGTCTGGTCTTGAGTCATTAGTGCTCAATGTGTCAAATCTATTCTTGAGATTGTCTCTAAATTCAGGTGGGATATACTGAAGGTCGTACTTTGGGTTTCATGGACTTGTTCTCATTTCCACTCTATATGTTAGTGCTGTTCTTCACCTCAGTTGAAGAACTAAAATTCTCCAGAAAGAATATCCCTTTCTAGTCATAGCCCTGAGTGATTAAAGTCCCCACATTTCCCCTCTATTTGTTCTTGTGCTCTGTCCCAGTCAACAGAGCCTCGGGTTTGGAACTTGAGCTCTTACTACAGGAATTGCTACCTTTGCCAACTTCTGATGAAACTAGCATGGACATCGCTTCTCTTTAATGCTGTGTTACGGCTAATCGTTTCAGATGTCCTACATTGCCACAGTTGAGGAGGATGAATAGGTGGGGGGGAGGTGAACTCCTCTACGGTCAGACTCCATCACTAGGAACAATGGCACTGACTTTTATGATACAATTTTGGTAATCAAGTCAGCTAAAAGTTTGTCTGCCACTGTGTTGGCATCTCCTGTCTGGAGGGGAGATGGGAGGGTAGAGAGGGTTAGAAACTGGCAAAATGGTCACAAAAGGAGAGACTGGAAGGAGGGAGCGGGCTGACTCATTAGGGGGAGAGTAAATGGGAGTATGTAGTAAGGTGTATATAAGTTTATATGTGAGAGACTGACTTGATTTGTAAACTTTCACTTAAAGCACAATAAAAATTACTTAAAAAAAAAGTTTGTCTGCCAGTCACTTCAAAATTATCTCACCCCCAACCCCTGTGTTGACTTTCCTTTAATATTTCCTTAAATATTTCAAAGGAGATTAAAAAGCAAATTAATTCTTGCTAAATTGAAACAAAGAGATTCAAGGAGAAATGAAAAATTTTTTATACAGAATACTTATTTCTAACCTTAATGTTAAAAATTATCTTCATTATTTAAACACACACACAAAACAACAACAGCAAGAATCAACTAACCAACCAAACAAATGAGGGAGATATTATTTCATTCCTTCCATTTTTTACTGTAACTTAGCCTGTTTTCAGAAATAGTACTGACGTTTTAGATAATTGCCAAAATAGAACAGCAGAGGGCAGAAAACAGTAAATTCTGTTTCTGGAGTACACTATTCAACTGTAGTCCTAGGAGTTTTCAATTATCAAAATTGATTTTATTACTGATCACTGTATCAATATATATACATATATAGATGCATACAAGCACACATATATGTATAGATAGGTATATATTCTTTAAAATTTTTTTTTTTTTTTATTCTTGAATAGGAGGTTTTGAAGTATTAAAAATAGAGCTATGGACACTCAAAAAATAAATTCCTGGATAATTCCATTTATTTGTATAACCCATTTACTTTAGCTAATTTAAATTTATTACACATAAATTGACAGTTTTCTGTGCTTGAGAAATATATGCTATTTAAACATTGTATTGAATTTGGAAAATCGTATGGATGGTAACATTAATACAATGATGTTACTATTGCAGGTGGTAAGTTTTCAGGTATGTAAAAGTTACTTTGTGAAAAACAATTAATAGAGTATCAAATGAACTGCAAGTAATGTCTGCTAAAATTTTTATTTCCTTCTTATACGTAAATTAAAACTAGTCACTAGACAATAACATTTTCCCTGAGTTCTTATATATTTACTAGGGGAAAGTTCTCTATGATTCAGCAAATTCCTATTTTATATCATTTGTTTTTATAAAATGTAGCTAAGTCAATGTTGAATTCATCTCTATCTTTGACTTTAAGATCACTTAAGACAATACTAGTTTTTAGAATCACCCTTGTATTTTTAAATCCAGTTTACCTTGACCCACACTTACTCTTTGTGTAGATTCAAGCTCCTCTCTCTTTCTTTCTCCCTCCCTCTCTCTCTCTTTTCTTCATTCCAAGTAGCTTTGTATAAAATTGAAGTTTTTACTGTGGAAAAATTGGGTGGAGAAAAAAAGATAAAAATGACTGAAGAGGTTTTTTTTTCCCAAATTTTATTTTGCTGTGAGCTGTTATTCTTTTTGAATTTAATTTTTATTTCAAAATAGACATATTTTCAAATCAATTTTTGTGCCTTACATCACAGTGATTAAATTAAAAAATTAGGATTCATTTAACTAGTTTTTACGTTGAAAATTTGAATATACATATTCATTTACGCCCCTCTTATTTTTTTTTCTTATTTACTTTTTACAAGCCTAATAGGACCCCTTTTTATAGGTAGTGAGCAGTATTTATTAACAGACTAAAACGAACTCTTGGTGATAAAGTTAGGAGGTATCATTTTATCTGTAGCATACAAACTTAGATTATAGTTATACTCACTTCTTAATTTAGGAATGTACATCAACAATCAAAAAAGGGAAAAGCTGTAACTGAAAATCACATAATTAGAATATCTGAGAATCATAGAAGGCAGCTTGCTTATCCTTCTCGTTTTTAAAACGTGGGAATTGAGGCCCAGGGTGATTAGGGGCAAGTAGAAGACAAGGCAGGCAAGTAACAAGAAGGCTGCAGGCATGAAATTAATGTGACGATGGCACAGGAAGCACACGAAAGACCTACACTCGTGGCATGCTGGAGTATTAGCAGGTTCTTTCCTCGATACTGTGAACTCCGAACTCCTGCCTCCTCGAACAGCCCTTTGCACTCAATCCTCGTTTATTTCATTGTTTTAGTCACAAAAGCCATAAATGTTGGTGAGGAATTTCTGAGACAGCTGAGGGAATTGCCAGAACAGGTTCCCAGGGATGGGCGTGGCAAGCGGTATAAAACGCATAAATTCCACAGGAGGAAGTCTAACCTTCAGTCCTCCCCACCGACTCCCTTCTCGCAGGCTTCTCATCCCTAACCTCATGTTTCCTGCCCAGTGATCTCAAGCTCGCGGTTTCGACATGGTGAGGTTGTTTGCTGTCTTGGGGCAGTGATTTTTCAAAACTTACAGCCCAAACGCCGTGAGGTATCCAGTTTCTAACGAAATCCCTGGAAAAGATTTTGCAGCTCTGCGACCTTTCTATCTTTGCTCCTCCTAATCTCTTCCCTCTGTTAGCCTTTCCTTGAAACGGAGTCTCCAGTTTTCAGTCTGTATAAAGAAAGGCTTCTCCGGAGCCAAGTCTACACGTGTCTGTAACTCCCGAGAGGGGGTCTGCAGGGAGGGCCGTGAGACAGATCTGCACGCACTGTAGCTCAGCAGTCTGCATGACAGCCTTCACGGATACACTCTGAAGATGGACTTCCATGCGAAGTAGTTCAAATATTCAATCTTCACCTTCTCCTGTGCAGCTTGAACCTTTAAAGATAGTGTTGGGTTTTCCCTGGATCCTGAATATATATGAAGCTAAAGTTCAAAATTTTGGAACACTCCTTCGATTGGTATGTTGTTTGCTTTTTGGCCGAATCAGGTGAGGTAAATGGCAATGTCTCTAGGTGGATTTCTAGGTGTGTTTTCTAGAGGATGAAAATCAAAATTACTCTTAACTTAATACAGCAGGGCCTGGGGAGAGAACGCTCCACGCCAAACGATTAGCAGTTCAGCTTCTCTTGCACCAACAGCAGGCGGAAATCAGCTTTGCTGCATTCGGTTCTGGGCCTGAGCGTCTGTAGGCAGCAGATGTGGTGGCACAAAGGTAACGCCTTACTGGAGTGAGGCGCTGTCCTCGGTGCTGAAAGACCGAGGCGGTCGGTGGGCGTGGCGGCTCCCCAGACCTACCGTTTCAAACAGGGACTGCCGCGGCCAGGCTCTGAGCCTTGCGCGCCCTGCTGCCAGAGCGGTGCGGGGAGCCGGTCACGGGCCGGGGGAGGGGCGAGCGCGCGAGCCCGCCGCCTGCTGCGAGTCGCGCACGCGCGCCCGGGACTGCCGGCCCCTCTCTGGGACTTGCCTCTGTATGTGTGCGTGTGTGTGTGTGTGTGTGAGAGTGTGTGTGCGTGTGTGCGCGCGCGCGCGTGTGAGAGAGGAGAGAGGAAGAGAGCGCGAGAGAGGGTGAGTGTGTGTGAGTGCAGGCAGGGTGCTGAATATTCCGAGACACTGGGACCACAGCGGCCACACGGCTGAAACTGCACCCAGCCAGTCCTCAGGACTTCGCGAGCGGGGACAGGGCGCAGGGCAGCAGCCACCAGCAGGACCTGGGAAATACGGCTTTTTCTGCTTTCACTCCAGGTTTTTAGCAGTTGGGTGCTAAATCGTTCTCGCAAAATGCAGAGGATCTAATTTGCTGAGGAAAACGGCCAAAGAAGGAAGAGAAGGAGAAGGAAAAAAAGGGTATTTTGTGGATGCTCCACTTTTCTTGGAAATGCAAAAGATTATGCATATTACTGTCCTCCTTTCTCCTGTTTTTTGGGGACTGATTTTTGGTGTCTCCTCTAACAGCATACAGATAGGTAGGTACCTTTTGTGCTATGCTTTTGAACTGTGCCTAATTTGGTGGTAATCTTTGTTCACAATGGACAGATTAATTCCTGTCATGTAGACTTATGTCATACCTTGACTGCATTCCAGATCTAAACTGCCTAGAATATACATGATATTCTTAGGATGAAGCAAAGGGAAAAGGCTATGCCTTTCCAACACATGGGAAAGGGTCCGCTCGTTTCTGACCCCCCAGGTTCGATTAATTCTGCCTTAACAGGTTTTTCGCGTTTGTTCAGATACTCTAGGGATCTGAACGCAAAGCTTTTTGATTAGGAGAAAAGGCTACAGTCTCTGGCCACCTACCTTGCCCCTCAGATTCTCATCACTGTCTTGATCCCTCAGCTACCATTTGGACGTTCGACCCCCATTGCCCGAGTGCGATGTTTATTAGGACCGTTAGCATGAATAAGAGCCTCCTGGGCTGTCGGGCATTCCTTTCCCTCCCGGGCACTGACACTGTTCTCTTGCTTGGTGTTTATACTTTGCAGGGGGCCTATTTCCGAGGGGCGCTGATCAGGAATACAGTGCTTTTCGGGTAGGGATGGTTCAGTTTTCCACTTCGGAGTTCAGACTGACACCGCACATTGACAATTTGGAGGTAGCAAACAGCTTCGCCGTCACCAACGCTTGTAAGTATGAATATTCATGCCCTTCCGGTGCCGCACGCGGAAAGCCGGGGAGGGTGAGTGCGAGGGGTGAGTGCGAGTGGCGTGTGCGTGTGCGCGCGTGTGTGCCAGTGTAGGAGTGTGACTGCACACGCGCGTGCACGTGACGGAGAAGGAAGAGGTGGCTGCAATCTCTGGGACCCCCGCTGGCTTGGTGGGGGTGGGGAAGCGGGGGCGAGTGGCACTGAAGAGTGTGCGCACTTGGGAGCCAGGGTGGGGGCTGGGGCTGGCGGAGGCTTCCTCAGGTTCCGGGGCTGGTCGCTCAGCCTGAGCGCCTCGAGAGCCACCCTGCCCGCACGCTCCCTCACCGCCTGCACGCCGGTCGGCACCGTACCCGTAGAGAACGCGCTATTCCCAGGGCGCGCGGGCGTGCGGTCCCACCCGGGACGCCTGCCTGCTGGAGCCCGCCCAGCTGCGGCCCGCGCCCGCGGCCCGAGGCGGGATCCGCCGTCCGGCTGGGGCTCATCCCACGGCCCCTTGGAGCCCCACCTTCTCCTCCCTGACGGGACAAGTGGTTAAAATGGCCTTGGAGTTGGGACAGGGGCTGTTACATAACGCCCACCCGAGGGCCGCGGGGCGGTGGGCGCCGAGGCTGAGCAGGGGCGGCCCGGCTGGCGGGGCTGGGGGCGGTTGCTGGCGATGGCGCGGCTCGGGGCAGCCTCGCCATCCGGAGGGCCCGTTCGACCCGGGCGCCGCGCTTTGTTCTCGGGGAGCCGGGCTCCCACAGCCAGCAAGGGGAAGAAGATCTGATGTGAAAGCAGTGGGATCCGGCTGAGTTTGAAAATCCGAAGAAGTCGCTGATCAGCCATTTTAGTCTTTGCAGTTCTCCATATTAGCCCTATCACTCCACGCAGTTTTCCGCGCCCCGCGAGGAAGCTGTCAAGGCTTCAGAAAAAGTAACGAAACCCCAGCAATCAGGTGTCTCGGGGTTCACTGGCAAGGCTCGCCGGCCCTCGCTCGGGCGCTCCCTCCCAGGCGGCGTGGCTATCGCCGCCTGAGCCACTGTACCTCCCGCCCTCTTCCCGGCAGCTGCCACCATTTCCTGCCGGCTGGGCTGGGGCGATTCTACCTTGCCCAGAGGTTCGCAGTTTTTATTTCAGAGCTAACAGTTTGGGGGAGGGGGCTTGCAGATGGCCCAGCCCACCACTTGGCTACAGTGTAGAGAAGCGAGCAGGAGATTACCACAGGAAAAGCCCAACTGCAGTGTTCCTACTTTAGACAATTAGTTACCGCCCCGCTCCCCATAGGAAGCCTTCATCATCCATCGATAGTTTAGCTTGCTTGTAACAGTCGGGAAGGGCACCAGCCTATTCTGAAGCTAGTGTCACCCGAATGAATGAAGAACTGAAACAGTTCTTCGACCGATAGAACAGGGGCATTACTGTGATCACTGTAGATGTCTAACAGGAATTGTTTATGGAGAATAAAAAAGGTTCAGTGCTGTATGTTTTCTTCAAATGATGATGCCAAGAAAGAAAAGACAGAGAGGATGCCTTAAAGTGGGTTTGCAGGTATAGATATATATACACAAACAGTTGTAGGTTAATTTTTTAATCCTCTTATGCTTGACCTATTTACCTGATTTTGACCATTCATTTGATATCAAGGAGTTTCCTTTTTTTGCCTGAATAATAAGTTTGACATGCTCCTGAGCTAAGTATCTAACTGTATCTAATGGTATACTAGCATGAAAAAGCTTTGAAAAGCAGAGGATCTTAAGGAAAGACACTGCCATGGCTATATGAAGTAGGGAGATGTAGAAAGTGAAGCTTTACTTTTTGAAGATGGTCAATGATTGAGAAGTTCACCCACTGGTGAAAATGAAAGGAGATTACTGAGAAAAAAAAAACAGATAATGCCCACTGAACAAAATGAGTATTCTTTGATTTTAACAAATCTTCAATGTTGGGGCCTTGGCAAAGATCAAAGATTGTGGCTAGGTTAGGCTAGTGATGCAGTCAGGTTCTTAGTCTTAATGTTTGTGAACAGATTTTTTAATATAAATTTTATTGAAATAAGATATGCAGAAAAATGTATGAATATTAAATATATGTACATATTAATTAATTTCACAGAATGAACACATATATTCAGCACATGGATTGGATTAAGACAAACAAAAACTACCAAACACTTCGCCCATAGTTCTGAGAGGCTAGGATCATCAAATATCCATTTTGCATAGATTGCATGAGCTCAGGATTTTTCTCAGAAAATTAAGCTAAAGTAAAATTGTGCCTGTCTCCAAATGCTTGATGGATAAAGTATTTAAAAATTGCAGACATGGTAATTCAGAATAACGGCCTTTGACCCTCCCATGTTATGAGTAACCTTACCGGTGGCTGAAGAGACCTGGTACAACATACTGTCACTGAAGAGAGGCTCGTTAGATAGAATCACTTGGAATTGACATTGACTCATTGACTGGGCAAGGCACTTAACTTTTGTGGCTCAGTTTCTTCATTCCTGTAGGAATTTTACAATCTAGAGATTGTGAACATGAAATGGAGTATTTCTATCCTTCTTTATTTTGTTGTTTTCCTAAGAATAATAAAAAAAAAATTTTTTTTTTTTTTTTAGAATAATAGAAAACATAAAATTAGTTTAGCTCTTTCCAGAGAGAGCGATCCTGTGGAAGCCACAATCACAAAGTCAGTAGTCAAGAAATGGATGGAAATCTCTAACGGAAAAATTCTCAAAATGAGTCTTGATGATTTAAATCCTGTTCAAGGTTTTATTCCAAAATTTATCCTTTGTCTTCTTGCTTTTTCGTTCAGGGGAGTCCACAACTCTTTCCTATACCAAATAGAAGCAGCAGGATCAAATATTTTGATAGTTCAGGCCAGAACAGCTTTTTTCCCATAAATCTGAGCCGTTTTTTCTTTAAATCTATTTTTAAAATGATGTATCATGAACCAGCACTCATAGTGTAGCTTGTTCTTCCTCCTAGTTAATTTCTAAAAATCGTACAGGGTTAAGTTTATATATTAAGACCATGGAATTTTATAGCTCAATAATACAATATTTTCAAAAGAGAAAAGGTATCAGTTTACTAATTTAATTTCATTCCTCAGACAAGAGAATTTACTTGAAACTGTCAAGTTTGACATTGATATAAGGATCCGGTGAGATCTACTGAATAGGTTAATGAAATACAGTCGTTGTATTCTGAACCTGGTAAAATAACTGTGTGCATAGCATCTCATTCAACTCTCAAGTCCTCTTTCACAGTCACACAGTGGGGTAATCAAAGTACCTATTTTTTCTCATTTGTTTCCATGGGTACCTGAGGAAATACAGATTTCCAATTTCTTTCTCCCTCCTTGTTTTCTTTCCTCCCTCCCCTTCACCTTCTTTTTCCCTTCCTCTTCTCTTTTCACTCCTTTCCTATTAGATGGGGATAGCTCTGAGATTTTTTGTTGTTGTTCTGAAAGTTTGTTAAAAAAAATAAGACTCCATTATGAGAAACCCATGCCCTGGTGGTGAAGTGGTTAAGAGCTCAGGCTGCTAACCAAAAGGTCAGCAGTTCAAATCCATCAGCCATTCCTTGGAAACCCTATGGGGCAGTTCTACTCTGTCCTATCAGGTTGCTATGAGTAGGAATCGACTCCATGGCACAACAACAACATGAGAAACTACAAAGCCTAAGCCCAGAAACAAATTGAGACTAAAATCTGATGTGTTCAGCAGTTGAAAACAGTGATGGACCTCAAAAATTCATCCATTCATTCAATAAATATTTATATAGTACCTCCTAAGTGTCAAAGAATATATGAGTGTTTTTCTCATGTAATTCATTTTTTTCTAACCTTTTCCCTCTGTGTTGTTTCAAATAATTTTCTAAGCCTTGTAGCATTGATGCCTTCAGTGGACACTGGCTAGAGCCAGACTTTCATGTGAGGATGTGAGGCTAGTCTAATTTTTTTATACTCAAGTAATTTATAAAGTAACTAAAAAATCTAGATTTTTGTGAAAATAATAAATTTAATATTGACACATGTGTATAAACCACATATTTATATTGTATAAAAACAGCAGAGTTTTAGAAAATAAAAAAAATTACTAATAAGCTTTAATGCTATTATCATTACTGAAACTTGTTTAAAATAAAATTGATAGGATTGTGATCTCACAAGGCTTGGGGATTAAAATATTAAATATTAAATTTGTTTTTCAAAATCTTTCCTTTTTGTTCCTTTTGAGGGAATGACTTTGACAAAAGGTTATTAGTCTATATTATAAATTATAATTTATATTATATTATAAATTATATTAGTTTAATATAATTTAATAATTTTGCATTTCAATTTCTTTAAATAAATTATAAAAATATTAAATGTAAAGAAACAGCAAATAAAAATCCAGTTTTTCTCTAAGCCAGCAGATGGAGATGTTGGAGAAAATATTGGCCTTTCATAAAACTGTTGCGCACCCTGAATACCTTTGGAAACACTGTAAACAAATTTATTTAGAGAAATTGAAAAATATATAAATGATGTCTAATTTGAAAAAAATAATTTAAAATGCTGTGTTTGAAAAAAATAACGTCCATGCTTCTTAAAAACAGAGTGCCTTGAATTTTTTAATAGCGTATTTTACATATTCTTGTAAACTTGATTTGTAAAGACATTCAGGAACAGCACAGATTGTAAACGCTCTTGGAAGAGACAACATTTTAAAATTATATTTTTCAGCTTTTAAACCTTGATGGCCCTGGTATATAGTTTTTGAGGTATATTTCTTATTATTGAATTTTAGTCATGGATTATTGAGGTTATGTTTCTGTGTTCATGAGATTAAACTGGTGTTTGCTAACCCTTACTGTACTTTGCATGTGTGACATTCCACGTGTATGACGTACACATATATATGTTATAGGTATATATTGCTGATTATTTTTTTGAAGTAATTACTGAAACCTGAAGTGACTGACTTCAACATATGTAAAAATTTAATGAAACCAGAATCAACTTGGACACTATAAAAGCAATGGTAAGAATTCATGGTATGAAGAGAATCATGAGCACATTTATGTGAACCCAGTACCTTATAACCTGGTATTGCAAATATTGTCATATTGAACAGGAGATTTCAAAGAAGGAAGTAGTATTTTGCATGTGAGAATGTGTCATTGAATTTTTTGTAATTAAACTTCCATGTTCCACTTATCACGGGAGATTTTCAAGAAAATGACACATTGTACTGAACAGAGAATCAGCAAATGGCATTGGTTGACATATATTTATTTTTGGATTAAAAAATTAAGCATTTAAATAAAAATTACTATGTGGAACTGTAGAATCTTAGTATTTCATAAGGATTTAGTCCTAGGCTGTTTCCGTTTAAGGTCTTGAGGCTTCATTCTGCTTACTGAAGAGTATAGACCATTTCGGTTTCACATCAAGTCTTTAAAGTGCTGTGCTGATTGCTCTGTGATAATATAACCAGAGGGTGCTGATTCATGCCTAGATCTCAGATTCATCCATCATCTCTTCCAATAATACTTTGCCAACTTTCAGTTTTCTTAGAGCCCTGAATATTTTAGAGAAAATTGAAAAAGCACAGTTGTTCCTTAATTGCTCCAGTATATGTTGCTGTATGATTGAGTTTTCAAGACAGTGTGTGTGTGTGTTTCCCTTCTCCTTCCTTCTTTTTCTTCTTTTTACAGTCAGTAGAAGTATTTAATCTGCAGAGCAAATTCTGTGATAGGAAACAATCTAAATTGGAACAGAGAACTAGTATTGTTATTTTTAATGAGCAGTGGGTGCATTACACTAAGAGCTAAAACCTTAGATTTAAACATTTGATTTGGATGTTAATGGCCACTGGGTCAATTATATATCCTTTCTTCTTCCTTAACTGTTTACTGTAGGTTTCCCAGATTCCATTAAAACCATTAGCTCTTTTATTATAGCAAGTTTCAGTCAAAATTCCTGAAGTTTTCTGTAATGATGCGAATGACTAATTGCCAAATCAGTTATACATCTGTGCGCTTCAGCACACTAAGAAAAAATTGTTGAATTTAAAGTTAAAATTTCAAAATCAATTTTGATTTAAAAATTTTCAAACATCAAAATGTTTTCCAGGGCATGTTTTACTAATTTGAAAAAAAATGAATGTGGTACATAAATTAAACACCAACCCGTTGCTGTCAAGTCAATTGCAACTCATAGCGACCCTATAGGACAGAGGAGAACTGCCCCACAAGGTTTCCAAGGAGCAGCTAGTGGATTCAAAATGCTACTTTTTAGAATCACCCTTGTATTTTTAAATCCAATTTACCTTGACCCACACTTACTGTTTGTGTAGATTCAAGCTCCTCTCTCTTTCTTTCTCCCTCCCTCTCTCTCTCTTTTCTTCATTCCAAGTAGCTTTGTATAAAATTGAAGTTTTTACTGTGGAAAAATTGGGTGGAGAAAAAAAGATAAAAATGACTGAAGAGGTTTTTTTTTTTCCCCAAAATTTTATTTTGTTGTGAGCTGTTATTCTTTTTGAATTTAATTTTTATTTCAAAATAGACATATTTTCAAATCAATTTTTGTGCCTTACATCACAGTGATTAAATAAATATTAGGATTTATTTAACTAGTTTTTACGTTGAACATTTGAATATACATATTCATTTACGCCCCTCTTATTTTTTTTTCTTATTTACTTTTTACAAGCCTAAATGTATTTTAATTCATAGGACCCCTTTTTATAGGTAGTGAGCAGTATTTATTAACAAACTAAAACGAACTCTTGGTGATAAAGTTAGGAGGTATCATTTTATCTGTAGCATACAAACTTAGATTATAGTTATACTCACTTCTTAATTTAGGACTGTACATCAACAATCAAAAAAGGGAAAGGCTATAACTGAAATCACATAATTAGAATATCTGAGAACCTTTTGGTTGGCATCCAAGCTGTTAACCACTGTGCTACCAAGGCTCCATGGTTCTTATAGTGCTGTTAATTAGGAGTCTTAACAGCTCTTAAGTATTATTTTCCAGTATTATTTAATTTAAAGGATTTTGTTAGTTTTGATCATTTTAATTTATAGAATGGAAATCCTTTAAAATTCACAAGAAGAATGTAAGCTGCCCCCTTCTCTAAGTGGGCCATTTGTTCTACTGTTTGCACTAATGTGTGTGACTGGTTTTTTTTTTTTTTTTTTTTGCATTAATGTTTTTTTCCCCTTTTTTGGTGCCTTCAATCTCTTTTTTAGGATTTGTTTCACAATTGTTTTGCTTTGTCTTATTTTCGTTCTGTTGATAATTTGCTTATGCAAAAAATCTTGTTATATGTTTTTATTATATGTTAATGAAAAAATGACCAAAAGTGCTCACTGCTAATTTGTGGCTTCAGATAGCTTTGAAATTCAGAGTTGTGAAATTTATGAGTATCTTCAGCTGAATAGAACAGACAGAACTGGGAGACCTAGGGTTTATTATAGGAAGGGAATTTATGAGAAGATAATTTCTTAGACTGCTTTAATTTTTGTGTTTCTTAATATCAAATGAACTAATGGCGTATTCCTCATAGTTGTACTGTTTGGATTGTTTTTCAGAGTTTTACTTCTTAGTTTTAAATATTTTATTTATGGTTATGTCATGGTAATTATGTCATGGTAATTTCTACATTTTCTCCTGATTATTACAGTATTTAAAATACTAGCACAGACTAGGTTGAATCGAGAAATGCCCAAATTTTAGTTTGGTCAAAGTACTTTGAAAAAGGCATCATGTAAAATTCAATCTTAACTCCTAAATCCTCTGACATTCTGTTGTTTTATGGTCCTTTGATACTTTCACTTTGAATGAATTTCAGTGAACCTCAGAAGGTGCCTCTTTAATGTAAATAAGTCAGCGACCAGTCACCATTGATTTGACTTCCTTACCTGATGACTCTGTGTGTTTCAGAGTAGAACTGTGCTCCGTAGGGTTTTCAACGGCTGGTTTTTCTTCCTAGGCACCTCTGGGTGGACTGGAACCTTCAACCTTTCAGTGACTCCTTAATAGAAATATTTTGTTCTTTCTAAACAACCAATTATGATGATGGAAATAGAAATATGTTTATATAATAATCTGAGTATACTGTAAGCATACCATTAAACTATGGCAGAGTATTACCTGACCCTTCATCCCATAACAGATTACGGCCTAAGTCAATCATTTCTAGCTTCAGCATAAATTTAATTGAAACTCAAGTTGTATAGCTTGATATAAGAAAAGGTTTTCTTGGCCCATAAACCTTTTGCAGGTGGCATAAAGTCTCTGTATTAAAATACTATTCTGTTTTAGATTTAGCATTCATTTTACAGTTTCTCTACTATCAGTATTCAGGCCATAACAGTATGAATATGTCGTCATTTTATTATATAGTTTTTTTGTTCTGACACACGAGGAAAAGGGTAGAACAGGCATGTTGTAATAAATATTTCCAGCTAAGAAAAAAATACTTCTATTCCTTTGTTGCAAATTGAAATGGCCAGATTTCTTAGAGTGTGGAAGGAGTGCTATGGAGAAGAACGTGAGAACCCCAGAAAGCAGCACGTCTGGGCGTGCTAAGCAAGGCATTAGGGATTTGAAACAATTCTTTTTCTTTTTTTTGTTTAAGCTTCTCTCTGGCTTGGTGTTTGCTTAGTTTACATGTCTATAGTGAAATTTCTCTTACACTAGCATTGAGCTACTAGGAAGCAGTGAATTCTAATCATAATACTGAATTTGGGAAATACAAATTATTACTCCTGGAGGGAAGCAAGAAGGAAAGGAGGAAGAAATATGCATCGCTCTTAGACGAAAACACCAATATAAAGCAGTTTATCATTCTGGGTAGGAAAAAAAAGATCTTTTATATTCTGACTCATAGTGACCCTATAGAACAGAGTAGAACTGCCCCATAAGGTTTCTAAGGAGCGCCTGGTGGATTCGAACTGCTAATCTTTTGGTTAGCAGCTGTAGGTTTTAACTGCTACGCCACCAAGGGTTTCCCTTTCATATTTATGAAGTAAATATTGACTGAAAATTTTTGAAAAACATTGGAAATAAAAATATGTAATATGGAACATACCACTAGATAGATAGATGATAGATAGGTAGATAGCTAGCTGCTGTGGAGGTGACTCCAATTTATGGTGACCTATGCACAACAGAACAAAATGATGCCTTGTCCTCACAATTGCCAGCATATTCAAGTCCAACATTGTGGCTATTGTGCCATTCATCTATCACACCGAGGGTCTTCTATACTCATTGACCCTCTACTTCACTAAACATGAAGTCCTGCTCTAGTGATTTATCCCTCCTGATGATGTGTCGAAATCAAGTGAGTGGGACAATGTTCTGTTGTGATCGATAAGGTTTTCATTTCCATGAGTCAGGGGCTGACTAGTAACAGCAACAGTTTTCAGAAGTAGATCACCAGGCCTTCCTTCCTGACCTGTCTTAGTCTACAAGTTCTGGTGAAACCTGTCTACCACTGGTGACTCAGCTGTCATAGCATCACAACATCACACAAGCCACCATAGTAGGACAAACTGACAGAACATAATGGTGGTGGAACATACCACTAGACTCTGCTTTATGGGGAGCATGGATTTCATCATAGTAAACTTTGCCTTCTGCTTGAGATGCTAATACTCAACAAAACTTGATAAATACCTCAGTAGAACACAGAAAAATTTGTCTTTTATTTTGTATTTGGTGGTAGTATTTTCTAATCTTTACCATCTAAATAATCATTTAACAATCCTACCTACATATATAAAATTAATTAGCATGTCTTGGAAGAATCTTTAACAAAATTAATGGTAATTCTCAAACAATATCTCTTTTTTTGGCCTTAAGGCTAATTATTCACAAAAAACATTTAAAAGACTATTTGAGGCTGAAGTATAGAACATAACGAGTAAGTTCATTCTGAAAAATACTGATTTTAAGGTGTGGGGTGGCAATTTGGTCAATATATTTAAAAACACTGTCATAGACGTTTTAGTTATGCTAATTTGGAACAGTTTTAACATATCCCTCCAGAAATTCATGCAAGCTATTTATTGTGATTTACGTTATGTTTAAAGCAGGGCAATTCTAACAAGTTCCCTGGTGAAGCTGCTGATTAGGGATCCACCTTAGGAACCAATTCTGAGAGCCACTGGTAGATCAGTGGTTCTTAAAATCTATTATGCATAAGAATTACCTGGGGGAGCTTTTTAAAATGTAAAATCTGATTCAAGGCATCTGGGGTGGAAATGCAAATTCTCAGCAGGGGTTAGAACTGGAATGAACTGGTTAGAAGCCCTAATTTAAAGAGACGGTTTTCACTGATACTGCTCCCACAGAAAAAGCTCTTAAAATTCTAGAGTCAGGGGAGTATATTCCTGGACAAAACCATGCCTACTCATTGGAAGCCTTTGGCAAAGATGGCCCTGAAAGAGAAGATCTTTGGGGGTGGTGGGAAAGGTCTCTGTTGTACTAGTTTTTCTTGGGAGATATCTTTTAATTTGTGTCATTTTTTTTACTGTTCATGTCTTATATTGTTTATGAAGAATTGAAGGATTTTGGTTTTATTTTTAGTTCATGTATGTCTTAGTCATCTAGTGCTGCTATAACAGAAATACCACAAGTGGATGGGTTTAACAAAGAGGAAGGTTATTCTCTCATAGTCCAGTAGGCTAAAAGTCCAAATTCAGGGCGCCAGCTCCAGGGAAAGACTTTCTCTCTTTGTTGGCTCTGGAGGAAGGTCCTTGTGAAGCATCAGTCTTCTTTCCCTTTGTCTGGGAGCATCTCAGTGCAGGATCCTCAGGTCCAAAGGACATGCCCTGCTCCTGGCACTGCTTTCTCGGTGGTACATTGTCCCCCTGTCTCTATGCTCACTTCTCTCTTTTATATCCCAAAGAGATTGTCTTAAGACACTATCTAATCTTGTATATCTCATCAGTATAACTGCCACTAATCCATCTCATTTCATCACAGTGATAAGATTTCTAACACACAGGGAAATCACAAAATGGTGGACAATCACACAATATTGGGACTCATGGTCCAGCTAATTTGACAGATATTTTTGGGGGACACAATTCAATCCATGATAATTGAGTATACCATGGACTGCCAGAAGAAGAAAAAATCTGTCTTGGAGGAAGTACAGCCTGAGTGCTCTGCATTTAAGAATCAGGAGACTCCACTTCACATACTTTGGACACGTTATCAGGAGGGACCAGCGAAGGAGAGGAAGACCCTCGAGATGGACTGACACAGTGGCTCCAACAATGGGCTACAACAATGGGCTCAAACATAGAAATGGTTGTGAGGATGGCAGAGGACTGGGCAATATTTCTTTCTGTTGCACATGGGTCATTATGAGTAGGAACCTACTGGATGACAACTAAGAGCAACAACAGTAGGGAGCCCTGATGGTGCAGTAGTTAAAGAGCTTGGCTGGTAACCAACAGGCCAGCAGTTACAAGAACTTTCACAATGTATAATTTTCCTTCTTTACCACTTTGGCTTTCAGTAGTTTACAGGAGCACTAGTAACTTACATATCCCCATTGCCATGAAGTCAAGTCCGACTCACAGTAACCCTATAGGTCAGAGTAGAGCTGCCCCATAGGGTTTCCAAGGCTGTAAATCTTTATAGAAGCAGACTGCAACATCTTTCTCCCTCAGAGCTGCTGGTGGGTTCAAACTGCTGGCCTTTTGGTTACCAGCCAAGCGCTTTAACTACTGCACCATCAGGGCTCCCTATTGTTGTTGCTCTTAGTTGTCATCCAGTAGGTTTCTACTCATAATGACCCATGTGCAACAGAAAGAAATATTGCCCAGTCCTCTGCCATCCTCACAACCATTGTTATGTTTGAGCCCATTGTTGCAGCCCATTGTTGGAGCCACTGTGTCAGTCCATCTCGAGGGTCTTCCTCTCCTTCGCTGGTCCCTCCTGATAACGTGTCCAAAGTATGTGAAGCTAAGTCTCCTGATTCTTAAATGCAGAGCACTCAGGCTATACTTCCTCCAAGACAGATTTTTTCTTCTTCTGGCAGTCTATGGTATACTCAGTATTCTTAACTAGCACCATAATTTCAAATACATCTTCAGTCTTCCTTATTCATCCTCTAGCTTTCACATGCATATGAGGCTATTGAAAATACCATGGCTTTGACCAGGCATACCTTAGTTCTCAAAGCGACATCTTTGCTTTTTATCACCGTAAAGAGGTCTTTTGCAGGAGATTTGCCCAATGCAGTACGTTGGTTGATTTCTTGACTGCTGCTTCCATAGGCATTAATTGCAGATCCAAGTAAAATGAAATCCTGGACAACTTCAATATTTCCTTTGTTTGTCATGATGTTGCTTATTGGTCCAGTTGTGAGGATTTTTGTTTTCTTTACGTTGAGGTGTAATCCATACTGGAGGCTGTAATCTTTCATCTTCATCAGCAAGTGGCTCAAGTCCTCTTCACTTTCAGCAAGAAAGGTTGTGTCATCTTCATATCACAGGCTGTTAATGAGTCTTCCTCCAATCCTGATTCCATGTTGTTCTTCATATAGTCCAGCTTCTAGGATTATTCGCCCAGCATATAGATTGAATAAGGATGATGAAAGGATACAACTCTGATGCACACCTTTCCTGATTTTAAACCATGCAGTAGCCCTTGTTCTGTTCAGATGCTTGCCTCTTGGTCTATGTACAGGGATGCCCATGAGCACAATTAAGTGTTCCGAAATTCCCATTCTTCTCAATGCCATCCATAATTTGATATGATCCACTCAGTCAAATTCCTTTGCATAGTTAGTAAAGCATGGGTAAACATCTTTCTGTTATTCTCTGCTTTCAGCTGAGATCCGTCTAATATCAGCAGCAATGATATCCCTCATTTCACATCTTCTTCTGAATCTGGCTTGAATTTCTGGGAGTTACCTGTTGATGTACTGCTGCAATAATTTTTGAATTATCTTCAGCAAAATTTTACTTTCATGTGATATTAATGATATTCTTCAACAATTTCCAAATTCTGTTGGATCACCTTCCTTTGTAATGGGTACAGATATGGATCTCTTCCAGCCAGTTGTCCAGGTAGCTGTCTTCCAAATTTTTTGGCATAGATAAGTGAGCACCTCCAGCACTGCATCCATTTGTTGCAACATCTCAATTGATACTCTGTCAATTCCTGGAGCCTTGTTTTTCTTCAGTGCCTACAGTGCAATTTGGACTTCTTTCAGTACCATCGGGTCTTGATCATATGCTACCTCATGAAATGATTGAGTGTCGACAAATTTCTTTTGTTACAGTGACTCTGTGTATTCCTTCCAGCTTCCCTTGATGCTTCCTGAGTCGTTCAATGTTTTGTCTACAGAATCCTTCAAAAAAGCAACTTGAGGCTTAAATTTTTTCTTTAGTTCTTTCAGCTTGAGAAATGCTGAATATGTTTTTCCCTTTTGGTTTTCTAACTCCAGGTCTTTGCACATTTCATCATACTTTACTTTTGAAATCTTCTGTTCAGCTCTTTTACTTCATCACTTGTTCCTTTCACTTTAGCTACTCCACGTTCAAGAGCAAATTTCAGAGGCTCTTCAGACATTCATTTTGTTTTTTTCTTTCTTTCTTGTCTATTTAATGATCTCTTGCTTTTTTTTCACATACGATGTTCTTGATGTCATTCCACAACTCCTCTGGTCTTCAGTCATTAGTTTTCAATGTATTATATCTTGAGACAGTCTCTAAATTGTGGTGGGATATACTTAAGGTCATACTTTGGTTTTTGTAGACTTGTTTTAATTTTCTTCAGCTCGAACTTGACCTTGCATATGAGCAGTTGATGGTTTGTTCCACAGTTGGACCCTGGCCTTGTTCTGACTGATTAGATTGAGCTTCTCCATTGTCTCTTTCCACAGACATAGTTAATTTGATTCCTGTGTATTCCATCCTGTGAGGCTCACAAGAATAGTTGCTGTTTTCATTGTTGAAAAAAGGTATTTGCAATGAAGAAGTCACTGGTCTTGCAAAATTCTGTCATACAATCTCTCATGCTGTTTCTATCACCAAGGCCATATTTCCCAACTACTGATCCTTCTTCTTTGTTTCCAGCTTTCACATTCCAATCATCAATAATTATCAATGCAATTATCTATTCAAATTTTTAAAATTTAGGCAATAGTTCAGAGAAGATATCAAGGATTTATTTAGCTTTTGTCCTTTAAAAGGACCATAAAATCTTCATATCTCAGAGCATGTACTTAACAAAAAACACCCATTGTTGTTGAGTTGATTCTGACTCATAGCAAACCTATAGGACAGAGTATAACTGCCCTATAGAGTTTCCAAGGAGTGGCTGGTGGATTTGAACTGCAGATCATTTTGGTTAGCAGCCAAGCTCTTAGCCACTGCACCACCCAGGCTCTGAACATGTATTAGTTAAGGTTTATCATCTCAATGATGAATACACAAGGCAAAACCTTTGATCGTTTGCAATTTCCTGCACCAGTGTCCTGGGACACAGAATAGCATTGGTTAAGAGTCTGCAACTAGAACTGAGCCGTAGTACCCCTGCTAGATGTGTGATGTGAGGCAAGTTGTTTAATCATTCTGCGTCTCACTTTCCAACTTTGACAAAGGGAACTCATGCACTATAGGATTGTTTGGAAGACACTCATTATTTGCAAGACACCATGTTTTGTTTGGTGCATATAAGTGCACAAAAATTAGCTAACTTTTATTACTTCCTGTGTCGGAATTCTTGCAAAGCTTTGATAAGCATTGCTGTGACAAGCAGAGGACAAAAAAAAAAAAAGCTTTTCTAGTTTCTTGTTGGACTCTTTCTACACCTCGGCAGGGCATATACTGTTTGATGACAAAGTAGAGAGTAACGAAATAAACCACTTAAAGTCATGTTTAGTGCACGGCAGTACGAGAATGATTCTTTCAAAGCTGACGTGCTGAAATTTGAGTAGTGTTAACGTCTTTTCATTTGCTGCATATCTCTAGTATTTCTGGATTTTGAACAATTTGGAACTCTTACCCTGGTAGATCTTTCAAGCACACAGTTAAGACATCATAACACTTTGTCTAACTGTGCATATTATAGAGTTCTAATATTTCCTTTTATTTAATTAATAAAATTATATTTATTTAAGTAAAAAGCTGTCAAGAGAACACAGACTTTGGAATCAGGCAAATCTAGGTTTCAATATAATTAGCAGCTTTTTGATGCAAGGCATGTTTCTTACTCTGTAGTCTAAGGCTCAGTTTCTTCATCATGCCTGATAATATGATTGGGACGTTAAATGAGAAAATAAATGCCTAGTTTATCCAAATAGATTATCCAAATAATGCTTTATTTCCTGTATCTCAGCCCCTTACCATGAACTAAACAGCCTGCTCAGAGAAAGAGAAAAGAATAAAATGGAAGTTATCACTTCACATTTAAGGAAGATTTTAACTTTTTAAACTTCTTTCATATCTGTTTGATCCTCAGTATAGCTCTGTAAAGTTTATAGGACTATGGAGTTAAAAATATACTCATTTCCAGATGAGCAAACAATAGTGTAAGTGTTCTGAGGTTCTCTAAATTTGTGGAGGACCTCTCATTTAGGAAACAAGCCTTTTGGCTCCTAGGCCAGAGCCTTTTCTTGATTTCAGGAGGCAATGCATTACATTAGAACAGGCAGACAAAACCAGACCAAACCCTTTCGCGTTTGAGTCAGTTTGGACTCATGGCAACTCCATCTGTTACAGGGTAGAACTGCTGCAGAGGGTTTTTCTTGGCTGTGATCTTTACAGAAGACAACGACTAGGTCTTTCTTGTAGGGCACTGCCTGGCGAGTTTGAACTGCCAACCTTTAGATTAGTTGTCAAGTGCAAGCCATTTATACCATCCAAAGACTCTGGAAATAGGCAGACATGGGTTAAAATTTTGGCTCCAAAATGTACTAGTTGTGTGACCTACTATAATCAGCTAAGCTTTCTAATCCTGTTGCTTCTGTAAAATAAGTGTAATTGTAGTACCTGCCTTATAATGTAATTGCCAGGGTTAAATGATAATAGTTGCCCAATATAATATAGTGGCTCATGGTGCTAATTTCAGTGATTCCAATTCCCCTGAGTGCATATTAGTCACAAATACTTGGCTTTATGCATTTAGGGGCATGGGAGAGAAGATAGCTAACCGTTCTCACAGCTTCCAAAATAACAAGCTTCATTAATACAATCGCAAACCATTCAAGCTAACACTAGAGATGAGTTTTATTTTATTATCATTAAAGCAAACAAACAAACAAAAAACTCTTGAACATGCAGATTACAAGAATTTTGGTATGCCTGGATCCACAAACTCTCTGCATAAAATTCAACAGATAAACAGTAAGAACTGAAAATCATGCATAAGTTAAAAATATATATGTAGATTCTGTTACTTATTGTTTACATCTAACACTATTCATTTACCCCTCCCACCATGGACACATTTAAGTAAATTAAAGTGATGGCAGATATTTCATGTGTATGTGTAAGACGACACTAGGCATGGGACTGGTTCGGTGCAACTTCCCTGGATTGTTTGCATCTTGCTGCTGGTTAGTTGGCTCATTTTTCACTTCTCCCTCACGAGTTTCTCCCGCAAAGGTGTGAAAGGTCTGAAAAATTTTCAAATAATTACTTGTCTAGCGATTACATTTCATTTTGGGAATGAGGTGACTCTTTTCCTTCCTTCCTTCCTTCCTTCCTTCCTTCCTTCCTTCCTTCCTTCCTTCCTTCCTTCCTTCCTTCCTTCCTTCCTTCCTTCCTTCCTTCCTTCCTTCCTTTCTTCCTTCCTTCCTCTCTTCCTCCCTCTCTTCCTTTCTCCCTCCCTCCCTCCCTTCCTCCTCTCCCTCCTTCTTTCTTTCATATAGCCACTGAGAATGGGTAAAAATAAGGAAGTCCTACAAATGGGCTAAAATTTTTGGTAGTGTATAAAATATTCACTACCTCATTCTGTGTTGACTTTATTCTGATTGCTGTGTCCTGTTGCAGTTAACAGAAGCCATGTGAAGTCTTCAGTGTAGTAAACACTTGGATCAGAGTTAATCTTTTAAAGCAAAGCTCTACAATGACAATATAAAGACTTTGGATTTAGACATGAGGTAGAAGACATTTCATCAAAGTTAAATATTTATATCCTCTAAGTGTTTATATCTATGTTGTTCCTATGCACCAAAAAAGTGTCACAGGGTTTTCTTCTTTCCTCAAACTTTTAGTGGATACCTGTTCTATGCCAATCACTTTAGTAATGTCTGGGGTGATAAAGAACAAGACAAGGCTTCTGTATTAGAAATTTTTTTCACAGGTGCAAAGTCTTTTTTATTTTGAATGGCAAAAGGAGAACTTAAATCTAGGTAGGCTAGTTGATTTTCTTATTACATTAGAATGTATAGTGTAGTCATTGTTGCTATGTAATTTATAAATATTATTCTATACCTTGGAACTAGATTCAAGTGAAAGTATCATAAGAGCATAACTTATAATTCCAAAAATTGTAAGAAAATATCAAAAAAGGTGCTAGTGGAAGCTTAAAAATCAATGACTTATAGACTGATTTAGAACACATTGTTGAAAAACTGGGTGGCCAAGTGAGAAACTAATGACATTATATTGTGAATTGCCTATGTGTCAAAAATAATTTCAATATTTTGAATCAGATGTTAGAGATGACAATTTATATCTTATTTTGCATATTATTTCCTTAATTTTTTCTTTCATTGTCAAAAGATTTTCAATGTCAGAACTGGACAATTTTTATATAAATAAATTTGATGGGAACTTTATTATTTAGTTATAATAAAGGCTATCTATTGCTTGTTAATAAAGAACTTTTACATTTTAAGTTTTACAAAGATGTTTAAAAATATTGAATCATATAGCTATGTTGAATTATCTGAGACTCACTCCCGGTTACTGTTACTTGCAACGTTAAGACAGATTTTATATCATCTAACCTTTGATTATTGTAACAGGTTGAGCCTTTCAGTGGAAAATTTTGATTAGAAAATTAATACAGCTTTTTCCAGTTGCTAACAAGTTGATTCCAATTCATGTGTCAAAGTAGAACTGTGCTCTAGAGGGTTTTCAATAACCAATTTTTCAGAAGTAGATTGTTGGGCCTTTCTTCTGAGGTACCCCTGGTAGATTCCAATCTCAAACCTTCCGTTAGCAACTAAGCATGTTAACCATCTGCACCGCTCTGGGACTCCAAATACAGCTTTAACATATAAAATTATATAAAAGAATTAAAATATTTGTTAACTATGGATTTTGGTATTTAGGAGATTTTGGAAATTAAAATAGGCAGAAACTTTGAATTTAAGTAATTAAGACCTTTGTATTTTGAGATTTATAGTCATTATGAAAATAACTCAGGCATATAGTAAATTTCAAAAAAAGGGCATATAATAAAAAATGTCTTCCCACTTTTCTCACATAGTCACCATCATTGGTAGTATAGCATATACACTATTCTGTACTTTGATTTCTTTTCAGAGAGCTTCTTATATCTACACAGAGATAGTCCTCTTTTTTGTGGTTATTACATAGTATTCTTTCATTATTTAGCCTGTCCTTTGTTGATGGTTATTTTCATTGTTGACCCTCTTTTTAAATTATTTGTGCAAATGTTTTTGTAGAATAGGTTCTTAGTGGTGGAATAACTGAGTCAAAAGATGTATGCATTTAAAAATTTGCTCTATATACCAAAAAGGCATAATAATTTACAATTCTACCACGGGTGCATAAGTGTGACAGTTTCTGCCTCATTCAAGAGCTGAATACACTATTAAACTTTGTAAAGCGTTGCCAGTGTTATCTCAGTGTTTAAATTTACAATTATAAATTTTGATTGACTGGTAAAAATTTCTTTTTTTCTACTAAATAACACATTTGCGAATTCAACGTTTTTATGTGTACAGTTCAACGACGTGAATTACATTAAACATATTGTGTAGTGTTCACCAATATCCATTATCAAATTACTTTCCTAACATCTCATTAGCATTTCTGTGTGTGTGTGTGTGTGTGTGTGTGTGTGTGTGTGTGTGTATCTGTGTATGTGTATTCTGCTCATAGCTTTGCCTAATTTTCTATTGGGTTATGGGCATATTATTTATTGAAGTTGTGGTCGTTGTTAGGTGCCATCCAATCGATTCCAACTCACAATGACCCTAAGTACAACAAAAAGAAACACTGCCCAGTCCTGCACTATCCTCACAATCGTTGCTATGTTTGAGTCCATTTTTGCAGCCACTGTGTCAATCCATCTTATTGAGAGTCTTCCTCTTTTTCGCTGATCTTCTATTTTATCAAGCATGATGTCCTTCTCCAGTGACTGGTCCCACCTCATATGTCCAAGGTATGCTAGATGAAGTCTCTCCATCCTCGCTTCTAAGGAGCATTCTGGCTGTACTTCTGCCAAGACAAATTTGTTCATTCTTCTTGCAGTTGTAGTATATTCAATATTCTTCACCAACACCATAATTAAAAGGTGTCAATTCTTCAGTCTCCCTTATTCATTGTCCAGCTTTCACATGCATATGAGGTGATTGAAAATACCATGGCTTGGGTCAGGTGCACCTTAGTCCTCAAAGTGACCTCTTTGCTTTTTAATACTTTAAAGAGGCCTTTTGCAATAGATTTGCCCAATGCAATGTGTCGTTTGATTTCTTGACCACCGATTCGATAGGCATTGATTGTGAACCCAAGCAAAATGAAAATTATTTATTGATACATACGTTAAAGTAACACTCTGTTGTGTGTGCTGCAGCATTTTAGGTTATTATTTTTCTTTTGGCTTGTTTATGATTTTTTTGTATACATATTCTTTAAATTTTATTTAGTTAATTGTTTGCTTTCTGACTTCAGGTTTTTTGCTCCTTGCTCAGAAAAGCTTTTCCCATTAAAGATTATTTAAAGAAAAAAATTACTGCCAATATTGTTATTTAATACTCATGCTATTTTGGCTTCATGATTCAAGGTACATCTTTGATTGATCTGAATTTATTTGGTCTAAACACTAAAGTAGGGATACCACTTTATTTTTTCCCTCATAGGGTTAGCTAGTTGTCGCACACATTTTGAAAAATCCATTTTTTTCCTCATTGATTTAAAATGCCATCAAATTTACTTCTTAAGTAAATATTCCTCATGGAGTTAAAAACAGGGAATTTTTCCAGGAAATGAAATAAAGAAGATTAAAACTCTATTACAGGCAAAGGAATGTAAAGTTATGCAAGATACTTGTTTCCTGAGCAGTGAGCTATTTATTTATAAATTGTGCTTTTATGTTACTGGGATCTCAGATCAATAAAAGAGGATGTCAGAATTTGAGTATTAGCTGAGTCCAGAGGGATAAATAATTTGCTTTTTTTTTCCTTCCCTTGCATCATAGCAGTAATGTCACTTAAAAGGACTGCCATTTTGCATATTTCTTAAATGTGAATGCTGAAGCAGTAGGTTGTGATTGTGACTTGGCTTTTGAATATCACTCTGAAGTTAATTCAATGTTAACAGTCCATAAAAAAAAAAAAATTAAAGACTGCAATTCATATACAATAAAGATGAATCTCAGCTACTCATAGCTTTATTAACTAATATATATTTTAATTTACAGTCTTAAAAACAAGTTATGTGCTCTACCTAAAGCCGAATATCAAAATAAAACCCAGTAACCCAGTGCCATTGAGTCGATTATGGTATAAATCTGATTTAAACTGGGATGCAAAATAAAGTACTAAAATATTGCTAACATCAATAAACACTTTCAGCCTGCTTTGTGGTACATGACATCCACTGTGTATTTTTTATCAAATATCAAAGACATGCATAAATCTTTGACAACTTCATTGTGTGTAGCTATGAGCTCGATGTGGGCTTCTTGATGGGGACAAACAATGCGTAAGGGCTTTGGAAGGCATTTTCTAACGCGCTGCTTTTCAATGAACATTATAATTGAAGGATGCTTTAGCCTTCAGGGTAGGTTTATAAGATATATTTCATCAAACTTCTGTAAGTCTCTAGGCATCATTTTTTAAAAAAATAATTTTAATGTATCATTAGGTGAACAGAAAAATGTTACTTGGGTGAAAACAGAATTAAATTTATATCTGCAGAACTGCTGCCCTAAAATTTTTTTATACTCAGATTTTTCATTTAAAAGTAAATATTTTTCTAAACATTGGCTTAGCTTCTTTTTTCTCCAAAACTCATAAAGGCAGAGGAGAGTGAACAAGGAAAAAAAGAAACAATAGTTGGCCGCTCAACTGTAGATGGGTGATGTAGCAGACACCTAAGGCAGCCCCGGTATTAGCCTGAGCAGGATGAAGGCAGATCTTGTGAGGAGGCTCTTTCATGGACCTCGGACTCTGTTCTCGTTCAAGCGTTGACTGTCAATTTCCTTCTGCCATACTTTTATTGTATCTAAGTGGATACTAATATAGGCCCTGATACTTTTTTTGATTTACAGATGTGAAGTTTGAATTTAGTATCCATTTACTTTTTTTTTTTTTAATTTCAGTAAATTTATATGTTACAAACCAAAATTTTTTTTTTGGTCAAATTCAAATTTCAAAGCACTGTTTAATCTTATTCCCCTCCATTTCTGTATGTTTTTATTTGTCTGTCTTTTTTAAGGACTCTTATTAATATAATATATGCTGATTTTTTTTGAAACTAACTCAGCATACAGGTTTATTTAAATTTTCTTCCAATATGAATGTAAAAGCTTTCTGAAGTTGATTATATTTTTTTTTCCTAGTTACAAAAGTAACATATTAAGGTAGATAACTTGGAAAAAAACAGAAGAAAATTTCAGTTATCAATAATTATACCCAAGAAATAATCACTTGTCAATAGGTATTTTCTTTACCCAATTTTTTATACTTAGTATTATTCCTGAAGCATTTTTGGATGCCATTAAAGCTGCTCATAAACCTAATTTAAATGAATTTGTAATATTCATGTCCATAATTTAATCACATCCTATTTAACCGTCTCCTATTTGGCAGATTTTGTTTGAATCCTTTTTTACCCTTTATAAAATATTGTGCAAATGAAAATCCTTTTGTGTATGTATTTACCTCATTTCTGTCGATGGAAGTGCAATTACTGGATCAAAAGCTATGCAGCATTTACTTAAGTGCTTCTGACAAGGATACGATGAAGTATGATACGTTAAGGAAATTCGTACCAGCTTATAATCCTGTCAATGGTTGGAAATTCTGACTCACAGACCCTCATCATTGTTGTGATAAAAACATTTCTTAGACAGGTGACAGTGAAAAAGTCCTTTTTTGATATATAATTTTTTTTTAATGTTTATTACACATTTATGTTTCTTCTTTCATGAATTGTTTGCAAAGGTCTTTTGCACAATTTTCATTGCTGTCTTGAGATTTTTACCCACTTAATTGTGTGAACTATTTATCCAAGATCACTGTGACAGGAGAATTTGGGGTTAGGTAGATAGCTGAGCATCTAGCAATTAAACGCAGTGGACCAGACGAGAACCATGCCACTTTTGCTTATAGGCCACTAACTGCAAATATTCATGTGCCGTGTCCTACTTCAAAGGAGTGAAGACTGTCATTCTCCTTTGTCCAGAGCAGGAGAATTGTACATTGTGAGTATCAGCAATATAGACAACAGATATTCCCCTTTGCCCATCATCACCTATTCAATTATTTTCGTATTCTTTTTCCTTTCATTTTTAAGTGGGATTCTCTTTTATATTGTTTCAAAGATGTGCATTTTTTGTTTATTTTTGGAATTCTTTTCTTTCCAGTGTATCTGCATATGTTCAAAACTTCCAGTAATATACAATGAAAAACAATTTGTCACTGCCTTTTCCTGACATGGACCCTTGGTGGCACAATGGTTAAACATTCGTCTGCTCACCAAAAGATTGACAGTAGGAATCCACCAGCTGCTCCTTGGGAACCCTGTGGGGCCGTTGGACTCTGTCCATAGGGTCGTTAGGAGTCTGTATCTCCCTTCTTTCTTCTTTTTGTGTTTAATGCTGTTAATCATCTCAGCTCCTACTGCTCAGAATGCATTGCATATTTCTTCAAGTTCACTTATGTTCTAATTTGGACTAATTTGTATTTATGTTACTTCCCCCCCCCCCCGTACAACTTTAAAAAACATCGTGGAGTTTCTAGTCATTTTATTTTTTTTCCTTACACTGTAACTTTATCATATACTTAAGTTATTCCAGTCACAGCTCATATAATCTACTGCTCCACTTTATGCCTGGAGAGCAACCCACTAGAGCTTTCTGTTCTCCTGCTGCCGTTTGAAATCTGTAGTCTCTAAGCTTACTGCACTGCAGTTCGCCTGGGGCTTCCCTTCACTCTCGGGAGTTGGAGGCTTGGTTCTTGAACCCCTTGGCTTTCATCTTCTCTGTTTTCATTCTTTTTTTTTCCTAGTATACACCCAGTAAGAGTGACTTCCTTTTGAAAGTAGGGAGAGTGCTTTGAAAGTAAACTCTCAGCTGTGCGTGTTTGAAAAGGTTTTAATTATCCTGTTATATGTGTCTGATGGCTTGCCTAGATATTGATTTCTAGAATTAAAATTCTAGAACTTGGAAGGAATTACACATTTATCTTCTATCATCAGATGTTATTGTTGAGAAGTGTAATTTTTTGGTACCGCCTTCTGTGCATTTAGTATTTACTCTCTAGATATTTTTACCTTTAAGTTCACAGTGATATACTTAAATGGATTTTTGTTTTTTTAAATTTGTTCTACTCAGCACACAATTTGACAACCAATTAACCCGTTAGGATCTGCAAAATTCTTATCCATTATTTCTTAAGGGGTTTACCCACTTCCATTTTCTTTATTATTTCTTCCAAGGTAGCTCTGTAGTTGACCTCAGCTCTTCTTGTTTAACAACATAAAAATTTGAATGTAGACCCACTATCAACTTTCTAGTGATAATATGACTTTAAAAATTACTTGTACTAGAGAGAACAAAGAAAAATGAAGAAACCCTGAGAATAACGTGCGATACAATCAAAAACAAACATTTGCAAGTGATCAGAGTTCCAGAACAGGGAGAGAAAACACAAGGAGGATCATTGAAGAATTGCTGACAGAAAATTTCCCTAACATCATGAATGATGAAAAGTTGACCATCCAAGAAGCTCAACGAACCGTATATAGGAAAGACTCCCAAAGAAAAAGCACCAAGGCACATCATAATCACACTCGCTAAAACTGAAGACAAAGAAAAACTCCTGCGAGCAGCTCGAGAAAAACCAAAAGTCACATACGGAGGAGAAACAATAAGACTAAGCTCTGATTATTCAGCAGAAACCACGCAGGCAAGGAGGTAATGGGGTGACATATATAAAACCTTGAAAGAAAAAAATTGCCAGTCAAGAATAATACATCTTGCAAAACTTTTGTTGAAGTATGATGGTGAAATTAGGACATTTCTAGGTAAACAGAAATAAAGGGACTATATAAAAACCAAACCAAACTTATAAGAATTATTAAAAAGGAGTCTTTCAGTCTGAGAACAAACAACATCAGACCACAGCCTGAATCTAGGAGGCAAGATTGTACCAGCCAGATACCAACCTAGAAAATTAACTTTCAAAGGACTATCCAAAACCAAAACAATTGCAACAGGGAACCAGAGAGATTAATCTGTAAATGACAACAATGTCAGAACAATAAAAGAATAAATGGTATAGGTGCAGAACTTTCTAATGGAGAGGAAGGCAAGGTGATACAAAGTAATAATAGACTGGTTCAAACCTAGGAAGATAAGGGTAAATTTCAAGGTAACCACAAAGAAAGTTAACAAACCTACTCATCAAAATAAAGAAGAAAAACATACAGTCTCAATAAAAACAGAGTCTACAAAAACAAAAGAAATGAAAAAGAAATCCACAAACAAAAGGAACTCAGCACAGGAGAGTAAGAGGAGCAAAGGAAACAACACCACGCACACACACAAAAAAAGCACTATAAAATGGCAGCAGTAAACTCAACAATAAAGAACAACAATGGATCTGTGAAGCATCTCATAACATGGATGCATCTGGAGGACATTATGCTGAGTGAAATAAGTCAATCACAAAAGGACAAATATTGCACGAGACCACTACTGTAAAAACTCATGAAAAGGTTTACATACAAAAAGAAACAATATTTGATGGTCATGAGGGAGGGGAGGGGTGGGGATGGGAAAACACTTAATGGACAAAAGATAAGCAGTAACTTTGGTGAAGGGTAAGACAGTACACAATGCTGGGGAAGCCAGCACAATTTGTAGAAGGCAAGGCCACAGTAGCTCCACAGACTCATCCAAACTCCCTGAGGGCCTGAATTGCAGGGGTGAGGGCTGTGGGGACCAGGGTCTCAGGGAACATGTAGCTCAATTGACATAACAGTTTATAAAGAAAATGTTCTACATTCTACTAAGGCGAATAGCATCTGGGGTCTTAAAAGCCTGTGAGCGGCCATCTACAATGCTCCACTGGTCTCACCCCTGCAGGAGCAAGGAAGAAAGAAGAAAACTAAAGACACAAGGGAAAGATTAGTCCAAAGGCCTAATGGACCATATCTACCATGGCCTCCACCAGACTGAGTCCAGTACAACTAGATGGTGCCCAGCTACCACCACTGACTGCTGTGACAGGGATCACAATAAAGGGTCCCAGATAGAGCTGAAGAAAAATGTAGAACAAAATTCTAAATCTCTGTCCTGGCCTGACAGAGACTGGAGAAACCCTGAGAGTATGGCCCCAGGACACCCTTTCAGCTCAGTAATCAGGCCACTCCTGAAATTCACCCTTCAGCCAAAGACTGAATAAGCCCAAGAAACAAAACAAGACTAAAGGGGCACACCAGCCCTGGGGCAGGGACTGGAAGGCAGGAGGGAACAAAAAAGCTGGTAATATGGAACCCAGGGTTGAGAAGGGAGAGTGTTCACATGTCATGGGGTTGTTGACCAATGTCATACAACAATATGTGTACTGACAGTTTGATGAGAAACTAGTTGTTCTGTAAAACTTCATCAAAAGTTCAATTAAAAAAAAATGTAGCTTTGCAAAACAGGAGGATTTTCAGGAACGTGTTTATTGTATTATAACAGAAATGCCTGTATTTATTTTTCAACTACCAACTTAACTCATGTTGGGTCATTTTTCTTTTCTTTTAAGTAGCCTCTATTTTTTCTTGGATTAAATGGTAGATAATCACGGCATCTATAAATAATTTAAAAAAAAATTACTTGCACTAATAGAATGCAATTAAAATAAACTATATAGTGTTTGTTTGGCCATATAGAACACCTAACCAATTCTGAGATTATTGATCTTGAATGATGACACCTAACTAACGCTGAACTAAATATTTTCTTTTATCTCTCCCAACTTATTGTGTGACAATTTAAAAATATAATTTTTGTGAAATTTTAGACATCAGAGACAATCATTGGAGCAAGAGAAGCATGTTTCTAAATGATGATAAAATTGATATAAAAACAACGATTAGATATTAGAATGAGAGGAACACGTAAGTAGGAGAATGTGAGCAATGACGAGAGATTTTGTTTGTGAATTCTCTACTAGTGGTTATGATTTTATCTTTGTAATTCCCTTTCTTGTACTAAACTATAAGTTGTCTTTCTTTCATCTTTGTAACAGTTCTGCAAAACCTACATCTGCATAACTTTCATCTTTGCTATTTCACCTTTTGGAAATGGTTTCTTCCATGTTGACCCCAAGTTGAATATTTTATATCTTTTTTACATTTCATCTCTCAGCATATGGCTTTTGAATTTTTAATGTGAAGATCATGATAAGCTTCCTTTCTAGGATATTAAGTCTAAACATCAGTCAGTTTAAGGCTTTCCCTATGTTTTAACAGCTATGCCACCAATGATCTGAGAGTAGTCCCCAATAAGAAAAAAAAAAAAGTAATTGACAAATGAAACGGAGCTCTGAAGATTTAGAGATTTTATTTTTTATTATCAACTCTTCCTTGCTGGGAAACCCTGGTGGCGTAGTGGTTAAGTGCTATGGCTGCTAACCAAAGGGTCGGCAGTTTGAATCCCCCAGGCGCTCCTTGGAAACTATGGGGCAGTTCTACTGTGTCCTATAGGGTCACTATGAGTTGGAATTGACTCGATGGCACCGGGTTTGGTTTTTTCCTTGCTGATAATGAAGATGATCTGTAACCTCAGAAGATGCAAGCATATTGACCAGGTCACCACATGAATGATATGTTACTGCTTGGCGGAAAGAGTAGATTACCAAATAATTTCTTTTTCTAACGAAATTCAGGCAGATTGATTTGTATGCTTTTTGATGATAGAGGTGTTAGTGTCATTAAAAGTCTCTTATAATTCTTTTGAAGAATTTAATATTTCTTTTCTTAAAAGACCTATTTGATTTGAGCCACTTCTCTCAGTTCACATACCTTTCTTTTGATTTCATGTGGTTTAATGAGGTTAAAGGATTTTATTTGGCTTTAAAATGTTTATAATTATGAATGCTGAAAAACCATCTTGGATTCGAAGAGATAAGAACTGATGTTTAAATTCTGCAGGTGAAATAGAGGGGGATAAAAATTATTATTCTCACAAATTCAGATAATGACACGGCTGAAGGACAAAGCCCTTTATTTTATTTTCCTGTTCTTCAGTGAATGTCCTCTAAATTAGAAGGTCTAAAACACCAAAGGGAAGTAAGCTCATTTGAGGTGTCAAAAAATATTTTTTGTGAGTCAGTATGCCCTAGTTTTTTTTACTTTTGTTTTGCCAGTCTTCTCACCAGTGAACCGTGAAAGTGCCAAGAACATAAAGAAAAGAGAAGTGAGGATGGCCACTGCATGTATAATGTGCACATTGTGGGCTCTGCGTTGGCGTGGAGTCAGGCTTTTCCTATGCTGAACAGAATCCAGTTATCTTTCTGTCTTATATCAAGGATTGTTGCAAACACTGAGGAAGGAGTGGTGAGGAAGTCTGGAAAGGCGTATGCCCTCATAGTGCTTTCGATAGTAAACCAACAGTAAAGGCACTATTGTAGATTGGGAATGAGCTTTGATGAGAATCAATAGGTGCATTTGACGGAGGAACTACGTGAATATGCTATTGCATGTCGTATGGATGAGGAAGGCCTCTTGGAGGAGGTGAAATTTGAGCTGAAACCAGGTAGGTGAGAATTGGTTACTTGACAATTGAAGAGTGGGAAAGGAACATCCCCTGTAGAGTAAACAGGAAGTACAAAAGATCTGAATTAGGAAAGTTTTGGTGTGGTTACTATCAGGAAGAAAGCTATTATGGCTGTAACATAGTGAGAGAACAGGAGGGTAGTAAGAGAAGTTAGAGCAATCAGCGGGTGGTAAAGCACACAGTTATTTGGAAGCCATTGTAAGTAGAGTGAGTTTTAGTTTATGTATCTTAAAGATTCACATATACCTTGGGATGGAAGATAACGAATAAAAAGAACTTAACCTTTAACTGGAAACCCTGGTGGCGTAGTAGTTAAGAGATATGGCTGCTAACCAAAAAGTTGGCAGTTGGAATCCACCAGGTGCTCCTTGGGAACCCTATGGGGCAGTTCTACTCTGTCCTTTAAGGTCACTAGGAGTCAGAATCGACTGAACGGCAACGGGTTTGGTTTTTGGCTTTTTAACTGTTAACTACTTAGCTCCATCAGAGCAACTGTCAGTAAAAATATTCAATGAGAAGAAGCAAATGCTGTGTTCATACTCACAAAATCATTTCAGGATGACAAAATATCTTTGTTTGATTGGATTTGTTTTTTTTAAAATACCTGTCCAGTATGAACAAACAAATACCAAACCAGTTGTCATCGAGTCGATTCTGATTCACAATTCCATGCGTTTCAGAGTAGAAGTGTGCTCCACAGGGATTTCAGTGACTATGATCTTTCAGGAGTAGAACATCCTGCCTTTCTTCCAAGACACCTCAGGGTAGATTGAACTGCCAACCTTTTGGTTAGTAAGTCAGCTTTTAAATGTTTTAGGCAGCATTTAGCTTTATGTTAACAGGGTCGCAATGTCTGTTACATCTTGAATTGCCCTATATAAATCAGGATACTGATGCTGTGGGGACAGAGTGGTTCAGCGGTAGAACTCTTGTCTTCCATGTGGAAGATTAGGTTCAATCCCTACCCAATGGGCCTCAAGTACAGCCATCACCTGCCTAATGTTGAACAGGATTCAGCAGAGCTTCCAGATTAAGACAGACTAAGAAGAAAAGCCTGGTGATCTACTTCTAAAAAATCAGCCAGTGAAAACCCTATGAATCACAATGGTCCAATCGCAACTGATCATGGAGATAATATAGGGCTGGGCAGTCTTTCCCTTTGTTGTACATGGAATTGCCATGAGTCAGGGGCCAACTTGACAGCAGCTAACAACAACAATGACATTGACACTATAGTTAAATTATAATTCAGGTCCTCCAAATTTTGTCTCGCAGCGCTTACTCCAATTTCTGAATAATGCATCTGCCAGATTGAACTTCCGGACTCTTCATTGTGAGAAACATAGAAGATCATGGACTGAGCTGGCCTGGCCTGGCGGTCACTATTGTTTGCCTTTAGCTCCATAGGCCCTGGCAGTTGCTAGTTGTGAGGATGAATGAGGCCTTTCCCATAGCCAAATCTTTGGCTGCATGAATAGTTTCCACTCTAAAACCCAGGGTGAAATGGATGTGAAGTTAAATTTTCTCATCTTCTGATCTGTCCTCATTGTCTTGGCCAAAACATGATCTTATTAGACTCTTTAAAAAGATCACCACTTTTACAAAATAATCCCAGAATGATTGTCACTATCTAAAAGTTTATGTGGTGCAGAATATATTGGCTAATGGACAGTAATAGGCATTTACTCACAATGAATTTGTGTTTTCATACCCAAAAGGGTAGCAGTCTTACAGAGTGAAGTCCTGCTTTGAGTATGCCAGGCCCTTTAGGGAAGCTATAGTTCTTTCTGTTTTCTCTAAGCTCTACTATTTATTTCCAGGTAATCATTAAGGTGGCATCATATACTTTAGGGTTTGTTCATGCTGCCAGGTTCAATCTACATCTGTGGAATGGACTCTGCCCTACTTGTGTAAGAAACACTCTGCTTTGCCTTCCTACTTATCTGAGTGATAATAGACTTGGAGTTGCCTGTCACTCAAAGGAGTGGAGTCCTACCTAAGCTCTGGCCCTTGGCATCTTCTTCTGTCTGCCTCATTAAGATATTTATGTTTTCCAAATGGGGAAGAACCGTCTCTTTGGAGGGAGCTGTCAAGAATCCATTAACTTTGTAAAATCAAAAAATTAGAAAGGTTCATCGTATTGCTAGAAACATGATAAGAACTAATTGTTAGCTATGTGATATTAGACAGATGGTTTAACCTCCTTAGTCCTCAATTACTTTATTGATGAAATTTGAATAATATGATACTGTCTCTATAAAAATCTGTAAAACCATATTTGGTATACAGAAAGTGTTCAATAAATGCAAGTTTTCTTCCAAGTGCATTTTATTTCTTTACATATACTATAAGCAATTAACATGTCTGTTCACATATGAAACATGACATCTGTTAAACTTTATCCTTATTTAGTAAACAATTTTTATGACATAATTAGGTTATCTTTATTTCAATTTCATATTTTTGTAGCAATATCATTCTCTTCAAGCATATAAACTATAGAATATAAGTCAGGTTCACAGAGTTTGGTTTGCTTTCTACAATTCCACATTGGAAGCTACTCAGAATTTACCCTTCTAAATGGTTTGAGCTGCATGTCATATTATGTAATCCATAATATCAGGTATCGAAGTTGAGATGATGTATGTATCATTTATATGATTTTTTTTTGATAGTTTTGTAGAAATTGTGACTTCTTGACTACATTAAAACTCATTGCCGTCAAGTCAATTCCGACTCATAGTAGGACAGTGTAGAACTGCTCCACAGGGTTTCCGAGACTATAATCTTTACAGAAGCAGACTTTCACCTCTTTCTCCTGTGGAGAAGCTGGTAGATTTGACTGCCAACATTTCAATTAGCAGCCTAGTGCTTAACCACTGTGCCACTTTTTTTATAGAGCTCCTCTTATCTGTATAGGCTGCTTTTTATTCACAAAAATAATGAGTGGTTACTATTTTTAATTTCCATTGCTTCAGTAAGTGTCTTAGGAAACATGTCCTCATACTCTCACTTAAGAAAGCATTAAGTTTAAATTTTTCTTTTTCTCTCCATTTTTATTTTGGATTCCGATGTTATTATAAAACTAGTAGTAAAAGTTGAAAGTTACTTCCTTTTGTGTGCTTTAATTCATTTTCTTTTGCTCATAGATAGGGACATTTTTCTTGACTATTCCTTTATTTTGCCTTATCTAGATAAAGATGAAATGCTTACGACTGTAAAGCAGCCAGGTTACTAATACATTCACTGAGTACACTGTGCTGTTCCATAATCAGCAAGTACTTTTCAGGTGTGTTCCCTGTACCTAGCCTTTTGCCAAGTTCTCTGGTGAAGCAAAACCCAGATTCACCTTTGTCTGGCATATTAAAAATATTTTTGGAGAAAAAAGACAAACACACTAAAGATTTAAAGATGAAATGGTATGTCACTGACTATATATGGTAAATGGATTTAGAAAATGGAACAATCGTTGTGATTCATGAAACTGGGAAGTACCTTTGCATTTTGTGAATATGTGGTAGTAGTAGAAAAGCAATATGGCCAGAACTTGGGACACTTAAATTAGTAAGATGTCCAGTAATGTACCTGGCATGTAGAAGGTATCCAATGGAGGATGTGAGATGAAGTTCAAGGAATGATTACTTTTGGCCGTGTAGCACATACCTAATCACACACCTGAACTTGTCACATTAGTCTGAGATTGGGACCCAGGCCAGGGAGCACATCACCTGGAGCAGCCTGCAAGGATGACTCCTGGTGGCAGGGTCGTTTGGGGGAGGTGGGGCACCTGCAGTTCTTGTGAGCCCTGAGTGAGCGGATCTGAGATCGGAGGTATCCATCCAAAATGGGGACATGGGTGCAGTGTTGATTTAAAGGGAATTTCAGAGGTTCAAACCAGAATGGCGGCACAGGCAGGGGTATGCCCAGGAGTTGGAGTTCTGGGATCAGATGAGTGAAGAAATGGAGTCATATTGGCGCCATTTACTCTTATCTGGAGGAAACTGTCACAATGACTTTGGATTACAGGACAGACATGCCTGATCCTGGCTTTTATCATGCTCCCTGAGAAATCATTTATTATTGTTTTATCAAATATAAATCTTGTCTAGTTTGTAAGTGCTTCCCTTAACATCATATAAACTCTGGTTAATAGACTATATTCCCTAGTCAGTATGTCTTTTTTTTCCCCCCTTTCTTTCCATAAATATTTTCAGTACTTCTGAGGTGCTGGATGTTGTACTTGGGGATAAGATACTGCCCTCAGGCGATTTACAGTCTGAGGAGGGTGGAATATAACCTCCAAAGCCTTATATTGCTGTGTACTTCCTAAATGGAGTGTCTCAAATACTCCTCTGTCTATCCAAGAAATTAGATTCATCCTTGAATACCAGATGTGAAGTTCTCATCCACTAGGAAGCTTTCTGGCTCACTGTAATCCTCACTGTTCCAGTGACTTCAAGAGCACTCAAATTACTTTAATTGTAGTGTAGAATTATAGACTCATTGAAGCTGGATGAAATTTGTCGAGTTGATTCTGACTCATGGTGACCCCATCCCTGTGTGCAGAGTAGAACTGCTTCCTAGGGTTTCCAAGGCTGTAACCTTTCAGAAGCTGATCACCAGGCCTGTCTTCCAGGGAGCTTCTGGACAGGCTTGAACTGCCAACCTCTTGGCCAATATTCGAGTACGTAACCATTTGCACCATCAAGGGACTCTGGAACAAATTTAGTGACCATTTATTCAAACCACTTAGTAATATACAGAGAAATTAACCTCCTCAGAAAAATGAGGTGGTTTATTTAAGGGTCATGAAGCTATTTCCAGAAAGACCCTGGATTTGTACCAAAGACTTCTGACTCTTAAATCAGTCAAATACTTAGTAAAGTACCCTGGATACAGGTGTTACTCAATGAGTGATGGCTATTATTTACTAGGTACTAATCTTGCTCCCCACTAGACTGTGATTTCTTTATGAACAGTGTATTCTTTAAATTTCCATTTCATGTCTTAACATACTAGCCCAGAGCTGAGCTCATTGTGGATGTTAGGAATGTTTTACTGATTGACAATATAAACCTCTTTTCCCATTGCGTTCATGCAGAAGGGGTGGAAATGCTGAAAGAGAGCCATCATGTTAGCGTAACAGCCAAATGTCACTATGTCTTTATTGTAAAGAGTACTAATGGTTCTTATGGTTCCTGAGTCTTAAAATCAAGCAATGGGCATATGTTGGAGCCACTAGTCTAGTAAAAGCGATTATTGATTATTTTTCAAAGCACTGCCATTGTCTGCAAATATTTTAAAGCTATCATTATGCAGGCCCTCCTTAAATTAGAATTAGTGGTTATGCATTAAAGGGACTGTCAAGAATCATTGCATTTCATAAATCGAAGGAAAATGCATCCCTATTTGTTGACAGATATTTAGAGCTCTGAGATTTAAATTCGATACACAAGTTTAACTGCTTAGATACTATATTTCTTCAGGACGGATATTGCTGCACAGAAAACAAAAATAGAAATATGAAGCCCTGTGATATTAATGTTTCACTTGCTGAGGACTCTTACTGAATTGTACATCTACACTTAAATTATTGTATCTTAGGAGACTAAGAGAATATCGGGCTGTGTTCTACTCCTGTCACTGAGGTAAAAAAAGTACAGGTGGTTAATTGTTGTATTCCAGGGCTATAGTGGAGTCCCTGGATGGTACAAATGTTTAATATGGTTGGCTGGTATCCGAAAGGTTGGAGGTTCAGGTCCTCTGTCTTAATTATTTAGTGCTGCTATAACAGAAATACCACAAGTTGATGGCTTTAACAGAAATCTATTCTCTCACGGTTTAGGTGGATAGAAGTCTAAATTCAGGGCACCAGATCTAGGAGAAAGCTTTCCTTCTCTCTGGGCTCTGGGGGAAGTTTCTTATCTCCTTTCACCATCTGTGGGCCCAGCATTCCTTGGAGATTTCCGTGTGCTTGGTACAACAGGTTACAATTCAGAATACAATTCTTTGGTCAGAGCAGCTTCTCAACCATCCCTGAAGCCAAGCCACTCTCTTTCTCTTGGCCCCTGGGCCCTCAACCTGGTCCTTTGCACCAGCTCAGCCCCTGCCTGACTTGGGCAAGTGTTACCATCTCTTCAACTCCACTGATAAGTGCCCACAGTCATCCTACTATGCCAGTAAGCCTCCTCCAAAAGGTGCTCAGCTTTATATCTCTGTGGGTCAGCAAGCCTAGCTGTGCTGACAAGTGCATAGAGGCACCCCACTCAGCCAGCAAGCCTCCTGCCTGATGGCGCTCAGCTTTCTCACTCTGTGTCAGCACACACACTGCACCGTCACTTGCCAGTCTCCTGCCTCTGCTACTGCCAGTTCTCTGCTGCCACTTGTTGCTGTTTTGCACCATCTCTTGTGTTATAGCACTCTGTCTAATGGGTCTATGAGGTTTTCAGCACAGGGACCCCAGGTCCAAAGGATGTGCTCTACTTCCAGATCTTCTTCCTTGGTGTTGGTAAGGCTTCCTGTCTCTGCTTGCTTCTCTCTCCTTTTATCTTTGTAAGATAAAAGATGTGACTAAAAATAAAGCTGCAACTTGAGTAAGGATAAGGGTGTGAATTGAGTAAGGGTGTGACTTGAGTGACACTCTCTCCTAAGATGATGACTCCGCCCTAATCCTGCCTCTTTAACATGTAACCAAAACCCATTGCCATCGAGTCAGTTACCACTTAGGATTTACAAAACATCATAAAATAGAAGATAATTACATTAGATCACAGAATAGAGGATAATTACTTCAAATCACAAAATGGAGGGCAGACACACAATACTGGAAATATTTTTGAGGGACACAATTCAATCCATAACATCCACTCTGAGGCTCCTTGGAGGAAAGGCCTGATTATCTACTTCCAAAAACCCAGCTGTTGAAAACTATATGGAGCACAATTCTCTCTGATACACATGGGGCCACCATGGGTCAGAACTGACTAGACAAATACTGGTTAGAAATACCTGGAGCAGGGTTTATTTTCACAGTCAAAGAAATGGGGTTATAATGGCAGGTCCTTCTTTCTCACCCAGACAATGCATATATTAAATAAATAGCCAGAGACCTTCTCTTCTTATTCATTGTAATACAGGCCAAGATCCAGTTTTGAAGATTTCAATGGGACCAGTTCTTTATAATGTTCCCAAGATTCTGATCTATATAGAAGGCAAAGGTGATAAATATATAAAAACACAAACACCCCTACTCTCAAATTAAACCCAACTTTAAGTCAAGAAGACCCTTTGCTTCCCAGGAAAAATAACACATCAGGAAAAGGATGTGATAACCTTGATATATAACAAAAATGTCTTTCCTATATCCTTTTACAAAAAAAACCACAATCCTCTTAACTTATTCTCGAAGTAAAAATCCTCTTCACTCATATACTTCATGATCTCAGGTGACATCCTAGGACCTCAGCACAGTTCCCAGAAGGTAATAAGGAAAAGTACTTGCCACTATGCAGCTGGACTTTCTTTTCCTCTTCTTTTTTTCTATGTTTTTGTCCCATTTCCTAAATTTTCTTTCATTCATCCTTTTGAGGTAATAGGGTTGGAAAGAGTAGAACTCTGGGGAAAAAAACAAAACAAAAAAACCAGTTGCCATCAAATTGATTCCAACTCATGGCATCCACATGTGTGTCAGAGTAGAACCATGCATCAGTGTTTTCATTGGCTGATTTTTTGAAAGCAAATCACCAAGCCTTCCTCCTGAGGCATCTTTTGTTGGACTTGAACTTCCAAACTTTTGGTTAGCGGCTGAATGCCCTAACTGTTTGCACCACCCAGGAACACCAGAACTCTGGGAAGAGAAACAGAAACCTAATTTCTTTAATTACCTGGATTTGATACATTATTGAATCCACTAGTTTAGCTTATATATCTTTCAAGTATATACTTAAAATGTTATTATTTTTATTGTGCTTGAGGTGAAAGTTTACAGCTCTAGTTTCTCATACAAAAATTTATACACACATTGTTATGTGACCCTGGTTGCTCTCCCTATCATGTGACAGCACACTCCTCCCTTCCACCCTGGATTCCCCATGTCCTTTTGACCAGCTTCTATCCCTTTCTGCCTTCTCATCTCGCCTCCGGACCGGAGCTACCTATTTAGTTTCATGTATTACTTGAACTAAGAAGCACGCTCTTAATGGGTGTCATTTTATATCGTATTGTCCAGTCTGTTCTTTGAAGAGTTGGCTTTGGGATTGGTTCTAGTTCTGGCTTAACAGAGAATGTGGCAGCCATGGCTTCTGGGGTTCCTCCAGTGTCAGTCAGACCATTAAGTCTGGTCTTTACTTGAATTTGAGTTCTGCAACCCACTTTTCTCCTGCTCCATCAGGGACTCTGTTTTGTTCCCTATCAGGGCAGTCACTGGTGGTAGCTGGGTACGATGCAGTTCTTCTGGTCTCAGATTGATGGAGCCATTGGTTTATGTGGCCCCTTTTGTCTACTGGACTAATGTTTTCCTTGTGTCTTTGGTGTTCTTCATTCCCCTTTGCTCCAGGTGGGTTGGGACCAATTGCCGAATCATAGATGACCACTCACTAGCTTTTAAGGCCCCAAACACCACTCACCAAAATGGGAGGCAGAACATTTTTTTAATAAACTCTGTTATGTCAGTTGATCTAGATGTTCCCTGAAAAACTGTTATTTTTAATAAAGGAAACCATAACAAGTAAGAGAGAGAGTAAAACTCAGACCATTGTACCAGGAGATGTGGGGAGTCTTAGAGAAAAGAAATCCATGGAAAGTTTCTTAGAAAGCATTTAAAGCTTTGAATTCTTTTTTTTCTCTGACAGAGTGGTTTATTATAAGAGAAAAAATGCAATATTAGTATCTGGGAGAGGCCGAACAAAAACAGTATGAACTCCAAGCTGGTTTTGTTTTTAGAAAACTCTCTAAGCCCCTTCATTTTGGGGGGGGGGGGGTGGTTTGGGCTAAGCCCCTTTGTTTACTTATTTGTTTACGTAAAGAATAAAGCTTTTTCGTCAGCCTCTGTTCACAATGAAAGCACTTCAACTTAGTAGTTATTGTAGCCCCATAGTGCTTCCCCCCACCCTTTTGTAATTTTACCCTATTTTTCTTGGCACTGACAGCCACCTGATGCCCACTTTTAATGCTGACGTTATGAATGGATTGCAAAGACAATGAAGATCTGTATCTTTGTAATAAAGGAAAGCAAGCAGAGATGAATGCTCTTCCAATAATACCACTAACAGCAGCAGAGGCTACTATAAAAGAATGCTCGTTTTTTAAGATTGTTTGCTACATATAACTGTGGGATGGAAATTCAGCATAAAATTTTCATTCATTCATTTACTTATTTGTTTTAAGATAAATACGGTCAATAGTGCTACCAGGCCAGAAGCATTACATACAACCCAGTAATTCTCAAAGTGTGATCTGAGGACCCCGGGGGCTCCTGAGCTCTTTTAAGAAATACATTCAGTCGAAACTATGTTCATAATAATACCAAGGCTTTGTTTGTCTTTTCTACTTTGGTGACATTTTGCATTAACCTGCAAAAGTAACCATAGGCATGAGTCAAGGCAGTTGTGTCAAACTGTCTAGAGTGGCCATTGTATTCATCACTGCCATGGGCTCCCATGCGTCCGCACACACGCACACACACACAGACACACACACAGCAGAAACCAGTAAAAATTACTGATTTTATTGAATATCAACACTTGAGCAGACGTATGTTTATATTCTGTGAAGCATGAAAGGTATATAGCACTTGTGTTATATGGATATATGATGGGCACCTCTAACAAAAGCTTTTGTGATTAAGAGCTGACTTGGCCACTTATTTCATAGACCACCTTTTTACTTGAAGGAACAACTGACAAGCTAGGGTGATTTTCTCTTGGGTTATTTGGCCATTTTCTTTCTTTCTTTTTTAAATAATTTTTATTATGCTTTAAGTGGAAGTTTACAAATCAAGTCAGTCTCTCACATATAAACTTATATACACCTTACTACATACTCCCATTTACTCTCCCCTAATAGTCAGCCCACTCCCTTCTTCCAGTCTCTCCTTTCATGACCATTTTGCCAGTTTCTAACCCTCTTTACCATTCCATCTCCCCCTAGACAGGAGGTGCCAACAGTCTCAAGTGTCCACCTGATACAAGTAGCTCAGTCCTCATCAGCATCTCTCTCCAACCCATTGCCCCATCCAATCCATGCCTGATGAGTTGTCTTCGGGAATGGCTCCTGTCCTGGGCCAACAGAAGGTTTGGGGACCATGACCACTGGGATTCTTCTAGTCTCAGTAAGACCATTAAGTCTGGTCTTTTTATGAGAATTTGGGCGTCTGCATCCCGTTGTTCTCCTGCTCCCTCAGGAGTTCTCTCTTGTGCTCCCTGTCAGGGCAGTCATCGGTTGTGGCCGAGCACCATCTAGTTCTTCTGGTCTCAGGATGATGTAAGTCTTTAGTTCTTGTGGCCCTTTCTGTCTCTTGGGCTCATAATTATCTTGTGACCTTGGTTTTCTTCATTCTCCTTTGATCCAGGTGGGTTGAGACCAATTGATGCATCTTAGATGGCCGCTTGTAAGCATTTGAGACCCCAGATGCCACACTTCAAAGTGGGATGCAGAATGTCTTCTTAATAGAATTTATTTTGCCAATTGACTTAGATGTCCCCTGAAGCCATAGTCCGCAAACCCCTGCCCTTGCTCCGCTGACCTTCGAAGCATTCAGTTTGTTCAGGAAAATTCTTTGCTTTTGGTCTAGGCCAGTTGAGCTGACCTTCCCTGTATTGAGTGTTGTCCTTCCCTTCACCTAAAGTAGTTCTTATCTACTATCTAATCAGTAAATAACCCTCTCCCACCTTCCCTCCCTCCCCCCTCTCATAACCACAAAAGAATGTTTTCTACTCAGTTTAAACTATTTCTCAAGATCTTATAATAGTGGTCTTATACAATATTTGTCCTTTTGCATCTGACTAATTTCACTCAGCATAATACCTTCCAGGTTCCTCCATGTTATGAACTGTTTCACAGATTCATCACTGTTCTTTATCGATGCGTAGTATTCCATTGTGTGAATATACCGTAATTTATTTATCCATTCTTCCATTGACGGACAGCTTGGTTGCTTTATTTTTTGCTGTTGTAAACAGTGCTGCAATAAACACGGGTGTGCATATATCTGTTCATGTAAAGGCTCTTATTTCTCCAGGATATATTCCGAGGAGTGGGATTTCTGGGTTGTATGGTAGTTCTGTTTCTAACTTTTTAAGGAAACGCCAGATAGATTTCCAAATTTGTTGTACCATTTTACATTCCCACCAGCAGTCTGTAAGAGTTCCAATCTCTCCACAGCCTTTCCAACATTTACTTTTTTGTGTTTTTTGGATTAATGCCAGCCTTGTTGGAGTGAGATGGAATCTCATCGTAGTTTTAATTTGCATTTCTAATGATCGAGAGCATTTTCTCATGTATCTGTTAGCTGCCTGCATATCTTCTTTAGTGAAGTGCGTGTTCATATCCTTTGCCCAGTTTTTAATTGGGTTATTTGTCTTTTTGTGGTTGAGTTTTAAGAGAATCATATAGATTTTAGAGATCAGGCGCTGGTCGGAGATATCATAGCTGAAAATTCTTTCCCAGTCTGTAGGTGGTCTTTTTATTCTTTTGGTGAAGTCTTTAGATGAGCATAGGTGTTTGATTTTTAGGAGCTCCCAGTTATCTGGTTTCTCTTCGTCATTTTTAGTAATATTTTGTATTCTGTTTATGCCTTGTATTAGGACTCCTAGGGTTGTCCCTATTTTTTCTTCCATGATCTTTATCGTTTTAGTCTTTATGTTTAGGTCTTTGATCCACTTGGCATTAGTTTTTGTGCATGATGTAAGGTATGGGCCCTGTTTCATTTTTTTGCACATGGGTATCCAGTTATGCCAGCACCATTTGTTAAAAAGACTATCATTTCCCCAACTAACTGACCCTGGGCCTTTGTCAAATATCAGCAGCTCATATGTGGATGGGTTTATATCTGGGTTTTCAATTCTGTTCCATTGGTCTATGTGCCTGTTGTTGTACCAGTACCAGTCTGTTTTGACTACTGTGGCTGTATAATATGTTAAAAGATCAGGTAGAGTGAGGCCTCCCACTTTCTTCTTTTTCAGTAATGCTTTACTTATCTGGGGCTTCTTTCCTTTCCATATTGAGTTAGTGATTTGTTTTTCCATCACATTAAAAAATGTAGTTGGAATTTGGATCGGAAGTGCATTGTATATATACATGGCTTTTGGTAGAATAGGCATTTTTACTATGTTAAGTCTTCCTATCCATGAGCAAGGTATGTTTTTCCAGTTATGTAGGTCCCTTTTAGTTTCTTGCACTAGTACTTTGTAGTTTACTTTGTATAAGTCTTTTACATCTTTGGTAAGATTTATTCCTAAGTATTTTATCTTCTTGGTGGCTACTGTGAATGGTATTAATTTGGTTATTTCCTCTTCGGTGTTCTTTTTGTTGATGTAGAGGAATCCAAGTGATTTTTGTATGTTTATCTTATAACCGGAGACTCTGCCAAACTCTTCTATTAGTTTCAGTAGTTTTCTGGAGGATTCCTTAGGTTTTTCTGTGTATAAGATCATGTCATCTGCAAATAGAGATCATTTTACTTCCTCCTTGCCAATCCGGATGCCCTTTATTTCTTTGTCTAGCCTAATTGCTCTGGCTAGGACCTCTAGCACAATGTTGAATAAGAGCGGTGATAAAGGGCATCCTTGTCTGGTTCCCGTTCTCAAGGGAAATGCTTTCAGGCTCTCTCCATTTAGAGTGATGTTGGCTGTTGGCTTCGTATAAAAAAAAAAAAAAAATTTTTTTTTTTTTTTTTGTATAGATGCCCTTTATTATGTTGAGGAATTTTCCTTCAATTCCTATTTTGCTGAGTTTTTATCATAAATGGGTGTTGGACTTTGTCAAATGCGTTTTCTGCATCAATTGAAAACATCATGTGGTTTTTGTCTTTTGTTTTACATTAATGGTTTTTCTAATATTAAACCAGCCTTGCATACCTGATATAAATCCCACTTGGTCATGGTGGATTAATTTTTTGATATGTTGTTAAATTGTATTGGCTAGAATTTTGTTGAAGATTTTTGCATCTATGTTCATGAGGGATATAGGTCTGTAATTTTTTTTTTTTGTGGTGTCTTTACCTGGTTTTGGTATCAGGGAGATGGTGGCTTCATAGAATGAATCAGGTAGTATTCCATCATTTTCTATGCTTTGAAATACCTTTAGTAGTAGTGGTATTAACTCTTCTCTGAAAGTTTGGTAGAACTCTGCAGGGAAGCTGTCCAGGCCAGGGATTTTTTTTGTTGGGAGTTTTTTGATTACCTTTTCAATCTCTTTTTTTTTTGTTATGGGTCTATTTAGTTGTTCTACTTCTGATTGTGTTAGTTTAGGTAGGTAGTGTTTTTCTAGGAATTCATCCATTTCTTCTAGGTTTGCAAATTTTTTAGAGTACAATTTTTCATAATAATCTGATATGATTCTTTTTATTTCAGTTGGGTCTGTTGTGATATGGCCCATCTCATTTCTTATTCGGGTTATTTGTTTCCTTTCCTGTATTTCTTTAGTCAGTCTGGACAATAGTTTAACAATTTTGTTAATTTTTTCAAAGAACCAGCTTTTACCTTTGTTAATAATTTTTATTATTTGTTTTCTTCTGGTGCCTGTGGATTCTTTTGTTGCTCGCTGTCTATTTGTTTCAGTTGTAGGGACGGTTCTCTGATTTTGACTCTTCTTCTCTATGTATGTGTGCATTTATTGACATAAATTGACCTCTGAGCACTGCTTTTGCTGTGTCCCAGAGGTTTTGATAGGAAGTGTTTTCATTCTCGTTGCATTCTATGAATTTCTTTATTCCCTCCTTAATGTCTTCTGTAACTCAGTCTTTTTTGAGCAGGGTATTGTTCAGTTTCCAAGTATTTGATTTCTTTTTCCTGATTTTTCTCTTATTGATTTCTACTTTTATGGCCTTGTGGTCTGAGAAGATGCTTTGTAATATTTTGATATTTTGGATTCTGCAGAGGTTTGTTTTATGTGATCTATTCTAGAGAATGTTCCATGTGCACTAGAAAAAAAGAGTATACTTTGCAGCTGTTGGTTGGAGTGTTCTTTATAAGTCTATGAGGTCAAGTTGGTTGATTGTAGCAATTGGAATCTTCCGTGTCTGTACTGAGCTTCTTACCGGAAGTCCTACCCTTCTCCGAAAGTGGTGTGTTGAAGTCTCCTACTATAATTGTGGAGGTGTCTATCTCACTTTTCAGTTCTGTTAAAGTTTGTTTTATATATCTTGCAGCCCTGTGATTAGGAGCATAAATATTTAACATAGTTATATCTTCCTGGTCAATTGTCCCTTGAATCATTATGTAGTGTCCTTCTTTATCCTTTGTGGTGGATTTAACTTTAAAGTCTATTTTGTCAGAAATTAATATTGCCACTCCTGCTCTTTTTTGCTTTTTGTTTGCTTGATATATTTGTTTCCTTCCTTTGAGTTTTAGTTTGTTTGTGTCTCTAAGTCTAAGGTGTGTCTCTTGTAGGTAGCATATAGATGGATCATGTTTCTTTATCCAGTCTGAGACCCTCTGTCTCTTTATTGGTGCATTTAGTCTATTTACATTCAGCGTAATTATAGATAAGTATGAGTTTTTTTTTATGAGTTTAGTGCTGCCATTTTGATGCCTTTTTGTGTGTGTTGTTGACAATTTCATTTTTCTACTTACTTTTTTGTGCTGAGAAGTTTTTCTTTGTAAATTGTGTGTTCCTCATTTTCATAGTAGTTGAATTTATGTTTGCTGAGTTGTTATGTTTTTCTTGGTTTTTATTTTGAATTATGGAATTGTTAGACCTCTTTGTGGTTACCTTAATATTTACCACTATTTTTCTAAGTAAAAGCCTAACTTGTGTCATCCTATATTGCCTTGTTTTCCTCTCCATATGGAAGATCTATGCCTCCTGTATTTAGTCCCTCTTTTGTTTAATGTAATCTTTTACATAGTCACTTCAATGATTCCCTGTTTTGAGCATTTTTTTCTTTTTAAAATTAATCTCATTTTGTTTTTTTGATTTCCCTATTTGAGTTGTTATCAGGATGTTCTGTTCTATGACGTTGTGTTGTGTTGGTATCCGATATTATTGATTTTCTGACCAAAGAATTTCCTTTAGTAATTCTTGTAGCTTTAGTTTGGTTTATGCAAATTCTCTAAGCTTGTGTTTATCTGTAAATATTTTAATTTCGCCTTCATATTTGAGAGAGAGTTGTGTTGTATATATGATCTTTGGCTGGCAGTTTTGCTCCTTCAGTGCTCTATATATGTCATCCCATTGCCTTCTTGCCTGCATGGTTTCTGCTGAGAAGTCTGAACTTATTCTTATAGATTCTCCTTTGTACGTGAGTTTTCTTTTATCCCTGGCTGCTTTTAAAATTATCTCTTCATCTTTGGTTTTAGCAAGTTTGATGGTAATATGCCTTTGTGATTTCCTTTTTGGATCAATCTTATATGAGGTTCGATGAGCATCTTGGATAGATATCGTTTCATCTTTCATGATGCCAGCGAAGTTTTCTGCCAACAGATCTTCAACTATTCTCTTTGTATTTTCTGTTTTCCCTCCCTGTTCTGGAACTCCAATCACATGCAAGTTATTCTTCTTGATAGAGTCCTGCAGAATTCTTAGGGTTTCTTCATTTTTTTTAATTCTTTCATCTGATTTTTCTTCACCTAAAATGGTGTCAATTTCCTTACCCTCTAACTCCCCCACTCTGCATTCCAATTGCTCGATTCTGCTCCTCTGACTTCCTATTGAGTTGTCTAATTCCGTAATTTTACTGTTACTCTTTTGGATTTCTGAATGGTGTCTCTCTATGGATTCTTACTGCTTGTTAATTTTTCCACTACGTTCTTGAATAATATTTTTGATTTCTTCAACTGCTTTATCAGTGTGTTCCTTGGCTTTTTCTGTAGATTGCCTTATTTCATTTCTGAGGTCATCCCTGATGTCTTAAAGCATTCTGTACATTAGTTTTTTTATATTCTGTGTCTGGCAATTCCAGGATTGTATCATCATTTGGGAAAGATTTTGATTCTTTAATTTGGGGAGTTGTAGAAGTAATCATGGTCTGCTTCTTTATGTGATTTGATATCGACCACTGTCTCTGAGCCATCTCTAAGGTATTGTAATGATTTATTTTATATTTGCTTACTGAATCTTATCTTGTTTTGTTTCAATATACCTAGATGGGCTACTAGATTGCACTGTCTTGATTGTTGTAACCTTTGAATCACTTATGTCCTATTAGCAGCTGGTTTGGGCTGTTACCAGATATATAAGCCTAAGAGTTCATTCACTGTTCTTGAATGGAATCAGCTTAGGTATTCTGATTTTGGATCACCAAGTGTGTGGTGTAGAGTGTCACCTATTAACTTAGAGGAGTAGTGGTGATAGTTGTGTGCACCAAATTCTAGTAGCGTCAGGGGTCACAGTCCAAAGAGGTCAGGAGGCTGACAGCCTTCTCCCACGTGCCAGTGAGGTAGGTGTGTCTCTATTCCTAAAGCACTTTGGTGGGTGGGCTCTGCAGGTGTATCTCAGGCACCAGGTGCTTTTTGCTCTACAGACTGGTAGATTTCAGTATCCTCAGATCCCTTTATCAGGTGGCTAGGTGGTTTGGATGGAGCTTCAGCCCTCAGTTCCTGCACTGTGGATCAGTGAGGGCTCTGTTTAATAGGTAGAGATACCAGACCTGGAAAATATCTTTCCAGTGCTCCGCTAAAACAATTACAGTCAAATCTCTATCAGAATTGTGTTTGCGTTATAATAGCCACCTTGTTCCTGTAGGGATGAAAGCCAAAGACTGTGGATCTCAGATGCTTGGCTGGAGCTGGTTCTGTATTTTTATTCCAGTTTAGGGAAGTCAGGGAAAGATTTTTCATCCATGGGTTGTTAGTAGCTGCTTCTCTCAGAGCAGGAGAATGGGTTAGGAAAAAAAAAAAAAAAAAACCCACAGGACACTTCACTCTTTGGCCCAGGAAATTCCAATGTTAATGAAGCCGCCTGGGGCAGGGAGGGGAAGGATCAGATAGATAGGAGAGAGTAGCACCCAGCAATATAGACAAAGTTACTTATCTTGCTTGGTGATGACTGTTTTATCTGAGATTCCTGAGGGGCCTGTAGCCTGTGTGCTCTGGCTAGGTCCAGATTGCCTCTGAGGGTCACGCCTGTGTCTTGTGCTTGTGCCTTCTCAGAAGCCCTGGTCAGCTCCTCTGCTCCTAGTCCAAAGCCCAGTGCCAAGGTTTCCTGGCTGGGATGCTGCCTTCCAGGCTCCAAAACAAGTCACTGCTTCCCGGTGATTTCTTCTCCTGTCAGCCATGTCGTTGTGCTGCCTGCGTGCGCTGGCAGGGTTTCCCCCAAGTTTACTTCAGGGGGCTAGGGCTGTATCTCATGCTTGCGCTGTTTCAGGAAGCCGTGCTCAGCTCATCTGCGCTTAGTCCAAAGCCTGGCGCCAAGGTTTTCTGACTGGGACTCTGGCTCCAGGCTCCTAAAACAGTTGCTGCTTCCCCGTGGTTGCTCGTTCTCTTGTCAGCCGCATCAGCGTGCAGCCTGCTTGTGCTGGCTGAGTCTCTACTGTGCTTACCCCAGGGGGTTAGGGGTTAGGGTTGTGTCCCATGCTTGCCCTGTCTCAGTAAGCCGCAATCAGCCCCACCACTTGGCACCAGGGAACCATGAGGGCTCAAGGCTGTGGCATGGTACGCCAGTTCCCGAAGTAATTGCTGCTTCAGGGTGCAGCTTTTCGCTCCCCTGTCACTCAGTTCAACTCTTTAGTTCTGTGTTTGTGGTCAGGGTTTGTAGATTGTCATGTATGTGAATGATTCACTTGTTTTTCCAAGTCTTTGTTGCAAGAGGGGTCCGTGGTAGTTCTACCTAGTCAGCCATCTTGGTCCCGCCTCCCTCCCAATGTTTTCTTGACAACAACAAAGTAAGTCTCACTTTAAGAAAAACAACTGAAAGTTTTTGGTGCCAATTATAGTATTGAAGCTCTTAAGTTAAAAGTAAAATTTTGGAAAACTTGTATCTCTACTGTGAGTTATCACCTTCCCAGTAATTAAAGACTTCTGCAATGAAATCAGTGGTAGTATCAAGAAATGTTAATATTTTGATATTGTAAAATGAAATGAGTGAAAATTTGGAAGATTTTCACAACTCAGTGAACCAGTAATTTTCAAATGATCAGTGCATAGTATTACAAAATTATGCATGGGTGAGAGATTCAAACCACCACCCCTGTCAACTTGTCAAACTGTGGTGTTGTGTAAGTTGCTATGATGCTGGAAGGTATGCCACCAGTATAGCTTCAGTGGAGGTTTCAGTGGAGCTTCTGGACTAAAATAGGTTTCAATGGAGTATCTGGACTAAAACAGACTAGGAAGAAAGGCCTGTTGATCTATGTATGAAAATTAGCAAATGAAAACCTTATAGATCACAACACAGTATTGTCTGCTGTAGTACTGGACAATGGCAAGAATGGACTCAAACATACCAATGATCATGAAGACGGCACAGGACTGGGAAACATTTCGTTTTGTTATCCATAAGGTTGCCATGAGGAGGAACTGGCTTGATGATAAGGACAACAACAACAGAAGATTCAAAGTGTAGGATAGGCCAGTGAATTTTAATGAAACAAAGTACAAAACATTCATTGGTATAATTCCAGATCCCACATTGCAACTAAACTTTAAGAAGCTATGATTTGCCAACTTTTAATGTAATATCAAAGAATGATATCCACAATTATCTAAAAAGCCTGTCAAAATACTAGCCATTTTTAAACTACATTTCTATGTGAGGACAAATTTCTTCATCTACTTTCACCAAAGTGATATATGAGAATCCAGTTGTCTTTTTTTTTTTTTAATTAATCCAGACATTAAAGAGACTTGCAAAAATGTGTATCAGTGCTACTCTTCTCAATATTTTTTGTTTTGAAGAAAATATTTTTCATAAAAAATGTTATTAGTGTTAACTTGCGATAAATTTATTATCTTAAATTTAACTAATAAGTATTTTAAAACATCTCCCCATTTTAATTCAAATTTAGTAAATAGGGATAAATATAAAGCATACCAACAAAAGCTCTTTGTGGTCCTTGTTAATTTTTTTTTAATTAACTTTAATTGAGCTTCAAGTGAACGTTTACAAATCAAGTCACACTGTCACATATAAGTTTATATACACCTTACTCCGTTCTCCCACTTGCTCTCCCCCTAATGAGTCAGCCCTTCCAGTCTCTCCTTTCGTGACAATTTTGCCAGCATCCAACTCTCTCTATCCTCCCATCCCCCCTCCAGACAGGAGATGCCAGCACAGTCTCAAGTGTCCACCTGATATCATTAGCTCACTCTTCATCAGCATCTCTCTCCTACTCACTGTCCAGTCCCTTTCATGACTCCTGAGTTGTCTTTGGGAATGGTTCCTGTCCTGGGCCAACAGAAGGTTTGGGGACCATGACCGCCCGGATTCCTCTAGTCTCAGTCAGACCATTAAGTCTGGTCTTTTTGTGAGAATTTGGGGTCTGCATCCCACTGATCTCCTCCTCCCTCAGGGGTTCTCTGATGTGCTCCCTGCCAGGGCAGTCATCGGTTGTAGCTGGGCACCATCTAGTTCTTCTGGTCTCAGGATGATGTAAGTCTCTAGTTCTTGTGGCCCTTTCTGTCTCTTGAGCTCTTAGTTATCGTGTGACCTTGGTGTTCTTCATTCTCCTTTGATCCAGGTGGGTTGAGACCAATTGATGCATCTTAGATGGCCGCTTGTTAGCATTTAAGTCTTTGTGGTCCTTGTTAATTTTTATGAGTATAGAATGACCATGAGTCTAAAACTTTTGAGAACCACTGTCCCAGTGTATGGAGATTTGCTCCTGGTAAGACTCCAAATCTTGACAAGGACACAAATAGACAAACCAGTATTTATAAAAGTGGAACTTCAAAATGACCAATCTCCCACACCAATGTTCATTGAAATTGCTATATTTATGAAAAAATGGCATTTTATAAGAATTAAATCTTTTCATCGAGGCTCTGTTGCTATTCCTTCTTCAGGTTCCACAATATTAATCCAGCAAATAATCTCCTTGGGAATTTTAGCCAGTGCTGAGACAGCGTCAGCAGTGTTTGTTACCATTCTGCTTTTCCTCACTTTCAGCAAAACCCAAAGAAAAACCAAACCCACTGCCGTCGAGTTGATTCCGACTCATGGTGACAGGAAGCAATTTATCTTATACTATTAATGGAAAAAACAAATTAATGTTGAAGAAAAAGTAAAAACAAGTGCCCAACAAACCTATGAATAATCTGTCAAATTAACACTAATATGAAGATTGGTAATGCCCATTGTGAAGTGTGTGCAAAATCTGCAACAGGCCCACGCACTCAGTTGGTGGCATTGTAATTTGGCACACTTTATGATATGTATATCTTACCTAGTAATCCTACTTCTAATAAAATATCCTTGGGGTATGCATATATATGCTCAATTATATAAGTGCAAGGTCCTCATTGTTTTTATAGGTAGAAATTTGGAAACAACCTAAGTAGTCAGCAACCAGGGATTAGTCAAATATATGATGCCAAATCCATTTGACAGATTTGTATGCAGACATGAAAATATGTGTAGTTTTAGATATAGTGAGACAGAAATATTTCACCACATGTGAAGTGTAAAAATACCATGATGCTTTTTATAAAAAGACTGTATGCATCCATATAAAGGTATATGTATATATATATCCACATGTGTGTTTGTGTATGTGGGCTTGTATAATACGTGTCCATCTTCATAGATAAAAGGTTTTCTTGGAGGCTGTACACCAAAGTATTTAGACTAGTTTACCTCAGGGGATGCAGTTATGAGAGATTTTTACTTTCTTGTGCTATTTTCTTTCTTTTGTTCGTTTTCTTTTCTTTCCTTTTTTTTCTTTTTAAACAATGAGTATGTATTAGTGGGAGCTCTGGTGGAGCAGTGCTTAAGCACTAGGCAGGTAACCAAAAAGTTGGCAGTTGGAATCCACTGGTGCTCCTTGGAAACACTACAGGGCAGTTCTGCTCTGTCTATAGGGTTACTGTGAGTTGGAATCAACTCGATGGCAGTGGGTTTTAATGTTATTAGTGGTGAATGTAATTACATTACAGTCATATCCTTAATAAACACATTACTTGAATATTGTTGTTAATGTATAGTAGCTCTTTAAATGTTCGTTAAATTTACCTAGAAAACAATCAATTCACAAGGTGGATACAACTTAAATCAGTGATTTGAGGTACAAATGAATTAATTGATTTGAGGTATAAATGAATGAGTTTTAGGGAGTAAACCTTCTATGAACTCCTTCCTCCTTTTAATTAATTAATTTCTAAGAATTGAAAAGCTGACCGCTACAATCTCATCATTTCTAAACTTTCCCTGTAATGCAACACAGAAAAAATTTCTAACTTACAGTAGAGGAAATAGCTTTTTTTTTTTGCTAGTATGACCTGATATCTAGAAAATATGAGGAGTAAACTCTTAAGACCTAGTAGAAAGGGAAATTATTTTCTCCTTCTTAACTCAAAAGAGTCAAATATGAATTGTGCTCTGTAAAACACTTATATCCCTGATTCTTAATAAGGTAATCCATAAAATGGGATTTACGTTTTGATATATTTGTGTGATGTTTTTGTGAAAACATTTCTTTTCATAGTAGAGTTTTTTTTTTTTTTTTAATAGAAATCTTATTATTCCAGTTTTAGGAGCCATAGAAAAGCTAATCCAAGTTGAAAAGAATCAGCTCTACCATGAATTTAATCCTATCCCAATATATAATGACTACATGTAGGAAGCACATACCCTCTACAGTACCTTAAAATACAGTTTTACTCTTTTGGGAAAAAAGATTGCACAAGAACACAAAGGAAAGCAAGAGAAGGACTTGTCAGATAAAGGCTATGTCAGATAAATGCCAGATAAGATTAGTGAATAGAGCAGGACAAAAGCAAAAACCAAAGTTACAGCCTGGCTTGGTTCCATGCTAGGAGGTGTGGTTGTTTCTATGAACAGCGTAAAAATACATATAAGAGACGACCTGTTCATCGTTGAGTCCCATAATGTATTAAATGCTGGTACATTTCAATATTGTAAATAAATAAAATCTTAAGACAATAAAATTTTTTTTTTAAGACAATAAATATTAATATGAGGTAATCTGTTTGAAAAATATAGGCAGTAGTATACGGCAGTCCGTGAATCGTCAACAGTACGTGAATTGTCAGTGTAGCTACCACTTCAGAGAAGGAATATATGGAGAAATGTGGAATATAGGCATTGAGGAGGACGAGATTGAGCTGAGCCTGGGACAACGATTAGGATTTTGTTAGGAAACAGTTAGGAGGAAGATCCTGGACTGAATTCCAGAAGCAGCAGAGCAATGATCAGCAACTTACCAATTCACTTGTGAAACATTATCAATTATTTCTGATGAATTAGGCAAAAGGGGTTGATGGAACATTCCTGACAATGTCTGTTATCTTCTGAGTTCTTACACATTTACTATTATCCAGGAAGGTGAGGAACATTTAGAAATATACATTTTTTTCTTCATATATGCTCTTTGTTATATTAGCAGCTCTTCTAAAACAAGCTTGTGAGAGTGACCTGAAGTTTATTGAGCATCTCCTATCAGCTGTTATCTGCTTTTCTCCTCATGGAAATACCCACAGGTACTGTTACTTCCATCTTATGACTGAGGCTCAAAGAGAGTAACTTTCCAGGGTCACATGCTCTACAAAAGCTGGGATCGAATCTGTCACTCATCCCAAGACTTATGATCTTTTTACTGTGCACTGTTGCTTTCAGATTTATCTTGTGCTTTCTCCTTTGCAGTGTTTAATCATTTTCTCAGGTTGTTATGTGTCCATGGATTTATTTTGTTTTTTCACACACTGAAGGACAATTTTATCTTTCCTGCTTTGTGGCCCAAAAGAGTGAATGTGCCTGAGAAATGTGGATCTAACTGCTTACAAAGATCAATGAGCCCTTGACTGATTTCCCTAAGTATTATTTATAGTAGATGTCTTGTGACAGAAATACAAGGAATAGCAATGTGAAAAACTATTGCATGTGTGAAACTCTGTGGGATTAATTTCAAAATTACCATGGATCATGCTGCCTCAGCTGTATTTCTGAGACCAGAATATAATTTTTTAATTAGTTTTTTCTTTTTTTTCCATTAATTTTTTTTATTAACTTTTATTAAGCTTCGAGTGAACATTTACAAATCCAATCAGTCTGTCACATATAAGTTTACATACATCTTACTCCGTACTCCCACTTGCTCTTCCCCTATTGAGTCAGCCCTTTCAGTCTCTCCTTTCGTGACAATTTTGCCAGCTTCCCTCTCTCTCTATCCTCCCATCCCCCTTCCAGACAAGAGTTGCCCACACACTCTCAAGTGTCCACCTGATATAATTAGCTCACTCTTCATCAGCATCTCTCTCCCACCCGCTGACCAGTCCCTTTCATGTCTGATGAGTTGTCTTCGGGGATGATTCCTGTCCTGTGCTGACAGAAGGTCTGGGGAGCATGGCCGCCGGGATTCCTCTAGTCTCAGTCAGACCATTAAGTATGGTCTTTTTATGAGAATTTGGGGTCTGCATCCCACTGATCTCCTGTTCCCTCAGGGGTTCTCTGTTGTGCTCCCTGTCAGGACAGTCATCGATTGTGGCCGGGCACCAACTAGTTCTTCTGGTCTCAGGATGATGTAGGTCTCTGGTTCATGTGGCCCTTTCTGTCTCTTGGGTTCTTAGTTGTCGTGTGACCTTGGTGTTCTTCATTTTCCTTTGCTCCAGGTGGGTTGAGACCAATTGATGCATCTTAGGTGGCCGCTTGTTAGCATTTAAGACCCCAGACGCCACATTTCAAAGTGGGATGCAGAATGTTTTCATAATAGAATTATTTCGCCAATTGACTTAGAAGTCCCCTCAAACCATGTTCCCCAGACCCCCGCCCCTGCTCCGCTGACCTTTGAAGCATTCATTTTATCCCGGAAACTTCTTTGCTTTTGGTCCAGTCCAATTGAGCTGACCTTCCATGTATTGAGTGTTGTCTTTCCCTTCACCCAAAGCAGTTCTTATCTACTGATTAATCAATAAAAAATCCTCTCCCTCCCTCCCTCCCTCCCCTCTTCGTAACCACAAAAGTATGTGTTCTTCTCAGTTTTTTCTAATTCTCAAAATCTTATAATAGTGGTCTTATACAATATTTGTCCTTTTGCCTCTGACTCATTTCGCTCAGCATAATGCCTTCCAGGTTCCTCCATGTTATGAAATGTTTCAGAGATTCGTCACTGTTCTTTATCGATGCGTAATATTCCATTGTGTGAATATACCATAATTTATTTACCCATTCATCTGTTGATGGACACCTTGGTTGCTTCCAGCTTTTTGCTATTGTAAACAGAGCTGCAATAAACATGGGTGTGCATATATCTGTTTGTGTGAAGGCTCTTGTATCTCTAGGGTGTATTCCGAGGAGTGGGATTTCTGGGTTGTATGGTAGTTCTATTTCTAACTGTTTAAGATAACGCCAGATAGATTTCCAAAGTGGTTGTACCATTTTACATTCCCACCAGCAGTGTATAAGAGTTCCAATCTCTCCGCAGCCTCTCCAATATTTATTATTTTGTGTTTTTGGATTAATGCCAGCTTTGTGGGTGTGAGATGGAATCTCATCGTAGTTTTAATCTGCATTTCTCTAATGGCTAATGATTGAGAGCATTTTCTCATGTATCTGTTGGCTGTCTGAATATCTTCTTTAGTGAAATGTGTGTTCATATCCTTTGTCCACTTCTTGATTGGGTTGTTTGTCTTCTTGTGGTTGAGTTTTGACAGAATCATGTAGATTTCAGAGATCAGGCGCTGGTCTGAGATGTCATAGCTGAAAATTCTTTCCCAGTCTGTAGGTGGTCTTTTTACTCTTTTGGTGAAGTCTTTAGATGAGCATAGGTGTTCGATTTTTAGGAGCTCCCAGTTATCTGGTTTCTCTTCATCATTCTTGGTAATGTTTTGTATTCTTTTTATGCCTTGTATTAGGGCCCCTAGGGTTGCCCCTATTTTTTCTTCCATGATCTTTATCGTTTTAGTCTTTATGTTTAGGTCTTTGATCCACTTGGAGTTTAGGTCTTTGATCTCTAATTCATTTAGTTCAGCTCTAATTTTTATGATTTGTTTTCTTCTGGTGTCTGATGGGTTCTTTTGTTGCTCACTTTCTATTTGTTCAAGTTGTAGGGACAGTTCTCTGATTTTGGCTCGTTCTTTTTGTATGTGTGCATTTATCGATATAAATTGGCCTCTGAGCACTGCTTTTGCTGTGTCCCAGAGGTTTTGATAGGAAGTATTTTCATTCTCGTTGCATTCTATGAATTTCCTTATTCCCTCCTTAATGTCTTCTGTAACCCAGTCTTTTTTCAGGAGGGTATTGTTCAGTTTCCAAGTATTTGATTTCTTTTCCCTAGTTTTTCTGTTATTGATTTCTAGTTTTATTGCCTTGTGGTCTGAGAAGATGCTTTGTAATATTTCGATGTTTTGGACTCTGCAAAGGTTTGTTTTATGACCTAATATGTGGTCTATTCTAGAGAATGTTCCATGTGCGCTAGAAAAAAAAGTATACTTTGCAGCAGTTGGGTGGAGAGTTCCGTATAAGTCAATGAGGTCAAGTTGGTTGATTGTTGTAAGTAGGTCTTCTGTGTCTGTATTGAGCTTCTTACTGGATGTCCTGTTCTTCTCCGAAAGTGGTGTGTTGAAGTCTCCTTATAATTGTGGAGGTGTCTATCTCACTTTTCAATTCTGTTAAAATTTGATTTATGTATCTTGCAGCCCTGTCATTGGGTGCATAAATATTTAATATGGTTATGTCTTCCTGATCAATTGTCCCTTTTATCATTTATATAGTGTCCTTCTTTATTCTTTGTGGTGGATTTAAGTCTAAAGTCTATTTTGTCAGAAATTAACATTGCTACTCCTCTTCTTTTTTGCTTATTGTTTGCTTGATATATTTTTTTCCATCCTTTGAGTTTTAGTTTGTTTGTGTCTCTAAGTCTAAGGTGTGTCTCTTGTAGGCAGCATATAGATGGATCGTGTTTCTTTATCCAGTCTGTGACTCTCTGTCTCTTTATTGGTGCATTTAGTCCATTTACATTCAGAGTAATTATAGATAAATAAGTTTTTAGTGCTGTCATTTTGATGCCTTTTCATGTGTGTTGTTGGCAATTTCATTTTTCCACATACTTTTTTGTGCTGAGACGTTTTTCTTAGTAAATTGTGAGATCCTCATTTTCATAGTGTTTGACTTTATGTTAGTTGAGTCGTTACGTTTTTCTTGGCTTTTATCTTGAGTTATGGAGTTGTTATACCTTTTTGTGGTTATCTTATTATTTACCCCTATTTTTCTAAGTAAACACCTGACTTGTATCGTTCTATATCGCCTTGTATCACTCTCCATCTGGCAGTTCGATGCCTCCTGTATTTAGTCCCTCTTTTTGATTATTGTGATCTTTTACCTATTGACTTCCATGATTCCCTGTTATGTGTATTTTTTTTTTTAATTAATCTTAATTTGTTTTTGTGATTTCCCTATTTGAGTTGATATCAGGACGTTTTGTTTTGTGACCTTGTATTGTGCTGGTATCTGATATTATTGGTTTTCTGACCAAACAATATCCTTTAGTATTTCTTGTAGCTTTGGTTTGGTTTTTGCAAATTCTCTAAACTTGTGTTTATCTGTAAATATCTTAATTTTGCCTTCATATTTCAGAGAGAGTTTTGCTGGATATATGATCCTTGGCTGGCAGTTTTTCTCCTTCAGTGCTCTCTATGTGTCGTCCCATTGCCTTCTTGCCTGCATGGTTTCTGCTGAGTAGTCTGAACTTATTCTTATTGATTCTCCCTTGAAGGAAACCTTTCTTTTCTCCCTGGCTGCTTTTAAAATTTTCTGTTTATCTTTGGTTTTGGCAAGTTTGATGATAATATGTCTTGGTGTTTTTCTTTTTGGATCAATCTTAAAAGGGGTTCGATGAGCATCTTGGATAGATATCCTTTCATCTTTCATGATGTCAGGGAAGTTTTGTGTCAGGAGTTCTTCAACTATTTTCTCTGTGTTTTCTGTCCCCCCTCCCTGTTCTGGGACTCCAATCACTCGCAAATTATCCTTCTTGATAGAGTCCCACATGATTCTTAGGGTTTCTTCATTTTTTAAAATTCTTTTATCTGATTTTTTCAGCTATGTTGGTGTTGATTCCCTGGTCCTCCAGATGTCCCAGTCTGCATTCTAATTGCTCAGGTCTGCTCCTCTGACTTCCTATTGCGTTGTCTAATTCTGTAATTTTATTGTTAATCTTTTGGATTTCTACATGCTGTCCCTCTATGGATTCTTGCAACTTATTAATTTTTCCACTATGTTCTTGAATAATCTTTTTGAGTTCTTCAACAGTTTTATCAGTGTGTTCCTTGGCTTTTTCTGCAGTTTGCCTTATTTCGTTTCTGATGTCTTGAAGCATTCTGTAAATTAGTTTTTTATTTATTTATTTTTATCTGATAATTCCAGGATTGTATCTGCATTTGGGAAAGATTTTGATTCTTTTGTTTGGGGGGTTGGAGAAGCTGTCATGGTCTGCTTCTTTATGTGGTATGATATGGACTGCTGTCTCCGAGCCATCACTGGGAAATAGTTTTTCCAGAAAATCCGCTAAAAAGAAAATGCAGTCAGATCTCTATCAGAGTTCTCCCTCTGGCTCAGGCTATTCAGATGTTAATGAAGCCGCCTGGGGAGGGTGGGGGAGGGATCAGAGAGATAGGAGAGTAGCACCTCAGAATATAGCCAGAGTTGCTTGTCTTGCTTGGAATGACTATTATATCTGAGATTTCCGCGGGGCGCGTCGCCTATGTGTGCTGGCTGTGTGGAGATTGCCCCCGGGGGGTCTGGCCTGCTGGAGTCATGGTCAGATCCTCCACTGCCAGCCCCGCATCCAACGTCAAGGTTCCCCTACTGGGACGGTGCACTCCCGACTCGAAAATCAGTCGCTGCCTCCCGGGGACTCCCCATCCCGCCAGCCGCGTCGCCGCTCCGCCTCCGTGAACCTGCTGGGCTACCCCCCCGGGGTCAGCTCAGGTGAACGGAGCAGCTCCCCGCGCCTGCGCCGCGACCGCGCGTCCCGCCTGGGACGCCGCTCTCCCCGCTCCAAGACCAGTCGCTGCCCCCCGGGGACCTCCCCCAACGGCTGCGTCGCCACGCCGCCTGTGCGAACCGGCTGGGCCCCCCCCCGGGGCTAGTTCAGGGGGTGGAGCAGCTCTCCGCGCCTATGCCGTGCCTGCTCCCAGTCAAAATTCTGGCGGGACGGTTCCCCTGCTGGGACTCTGCTCTCCCCGCTCCAAGAGCAGTCACTGCCTCCCAGGGACTTCTCACCGGCTGCGTCGCCGCACCCCCCGCGCCAACCAGCTGGGCCCCTCCTGGGGTTAGTTCGGGGTGGTGGAGCAGCTCCCCGCGCTTATGCCGTGCTCGCCCCTGCCAAAATCCCAGTGGGACGGCTTCCCGGCTGGGACGCTGCTCTCCCCGCTCCAAGACCTGTCACTGTCTCCCGGGCACTTCTCCCACCGGCTGCGCCGCCACGCCGCCCGCGCGAACCAGCTGGGCCCCCTCCCGGAATGAGTTCGGGGGCCAGGGCTGGGCCCCTTGTTTGTGCTGTCTGCCCCCCTGGGCTCTGCCCCAAATTGGGCGCCGAAGGTCACCTGACTGGTACGCTGGCTCCAGGCTCTGAAAACAATCGCTGCCTCCCCGTATTTGTTCGTTCTCCGTCTCTAAATCTGTATTTGTTGTTCAGGGTTCGTAGATAGTTATGTATGTGATCGATTCACTTGTTTTTCCGAGTCTTTGTTGCAAGAGGGATCCGCGGTAGTGTCCACCTAGTCCGCCATCTTGGTCCTGCCCTCCATTAATCTTTTAACCTGAGAAAATGTGAAGGTAGTTTATTCAATTAGAAGCTTAATTATGGGAATAAACTAAACGATATTGTATAAATAATTTTATCCAATACAACTGAAGAGTAACAAAAGGTGGTTGTTAGGGTATCTTCCTAGCTGAACCTCAATATTACTGATTCTTAAGAACAAACTTCAGGGTCCCAGTGGTTATGAAGGAGAAAGAAACTGGAAGAAGCTTTAGGAGATAAAGAAGTAAAGTGGAAGGGAAAAACCTTTAGACTATTTTCAGTATGATTTGGAAATTATTGGACATCAAATTACCATCTGCTGCCCTGAGACTGGGAAATCCTCTCTCATTTTAGTGAAGCCTCCTTTGGCAAGTCACTTTGCCCCCTCTCTTTACATAACAAATTGGGTTGACCCATATCATTCAAGCTTCTTTATGGCTCTAGTTGTTGTGTGCTGTGTAGTCAATTCTGACTCTTAACTACCCTATAGGAGAGAATGAAACTGACCCATAGGGTTTCTTAGGCTGTAATCTTTATGAGAGCAGATCGAAGGTCTTTCCTCCCATGGAGTGGCTGGTGGTCTTGAACTTTTGACCTTATGGTTAGCAGCTGCATGCTTAACCATTTCACTACCAGGTTTCCTTTTCATGACTGTACCATTCTGTTACTGGATTATTTCACAGACTCTATAGTATTGACCACCCATCTGTTAGTTTGTCGCCCTGTGGTGGCTTGCATGTTTCTATGATGCTGAAAACTATGCCACTAGTATTTCAAATACCAGCAGAATCACCCATGATGGACAGGTTTCAGCAGAGCTTAGAGACTAAGACAGACTAGGGAGGAAGACCTTCTGATCTATTTCGTAGATACAAACTATGATGAAGATAGCACAGGACCGGGTAATGTTTTGACCTGTTGTACCTAAGGTCATCATGAGTAGGAGCCTACTCAAAGGCAACTAACAACAACATGCTGTTCTAAGGTAAGATGAATCTTATGGTTAAATTCATCCTGCATCCTGTCAGAAGAGCAAAACGCTAAAATAATTTAAAGGAAGAAAGGCGTAATGTGATTCTGTTTTCTGTTCTCCTTAGTTTCACTCTGTATGGTCTTCCTTATTTACTACCAAAATTTCAACTGCTATCCTTGTTTGGAGCAGCACTAAATGTGGGTACTTAGCTCTGAATCTTCTCTTGGTTAACGCTTGGATTTGTAACAGCCAGCTGGTCACCTAAACTTGATTAGAACTTAACACTTAAAAAAAAAAAAAATCATCCAACTGTTGCCTGACAACACCATTACTCCTGTACATTTTCACATTTCTTAATTTTATTAAGATTGTGTTGACTACATTTATTTTTTCTGTATCCTTCTTGCTCACAAACACTCCTCTCTTACTAAACTCACATACTTACACAATGCCATCAGTTCTGTCCCCACATCAGGAGTTTTTTCTTCATTCCTATTCTTCCTCCTGTGGTTATAAGTCTGTGTCACAGAGCACGTGGCCTTTGACCTAGTCTAGTATTTCTTCCTATAATCTATACACTATTCGTTTTCTACTCATTTATTTATTTCTTAAAATACATATTTGGTTATGTTGTGCTCCTTTCAGACACAACCTGTGGCTTTCCATTACAGAGAACATTACACACAGTCTTCTCAATCTAGCCTTTCAGGGTTTCACTTTCCACCCTTATCCTTTCATTTCAACTATGTCTCCCTATACATCCTATATTGCAGCCATATCAGACTACTAACGTTCTTGAATCCGTACTATTAATTACAGTGTAGAGCTGTCTTTGTGTAAGAAAGAACCTAGATAACTGCCTGAACCAATATAAAACCATATTACTCTGTCTGTCTTAGCTCCTAGTGCTACCATAAAGAAAAAACTACAAGTAGGTGGCTTTAAAGAACAGAGATTTATTGTCTCACAGTTTTGGAGGCTAGAAGTCCAAATTAAGCATCAAGTCTTTGTCCTTCCTTGTAAGTAACCCCAGGTGTTCCTTGTAGATAGGTCTTTGCAAGATGTTTTCCCTCTGTGTATGTTTTCCAAATCTGTTTTCCCTTTTTATAAGACACCACTAAGAAGGGATTGGACTTAGGTCCAGTCTGACTCCTATATGACCTCATGAACATAACAAAAGAAAAACATATTTCCAAACACGATCACATTCACAGGTACAGGGGTTAAGACGTCAACATATCTTTTGGGGGGACATTGTCACATAACAGTGTGGTTGTAGATGGCCATGAGGTAATTCAGAAACCCAGGCATTGCCATCTGAAGTGTTTTGCTCCTTTCAGCACGACCGATTGTGACTTCTCACCACGTTCCCACCCCTCTCAGCATGAAAGAGGAAGTGAGGAAGAAGGGCACACTCCCTTCCTTTAAAACATCCTGGAATTTGCATATACCATTTCCCTTCATATGTCACCATGTAAAACTTAGTAACTTGGCTTATCTGGTTGCAGAGAACACTGTAAAATATCATCTTTATGCTAGTCGAATATATGCATAGTTAAAATTCTGCCAGAGAAGGAAAACTAAAGTATTTTCCACTAAAAGGAGTGAAAGAAAAGTAAGACCGTGCCCTGTCAAAGGCAGAAAACTTGTGAGATTCAGAAAAATAAGGCAGTCCTGTTGAGTTCTGGCTCTCACAGGTATCACTGTACTATGAAAGAAAGGGAGAATCAGATAATGAGGGATAAAGAGGAATCTTTGTCACATTTGCTAACTTGTTCTTTTGTTGTTTTTATTCTCTCCTCCTCCTTTTTCTTCTTCTCCTTCTTTTCCTTAGCTCCATGGCCTTTGTTAACATTGACTTTGTTAAGATAGGATTTCTTTAACTCCACCTTCCTTGTTGGAATTCTTATCTATGGTTCAGGGCCAAGCCAGAACCAAACTCTACAAGACTTTTTAGGATTCTCTATTTTCCTTCACACATAATTTTACACTTAAATTTTCTACTTTAGCATCTATTATATCAGTCTTCACCTTAAGATTAGTAATGTGGGCATGTACTAAATATTATTATTGTCATGGTCTCTATAATGTTTCTCTAATTGAAGAGCGACTAAATTGTTGAGAAGCTGATATATTGTGGGTACTATTTCACTTATCTCATTTAACCCTAGCAGCAAATAGACAAAACATACAAAATAGAACAAGACCTAAAAGTTAAGTAACTAGACTAAGATGACTCAGTTAGTAAATTGCAGTGAAATCATCTAATTTACCAAATGACAAATTTGCCAAAAGCCAATTCGTTGAAAGACAATTTGCAGAAATCAGATTGGCTTAATTATGGAGGCTTTTTCTTCTCAAGTTTTTATTTCATATGGCTTCATGACTTCTTTGTATTTGTCAGTCCAACTAAATATTTTTGTGTGTTTTTTTTTTACTTTGTTCTGGTATTTACTATATATGTTTAAAATTTTTATTGTGCTTTAAGTGAAAGTTTACAAATCAAGTCAGTCTCTCATACAAAAATTTATATTCACCTTGCTATATACTCCTAATTGCTCTCCCTCTAAGGAGACAGCACACTCCTTCCCTCCACTCTCTATTTTCGTGTCCATTTGGCCAGCTTCTGACCCCCTGTGCCCTCTCATCTCCCCTCCAGACAGGAGATGCCAACATAGTCTCATGTGTCCACTTGATCCAAGAAGCTCATTCTTCACCAGTATCATTTTCTATCCCATAGCCCAGCCCAATCCCTGTCTGAGGACTTGGCTTCGGGAATGGTTCCTGTCTTGGTCTAACAGAAGGTTTGGGGACCGTAACCTCCGGGATCCTTCTAGTCTCAGTCAGACCATTAAGTCTGTTTTTTTCTTTTTTTTCTTTTTTTTTACCAGCATCCCACTGCTGTCCTGCTCCCTCAGGGGTTCTCTGTTGTGATCCCTGTCAGGGCAGTCATCGGCTGTAGCCGGCACCATCTAGTTCTTCTGGTCTCAGGCTGATGTGGTCTCTGGCTTATGTGGTCCTTTCTGTCTTTTGGGCTCATAATTACGTTATGTCTTTGGTGTTCTTCATTCTTCTTTGCTCCAGGTACCTTGAGACCTATTGATGCTTCTTAGATGGCTACTTGCTAGAGTTTAAGACCCCAGACTCCACTCTTCAAAGTGGGATGCAGAATGTTTTCTTAATAGATTTTATTATTCCAGTTGACTTAGTGTCCCCTGAAACCATGGTCCACAAATCCCTGCCCCTGCTGCAATGGCCCTCAAAGTGTTCAGTTTATTCAGGAAACTTCTTTGCTTTTAGTTTCGTCCAGTTGTGCTAACCTCACCTGTATTCTGTGTTATCCTTCTCTTCACTCAGAATAATTCCTATCCACCATCTAACCATTGAAAATCTCTCTCCCTCCCTCCCCTCACTCTCATAACCATCAAAGAATATCTTCTTCTCTGTTTAAACTATTTCTCAAGTTATTATAATAGTGGTCTTATACAATATGTGTCCTTTTGTAACTGACTAATTTCACTCAGCATAATGCCTTCCAGATTCCTCCATGTTATGAAATGTTTCACAGATTCATCACTGTTCTTTATTGATGCATAGTATTCCGTTGTGTGAATGTACCATAATTTACTTACCAATTCTTCCATTGGTGGGCACCTTGGTTACTTCCACCTTTTTCCTATTGTAAACATTACTGCAATGAACACGGGTGTGCATGTACATGTTCATGAAAAGGCTCTTATTTCTCTAGGATATATTCCAAGGAGTGGGATTGCTGGATCGTATGGTAGTTCTATTTCTAGCTTTTTAAGGAAGCATGAAATCGATTTCCAAAGTGGCTGTACCATTTTACATTCCCACCAGCAGTGTACAAGTTTTCTAGTTTCTCCACAAACTCTCCAACATTTATTATTTTGTATTTTCTGGATTAATGCCAGTCTTGTTGGAGTAAGATGGAATCTCATTGTAATTTTGGTTTGCATTTCTCTAATGGTTAATGATTATGAGCATTTCCTCATATATCTGTTAGCTACCTGAATGTCTTCTTTAGTGACGTGCCTGTTCATATCTTTTGCCCATTTTTTAATTGGGTTGTCTTTTTGTAGTAGATCAGGTGCTGATTTGAAATGTCATAGCTAAAATTTTTTTCCGGTCTGTAGGTAATCTTTTTATTCTTTTGGTGAAGTCTTTGGATGAGCATAGGTGTTTGATTTTTAGGAGCTCCCAGTTATCTAGTTTTTCTTCTGCATTGTTAGTAATGATTTGTATACTGTTTATGCCATGTGTTAAAGCTCCCAGCGTTGTCCCTATTTTTTTCTTCCATGATCTTTATCATTTTAGATTTTATATTTAGGTCTTTGATCCATTTTGAGTTCATTTTTGTGCATGGTGTGAGGTATGTGTCTTGTTTAATTTTTTCGTAGGTGGATATCCAGTTATGTCAGCACCATTTGTTAAAAAGACTGTCTTTTCCCCATTTAATAGACTTTGGGCTTTTGTCAAAAATCAGCTGCTCATATGTGAATGGATTTATGTCCGGATTCTCAATTCTTTTCCTTTGATCTATGTATCTGTTGTTGTACCAGTACTAGGCTACTCTGGTGGCATAATAGATTCTAAAATCAGGTAGTGTGAGGCCTCCCACTTTGTTCTTCTTTTTCAGTAATGCTTTACTTATCTGGGGCCTCTTTCCCTTCCCTATGAAGTTCGTGATTTTTTTCTCCACCTCATTAAAAAATGTCATTGGAATTTGGGTTGGAATTGCATTGTATCTATAGATGGCTTTTAGTAGAATAGACATTTTTACAATTTTAAGTCTTCCTATCCATGGGCAAGGTATGTTTTTCCACTTATGTAGGTCTCTTTTGGTTTCTTGCAGTACTGTCTTGTAGTTTTCTTTGTATAGGTCTTTTACATCTCTGGTAAGATTTATTCCTAAGTATTTTTTCTTCTTAGGGGCTAATGTAAATGGTATTGATTTGGTGCTTTCTTCCTCGATGTTCTTTTTGTTAGTGTAGAGGAATCCAACTGATTTTTGTATGTTTATCTTGTATCCCGATACTCTGCTGAACTCTTCTATTAGTTTCAGTAGTTTTCTGGAGGATTCCTTAGGGGTTTCTGTGTATAAGATCATGTTATCTGCAAATAGAGATACTTTTACTTCTTCCTTACCAATCTGGATGCCCTTTATTTCTTTATCTAGCCTAATTTCTCTGGCTAGGACCTCCAGCACTATGTTGAGTACGAATGGTGATAAAGGGCATCCTTTATCTGGTCTGGTTCCCGATCTCAAGGAGAATGCTTTCAGATTCTCTCCATTTAGGAGGATGTTGGCTGTTGGCTTTGCATAAATGCCCTTTATTATGTTGAAGAATTTTCCTTCAATTCCTATTTTGCTGAGAGTTTTTATCATGAATGGGTGTTGAGCTTTGTCAAATGCCTTTTCTGCATCAATTGATAAAATCATGTGATTCTCATCTTTTGATTTATTTGTTTGATGGATTACATTAATTGTTTTTCTAATGTTTATCCATCCCTCCATAAAATTAATCCAACTTGGTAATGGTGAGTTATTTTTTCGATATGTTTTTGAATTCTATTGGCTGGCGTTTTGTTGAGGATTTCTGTATTCATGAGGGATATAGGTCTGCAATTTTTTTTTTTTTTGTCATTGTGTCTTTACCTAGTTTTGGTATCAGGGATATGCTGGCTTCGTAGAATACATTTGGGAGTAACCCGTCCTTTTCTATGCTGTGAATTACCTTTAGTAGTAGTTGCATTAACTCTTCTCTGAAAGTTTGGTAGAACTCTGCAGTGAAGCCACCCGGGCCAGGGTTTTTTTTTGGGGGGACGTTTTTTGATTACCTTTTCAATCTCTTCTTTTCTTATGGGTCTGTTTAGTTGTTCTACCTCTGTGTTAGTTTAGGTAGGTAGTGTGTTCCTAGGAATTCATCCATGTCTTCTAGGTTTTCAAATTTGTTAGAGTACAATTTTTTGTAGTAATCTGATATGATTCTTCTAATTTCAGTTGGGTCCGTTGTAATATCACCCATCTCATTTCTTATTCAGGTTATTTGCTTAATCTCCTGTTTTTCTTTTGTCAGTTTGGCCAATGGTTTATCAAGTTTGTTAGTTTTTTCAAAGAACCAGCTTTTGGTCTTTTTAACTCAATTTTTTTTCTGTTTCGTTTAATTCTGCTCTAATTTTGATTGTTTTCTTCTGGTGCCTCTGGGTTTCTTTTGTTGCTCTCTTTCTATTTGTTCAAGTTGTAGGGATAATTCTTTGATTTTGGCCCTTTCGTCTTTTTGGATGTGTGTATTTATTGATATAAATTGACCTCTGAGCACTGCTTTCGCTGTGTCCAAGGTTCTGATAGGAAGTGTTTTCATCCTTATTGGATTCTATGAGTTTCTAAATTCCATCTTTACTGCCTTCTAGTCTTTTTTGAACAAGTTATTGTTCCGTTTCCAAGTGTTTGATTTCTTTTCTCTGATTATTCTGTTATCGATTTCTACTTTTATGACCTTATGGTCAGAGAAGATTGTTTGTAATTTTTCGATGGTTTGGATTCTGCTAAGGCTTGTTTTATGACCTAATATGTGGTCTATTTTAGAGAATGTTCCATGTGCCCTAGAAAAGAAAGTATATTTGGCTGCTGTTGGGTGGAGTGTTCTGTATATGTCCGTGAGGTCAAGTTGGTTGATTGTGGCATTTAGATCCTCCATGTCTTTATTGAGCTTCTTTCTGGATGTCCTGTCCTTCACCGAAAGTGGTGTGTTGAAGACTCCTACTATAATTGTGGAGCTGTCTATCCCACTTTTCATTGCTGTTAGCGTTTGTTTTATGTATCTTGCAGCCCTGTCCTTGGGTGCATATTTAATATGGTTGTATCCTCCTAGTTTATTGTCCCTTTAATCATTATGTAGTATCCTTCCTTATCTTTTATGATGGATTTAACTTTAAAGTCTATTTTGTCAGAAGTTAATATTGCCACTCCTACTCTTTTTGGATTGTTGTTTGCTTGATGTATTTTTTTCCATCCTTTGAGTTTTGGTTTGTTTTTGTCTCTAAGTCTAAGGTGTGTCTCCTGTAGGCAGCATATAGACGGATTGTGTTTTTTAATCCACTCTGCCACTGTCTGTCTCTTTATTGGTGCATTTAGTCTATTTACATTCAGTATAATTATGGATAGGTATGAGTTTAGTGCTGTCAATTTGATGTGTATTTTTGTGTGTTGTTGACAGTTTCTTTTTCCACTTAATTTTTTGTGCCAAGTAGTTTGTCTTTTTATATTGTCTTTTCCTCTTATTCGTTGTTGTTGATTTTGCTTCTGCTGTGTCTCTATTTTTTTCTTGTGTTTTTTTTTTTGATGAGTAGGATTGTTAGTCTCCGCTATGGTTACCTTGATATTTACTCCTATTTTTCTAAGTTTAAACTTAACTTTTATTTCTTTATATCTCCTTGTCTTCCTTTCCATATGAAAGATCTATGACTGCATTTCTAGTCCTTCTTTATTGTTTTAATGTTGTCTTCTTTTACATAATAACATCGCTGTTTCCCTGTTTTGAACTTTTTTTATCTTGATTTATTTTTGTGATTTTCCTGTCTGGGTTAACATCTGGTTGCTCTCTCTGGTGTTCTTGTCTTGGGTTGATACCTGATGCTATTGATTTTCTAACCAAAGAACTCCCTTTAGTATTTCTTGTAGTTTTGGCTTGGTTTTTACTAATTTCCTAAACTTCTGTTCATCTGGAAATGTCCTAATTTCACCTTCATATTGAGAGACATTTTTGCTGGATATGTGATTCTTGGCTGGCAATTTTTTCCTTCAATGTTTTATATAAGTCATCCCATTGCCTTCTTACCTGCATGGTTTCTGCCGAGTAGTCTGAGTTTATTCTTACTGACTCTCCTTTATAGATGACTTTTGGTTTATCCCTAAAAAAAAAAAAATACTTTGGGTTTATCCCTAGGTACTCTTAAAATTCTCTCTATCTTTGGTTTTGGCAAGTTTGATTATAATATGTCTTGGTGACTTTCTTTTAAGATCTACCTTAAATGGAGTTCAGTAAGCATCTTGGATAGACATCTTCTCATCTTTCACGATATCAGGGAAGTTTTCTTCCAACAATTCTTCAACATTTCTCTTTGTATTTTCTGTTATCCCTGCCTGTTCTGGTATTCCAGTCAGTCGTAAGTTATTTCTCTTGATACAGTCCCCAATGATTCTTAAGCTTTCTTCATTTTTTAAAATTCTTTTATCTGATTTTTCTTTAAATATATTGGTGTCAAGTGCCTTATCTTCAGTTCTGTCTTCCACTTGCTCAGTTCTGCTCCTCTGACTTTCTACTGAGTTGTCTAATTCTGTATTTTTATTGTTAATCTTCTGAATTTCTGATTGCTGTCTCTATGGATTCCTCCAGCTTATTAAATTTTTCAGTATGTTCTTGAATAACGTTTTTAATTTCTTCAACTGCCTTATGTGTGTGTTCCTTGGCTTGTTCTACGTATTGCTTGATCTCCTTCTTGATGTCTTGAAGAGTTCTGTATATTAATCTTTTATATTCTGTACCCAGTAATTCCGGGAAGGCATCTTCATCCAGAAGACCCCTGGGTTCTTTGTTTTGAAAGCTTGTTGAAGTGATCATGGTCTGCTTCTTTACGTGATTTGATATTGACTGTTGTCTCTGTGCCATCTATAAGTTATTTTGTTAGTTTATTTTGTGTTTGCTTACTATATCCTAGCCTATTGCTTTGACTTGATGGCATTGGTTTTTTGGGGGGGTTTTGTTGCTTTTTTTTTGTTTTAATATGTCCAGATAGGTTGCTTGAATGAGGTAGCTTGATTATTTTTGCCTTTGAAGCTTTAACACCCTTTCACCAGATGGCTAGAGCTGTTACCAGGTATATGAGCCTAGGAGAGCATTCACTTTTCTTGTATGGCTTCAGCTCAGGAGTCCAGGTAGTTGGTCATCAAATGTGTGGTACAGGCTCAGTCCTACAGTCTTAGAGGGGCAGGTGGTATTGGTGTAGGTACCGGTATCCAGTTGCATCAGGGGGCCACGCTCTCAAGAAGGCAGGGGCCGACAACCATCCCCCTAGTGTCTGTGTGGAAAGCGTCTCCCTGTTACCTAGAGCACACTGGTGGGTGAGTTCTGCAGACGGAGCTTGGGCACCCAATCCTTTTGTTTTTAAGGACTGGGAGGTACCAGTTGTCCTTGTACCCCTCTCACGGGTGGGTGGGTTACCTGAGTGGAGCCACCGGTCCTTAGGTGCTGATGTGGGAAGGTGAGGACCCTGCTTAAAAAGCAAAGTGGTGTCAAACTTCAAGCACCCATCTCTCCACCACACGGCTGAAACAGTTATAGTCTGCCAACTAGGGCCTATTCTTCTAAAATAGGCCCACTAAGGTCCATGCTGAGGGGAAAGGTATTCAACATCCATGGACCATTTATGCCTAGACAGGAGCTGCTTCTGTCCTGAGCTCCCCAGGTTAGTGGAGCTGGCAGATTATCTTTTCCCCAATTGTGAATTTATTCCTTTTCCAAGACCAGAGCAATGGCTCAGGGCACGCAACCAGGCCTATCTCAGGCCTATCGACAGCCACTGAAGCCAGCTTTGGGGCTGGGGGCATGGTAAAATATACGTAAGTACTTAGTTTTTGCTGAGAGCGCTGTTCTTCTCTGATTCTGGAGGTTTGAGTAGTCTATTTCTCCCTGAGGAAATTGTGGCCGAATGCTACCACCAACCCACCACCACTGCTCCCCTTAATGGTGCCTGAGGGATCCTAGCAATTCAGGTCTGGTAACTCCTTTCTGCTTCTGAACAGTCTCTCTGTCCCCCTGCCTTTCAGTCCATTTTCTAACTTTGCCTTTGATGTTCAGGGCTTGTAGCTTGTCATAAATGTAATTGTTTCACTTGTTTTTTTGGGTCTTTGTTGTAAGAGTGTTCACTGGAAGCATCTGACTACTCTGCCTTCTTGGCCCCGCCTCCCCTGGTATTTAATATTTTGATGAAAGTGTGTGTCTTTTCTGTAAAAGCAATTAATTAGCTTGTCTATTTTGCATACCTATTCTGTGTCTAAGGAGCCTGGCGGCACAGTGGTTAAGTACTTGGCTGCTAACTAAAAGGTCAGCAGTTCAAACCTACCAGCTGTTCCACGGGAGAAGATGTAGCAGTCTGCTTCTGTAAAGATTACAGCCTTGGAAAGCGTATGTGGAAGTTCTCTTCTGTTCTGTAGGGTCATTATAAGTTGAAATTGACTCAGTGGCAATAGGTTTGGTTTGGTTTTGGTATTCCCTGTCTCTCCTGGCCCTTTTCATGATATTGCCCTTGATTCTGTCTCTGTGTCAGTTTTGGAAGAGCAACAGTTCTATATGACTCCAAAAATTATTTTTCTTTCCATTATACCATACTGCGTCATTGATAGTATACTCAAAAGTTTTGTTGAATTATTTTCAAACCCCTGTTATGTACTTGTTGGCAAATATAGTATCTTTTATCCCTGGTAAAAAATCATCTTTTAACTCTTTTCAATTTATGTGACCAAAACAGTATCAATATTTTGGGTCTATTTTGGAGACCAGTGCAAATATTAAACTTGCATGAGTCAAAAGATTTCTTTTGCAGGGGGTTCATCTGTGATCATTACAAATAAGGCAATTTTTTGAACATATTATCTAAGAGGGTCTTCATTTGGAAGCTTGGAGAAGAGACCAACTCTACACTTTAGTAGTAAAGCCATAGGGTGCTATTTATCATCTCTTGACCTATTTCATGAGCCTCTATCCTTCTCAAATATTGGTAACTTGCTGTGTGATGGGCTGTAACTTAAAGCCAAGGCTATTCCTGTTTCTAAGCTAATCTTAACAAGGAAAATCAAGAAGACCCATTAATTTCTGCCCTAACCACATGACCAGCTTCTAACAAAGTTGTGCTGCTAGTCATATCTGATACTTTGAGGGCGTTATGAACGAACCCTGAGTGTCCATGTGACATCTGAGTCTTTCTTTAAGCCTTGCCCCTAATTTTAAACCCAATTCACAGGACTAGGATTTATCCAACCACCATTCCATTGACTGTCTTTTGTCTTGCCTCCAAACAAAAGGCTTGATCATGTATTTGTCTTTTACTAACCATCCGAGACCCAATATACTCTTGTTTATTTTAGCTCAGTATCCCTCTTTACCCCGCTGTACTGAGTCTCTCAAAAAAGAAGTAATAAAAAGATACAGAAACTACCAAAGACAGTTCTTAGGAAAACCTTTCCGTTTCTGTTTTCCATTTACATTGATACTTCCAAAACGATTTTTCACTGATGAAAGTTATTTAAGTAGGACTAGCAAAAGAGTGGAGCCTTGGTGGTGCAATGGTTAAGTGTTTAACTGCTAACTAAAAATCAGCAGTTCAAGTCCACCAAACATTCCTTGATTACCCTATGGGGCAGTTCTACTCTGTCCTAGAGGGTCGTTATAGGTCAGAATCGACTCGATGGCATCGGGTGTTTTTTTTTTTTAGAAAAATACATGCAAAACTGAATCCTTCATCCACGGCCAAGTCATGCTTTTATGTAAAAGGCAAATAATATAAACCATTTTTTTTTTATTTATCCCACAGTCGTTAACACATACTTACTTAAAATTTGACTTTTCTGGTTGTCATTTAAATTTGTCAAGGTAGGCTAAAAATAGCAGGATTTCCATAAACTAGGTCACAATCTTACACAGTTACTTTCTTTGAGTGGAGAGGCAGAAAATACATTAAGTCCTTCAATTTGAAGCGCTTGATATAATATCCTTGTTTCTTGCAATGCGTTCCCTTTTCTGCTTCTCTCATTTCCTGGTGAATACTCAAAGCAATAGGTAGACATTACTATTGTACTGTGAAGATGACTGTTTCATATTTGCTTTTCATGAATTGCAAATATTTAGACTGTTTCTAGTAAAATAATTTCTATTTTTTGGATGTCTTTATTTGGAGAATTCTCTCTGTAGTGGTTTAAGAATTTCATAAGTGATTTAAGAGCTTAATACACCAAAATAATCCATTTGCATTCTTGTTACTGTTTAAGGAATGTAGACCTCATGTGTTATAATTCTATTCCATTTTATTGGAGTTAATTAGGAAAATATGCCCAGCCAGGCAGTATCAAAGGGTTTTGCAATTTCTGAATAGATTAGCATATAAACACATCATAACGTATGGTTGAAGGTTCATGTACAAGTGTGACAGGTTTTGCATCTTGTTTCCCTAAATCAATTTACTACTTAGTGCTTTGGGTTAGGTATATCAGTAGAGGTAAAAAAAATGTATATATATATATATATATATATATATATATACCTACGATATAGATTCAGTGAATATATATTATAATTGCAATCAATTCAATAGTCCTACTGCCCCATTAGAGAGTATGGGGTGTGAAACCTCCCAGGGAAGCTTCACGGCCTTAGGTGGGAGGTTCCTGGTGGGGACTGACACTCAGAAATCCTTGAATTATCAAGGTTAACTTAATTTTTCTTTTCTAATACTCTTTTCCTCTTATATTTTTCCATTCTTTTTTTTTTTTTGCATTTATTTTTGTTGTTGAGAATATACACAGCAAATCATATACAAATTCACAGTTTCTGTATGTACAATTCAGTGACATCGTTTACATTCTTCAAATTGTGCAACCATTCTCATCTTCCTTTACTGAGCTGTCCTCCCCTCTTAACATAAACTCACTGCCCCCCTAAGGTTCCTGTCTAATCTTTCAAGTTGTTGTTGTCTTAATGTGTTAAGCAGTTTTTTCCTCTTAATTGTGCTTTAGGTGAAAGTTTACAGCTCAGGTTGATTTATCATTCAAAAATTTATACACATATTGTTTTGTGACATTTTCCCATACTTGAACTTTATTATTAATCACAAAAACCTTAAATATTACCTCTTTCATTGGTGAAATATATTAACAATAAAGAAAGATAGAATCTTAATGGTCCAAAATGGAAATATCTGAACGAAATACCATAAATTCAAGGACCATTTCAGAAAATGCATCATGCATTGATTCTTGGACTTGCCTGTAAGTTTATGCATTCACAAAAAAATGGATTGAGTGGTGTGTAAGTTTCATATTGCTGCTGTGACAAATTGCTACAAATTTAGTGGCTTAAAACAATACAAATTTATTATCCTACAGTTCTGGAGGTCAGATGTCCAAGAAGGGTCTTACTGGGCTAAAATCAAGGTGTAAACAAGGCTGGGTTTCTTTCTGGAAGCTCTAGGGGAACACTAATATTTACCGTTCTGAGAGTAGGTGAAAGGTCAAAGATGACTTTGAAAGAGCATCCAGAGATAGGAGAACATACTTAAAGGGTGTGGTTTCATGGAAAACAAGTAAGAAGCCGCCAACTATTTGGTTCTTGCCCAGCAGACTAGCAAATTGAAGTCAGCTAGACTCGGGGTTGGAAGAACAGAAAGGCTTATTCACAGTTTGTAAACTGGAAGGCAGGCAGGGTCTCACGACCTAAGGCTGCCAGCTCCCTGAACTAAGATTTGCTCCTTATACAGGGAGTGACATACATGTTCATGAACAGTGAGGGGAGGATCTTTAGTCCGGTGATGCCTGCGTAGTCCGTATGATTTTTGTGAATGAATTTTTGCATGTGGCTCTAAAAATACTGTGCAGAGCCCTAAAAAAATGGGGACAGCTCAGTGCTGCCACTCCAGGAAGGTCGTATAGTGGGTAAATTTGGAGTTGGTGCCCCTGCAACTGGGGCTTCTGCCAGGAGAAGAGAGGAAACCTGGGGAATCAACCAATAATGGTGAGGTGTTGTGAAAGTTGCAACAAAAATGTAACAAAAGTAGACTTTTCTGAAAAACAGCTATTATGGGATGGTCATTAACCCTCTGCCCACTTCAAAAGAAGTTTAATAAGTCATAGGCATCTCTGTGAAATGCCGCTCTGAGGTCAAGTAAGAGGAGATGACCAAAAGGGTTTTTTGAGGATGCAACAGAAATGTTCTCCAATATGTTAACAGATGAGTTTGGTAGACCTGTTGGAGTGGGTTAATGAAGGACTGGAAGTGGGTTAATAGAGAAATATGCAGGCCGTGGACTTACTTGGAGACGTTTGACTGTGAAAGCGAGTAGAGGAGTATGAAGTGTTGAGTAAGGTTTATTTTTTATTTTTTAAGTTGCAATACTGAGACAAGAAGGAGTCAAAAAAATAGGCTGAAAATTTATGAGAAATAGGATGTGAGCTTTGTGCTAAAAATATTTTTAAAACTTCCTTGAATTCTAAATATGGGAATGCCATGAAAGCACAGTTGCTGAATACTGTAAGGAGTTATTCTAAGTGGTTTCTTAGTAAAGACCTATTTTCTTGCTGCTGGTATTCATATGGCTCTAATTAATATTCACCACATTTTTAGTCTTGCATGTTAAGATTTCCAGATATGAAGATGTCTCTGGCTTGGAAAATATATAAGGGTTAGTTCTTTTTTTTCTTTAAGAGCTTTTGATTTAAGAAATAGACATAGCGTATTTGTCCTTGGGATTTTCTGCAATGTCACTTATTGGAGTAGAGACTATCTCAGAATCCGAATTTTTCACTTTAGAAACACTTTCATCTAAGTTCTTCTTGACCTGGCTGGGTAATAAGTTTCCAGGTTCCTTTGAAATTTTAGGACTTTGAAGTTGAAGTTGTCTCAACTCTTGAATTGTTTTATTAATGTATTTAAAAGAGCTCTTTGTGTGGAAAGTCAAAGTGTTGGAAGGAGAGAGATGATCAAAGTTTATAAAATTTGGAAGAGAAGAAGCATGAACTTATCTGCCAGATTTCATAACATCATAATTAGAGGACACCCCTTGAAGCACGAAGAAAGAGGTTTAGAGCAAATCAGAAGAAATGTTACTTTACACAGTCTGTTTTAAATTCGTGAAATATTAACCAAAATGGTGAGACAGAGTGAAAATAGATTCAGAGGCAGCATGAATGAGCTGCATGTGTAATAGGTTAGCAGGGTGTTCAAGGTCACAGCTGTTTGGCGTGTGACTTCACAAAACTGTCCCTCCGCCTGGATCTCAGATCACAAGTTTCTCATGTGCCTTAGTGAAACATTGCTCTTTGTAGTGTGGGATTAGTATTTCATGTTTTCATGTTTTAGAAGTTAATAGCACAAAATATTAATTGAAATAAATAGACCCATTGCCTGTATTAACATCTCAGTTTTGTGGCTTACTAATTGTGTCATTAGGCAAATTACTTAACCTTGTTGTGTCTTAATTTCCTAATAATAAAAATAGTGGAAATAATAATCATATAATATTATTATGAAGAATAAATTATTAACATAAGTAGGGCGCTTGGTGTAGTTGATGTTGTTGCTATACCAAGATACTGTAGTACTGTTTTTGTTGAGAAGTTACTGAAAGTACAATTTAAAGTAATTTCAAAGTGAACTTAATTCTTCTATATAAATACACTAGAAGAGTGTTCTGATATTACAGTAAAAGCTCCTGTTCAAAAAATTATAAGTTTTTTGTGAATTAAAAAAATGTTAATATATCAGATCATATTTAGTATTAAGCCATTTAATCTTTTTTCTACTTGAGTATATTATGTGGTATATTATTTACCTTTAAGTTCAGGGCATACATTTTTTTCTTGGGATACACTGTGACCTTTTTTTCTTAATCATGATTTAATAATTATTGAAAAATTAGAAAGGAAGAAAATAGTTTAAAACAAAGAAAGAAAGGAAATAGTTTAAGAGTCACATAGGCAGGGCTCTTCTCTTTTCAGTTTGGAAAATGTGGGTATGGGTATGAGTGTGGTTCGGAGAGAATTAGAGGAGCGGAAGCGTTCCATGTGAAACCCTACCTCTTCATACACATGCATATGTCTGTGTACACAGACATACATGAGATAGGCTGTTGTTTAGGGATAACAGTGGAGAGTATGAGTGGTTCAGTTAGGTCAATTCCCTTCTCTCCTCACACCTTCTTTGTTAATACTGTCGATCCAGCTAATGGCTTGTGGAAAAAGGATGAAAGAAAAAGTGTGGAAAATGGAGAGGAGCATTTTTATGATCATGGAAGAAAAGGCAAAATGAGATTTCCTTTCCTGGAAGGAAGAGAAAGCTGAATCCCAAAGGCATTTGAGTGACCTAACTGTGATCTGGATAGACATCAAGTATAATAGCTGTTGATTGAAGTCCCACCTATGCTTGCTTCTGAAAATAGTTCTGAGAAATAATAATTTGAGTATTAGAGCTTGAAAGAGATAAGAAATTATCTGGCCACATCCACTGATTTTATAACCTGTAAACTTATGTTTACAGGTTATAAAATGTTCAAGGAAGTAATCTCATAGTCGAAGGCTGAAGCAAGGCCAGATTCTCAGACTCTAGATTGGCCTGAGCTACCCATTGGCATCACTATTACAGTTTCCTAAGAGGCATGACATGAATTTCAACTGATTTTTTCTTTTCTTAGCAGATTTATACAAGTCCAGGTGCTTCAGCATTTATAAAGCAAGCATATTTTCCTTTAGTTGTCAAATAGAGAATTATTTGAAATTTCATATTGTTGAAAGATAGGTATAGACTCCTTAGGAATTTTGAAACATAAATTTAAATACATCTAATCACTTATTTAAAAAGTTACTTACGTCATCTACTATCTTCATATGATTTAGGTACCTTCCCTACTAAGATAAATCCTGCATGATATGCTGTGGGTTTTGCTTTATGCTCATATAAAAGGATTTTGAAAAGTGGGGCCATTGATCTTTTACAATGAAGTCATATTATTTTATATTATAATTCAGAGCTGACTTACAAGCTGAATTTTCCCATTAAATGTATTTGCTTGAGACCCCTATTTAAAATGATCTTGTTCAAATTCCCCACGTAAGTGTAAACCCTTTCCATAATTAATTTAAACAGTGCTCCTTAGTTTGTATACCTTTTAAATTCTCACGTATATTGGGTTTTCTGATTGTGAGAGAGTTCTGTCTTCCCGAGGAGACCTTCTAGGTGAGCCAAGTATCTGTCAGCCTTAGATTTAACTCGTGTTGTTGCTGATGATGATTTCACACCTTAGATGCCCTTTCTTGCCTGTGAAGAACTATTCTTATTTATTAGGGTGCAAACTACTGCAAGCATTTTTATCCTTCCTCTGTCTTTTGCCCTTTTAGAAACCTGGTGCATATTCTATGTAAAAAATCTCTTGGAAACACCTGGAGGTTTTGGTGTTCCAAAAGGCAGTAATAGGCCATTGGCTTCAAGGTCTCGGGTCCTGCTGAGACCATACCACCTGCCAGCCTCCATAGCTTGCGTTTGCAGGTTTCCATTTGGCATGGAACTCTAGAAGCTCAAGCTGTGTCAGAAATTCTTGAAGATATAAAATATGTCAGGGGATGATTCACATTTTCATTGATTATCAAGGTAATTTCAATATCATTTGTTTATTTTTATTCATTTATTCATGGCTCTTAAGGCTTTTCTGACCACTATTCTAGACCATTTTCTGCCCTAAGAATTGGAGATGGAGAAGGGAAAAGCAAAGTCCTTGACTGGAAAGGTATACAAGTGAACTGATTATTAGACTATGACACCTGTGTGCACAGGTAAAGGGTCTCACATGGTGTTGTGGCCGTGCCAGGGGCCTTGGACCCAGACTGGATGTCAGGACAGAGTTAAGGAGTGAAGTGAAGGCTTGAGGTTAATTGCAGAGGATGAGGAGTTAATCTGTCCTGCAGACAGAGAGTTGGACGTGTGGGTAAAGCGAAGGATCAGCGACTAAAAAAAAAGCAACAGGGGGGGATAAAAAACAAAACCAAACATTGTGCATTATGGGCACTGTCATTTTGTTTTTCTTTTAGATTGTACAAACCCGTCTTTTATATGAGAAATTTTTATTTTCAAACACCTAGATCAGTTCATAAAAGAAGATGCTTGATTCATTTGAAGAGATCTAAATATAATGGAACATAAACACTATCTGTGGTTAACCTAGTAGTTTATGTAGTAAAGTGTTCTGTTATCACAAAGAAGGCCTTTTGGTAGTGAAAGGAATGCTTTTTGGAGGCCATATATTGTTTTCTGTAAAATAAACATCTGTAGATTAAGGAATGGAGGAAGACTCAGTAACAACCTGCATTTTGCAGATGACACAACCTTGCTTGCTGAAAGTGAAGAGGACTTGAAGCACTTTTTAGTGAAGATCAAAACCACAGCCTTCAGTATGAATTGCACCTCAACATAAAGAAAGCAAAAATCCTCACAACTGGACCAGTGAGCAACATTGTGATAACCGGAGAAAAGATTGAAGTTGTCAAGGATTTCATTTTACTTGGATCCACAATCAACAGCCATGGAAGCAGCAGTCAAGAAATCAAAAGACGCATTGCATTGGGTAAATCTGCTGCAAAGGACCCCTTTAAATTGTTGAAGAGCAAAGATGTCACCTTGAAGACTAAGGTGCGCCTGACCCAAGCCATGGTATTTTTAGTCGCATCATATTCATGTGAAAGGTGGACAATGAATAAGGAAGACAGAAGTAGAATTGATGCCTTCGAATTGTGGTGTTGGCGAAGAATATTGAATATACCATGGACTGCCAAAAGAACAAACAAATCTGTTTTAGAAGAAGTACAACCAGAATGCTCCTTAGAAGCAAGGATGGCGAGTCTGTGTCTTACATATTTTGGACATGTTGTCAGGAGGGATTGGTCCCTGGAGAAGGACATCATGCTTGGCAAAGTACAGGGTCAGTGGAAAAGAGGATGACCCTTAACGAGGTAGATTGACACAGTAGCTGCAACAATGAGCTTAAGCATAACAACGATTGTAAGGACGGCTCAGGACCAGGCAGTGTTTTGTTCTGTTGTGCACAGGGTCGCTATGAGTCGGCGCCGACTTGATGGCACCTAACAACGACAACAGATTAAGGAAAATTCATCAAATACTTGTACTGTTGTAGGTCAGTCATTCTTGAGTTTGTTTGATAGCTTTTGTTATTTTCAAAGTACTTAGATTATCTTACTTGGAGTTCACAACAACCCTGTGAGGTGGTTAATGTTATTTACAGATACCGAATTAGAGAAAAATAGAGTATAAATGACTGATCAAAGCCAAATAGAAATAAAGGAACATTTCAGATATCAAACACAGGTTTTTGGGTGCCAAATTAGGTAATTTTTTCAGCATTAAGTCAAAGTTTACATTTGGAAATCCTTGATTTCTAATGATAAAAACCAGCCAACCAAACATTAGTGATTAAAACTCAACACTATATGCTTATATGGCCATCTTTACGTTTAACAAAGAGCCCTAGTAGTGCAGTGGTTAATTGTCCAGCTGCTAACAGAAGGGTCAGAGGTTCAAACCTATGAGTTGCTCTGCTGGAGAAAAAACCTGGCGATCTGCTCTGGTAAAGATTGCAGCCTAGAAAACTGTATGGGGCAGCTCTGTTCTCTCACATGGGGTCACTATGAGTTGGACTTGACTCAATGGCACCAGGGTTTTTTTTTTTTTTTTAATGTCTAACTATGAGTTTATTTGAGAAGAAGAAAATGGGACTGAAGAATCATAAATTAGTTTGCTTAGGTGTTCAGATATATTCCTAAAATAAGTATGGATGACTTAAACTAAAGGTATGAGTATCTGATAATGATAAGAATTTAGCAACTTTCTATTGATTGCCAATAAGTTTTCATTATTTATAACGAGATAAGTGAAATTTACCCAGCTAGTAAATGCCAAAGTTTTTTTTTTTTTTTTCAATTGTGTTTCAGGTGAAAGTTTACAGCACAAATTAGTTTCTCATTTAAAAGTTCATACACAGATTGTTTTGTGACATTGGTTTCAATCCCTGCAATATGTCAGCACTCTCCCCCTTTCCCTTTACATCCCGGGTTCCTCATGCCTATTTGTCCAGGTTTCCTGTCCCTTCCTACCTTCTCCTCTTTGTTTTTGGGCAGGTGTTCCCCATTTGTTCTCATATACTTGATTGAAACCCTAGTGGCGTACTGGTTAAACACTACAGCTGCTAACCAAAAGGTCAGCAGTTCAAATCCGCCAGGTGCTCCTTGGACACTCTATGGGGCAGTTCTACTCTGCCCTGTAGGGTCGCTATGAGTCGGAGTCAACCTGACGGCAGTGAGTTTGGTTTTTGTTTTACTTGACTGAACTAAGAGGCGTGTGCCTCATGTGTGTTAGCATTTGTTTTATAGGCCTGTCTAATGTTTGGCTGAAAAGTGGCTTCAGTTCCGAGTTAGCAGAGTATCCAGGGGCCATAGTCTCAGCGGTTTCTCCGGTCTCTGTCAGACCGCTAAATGTGGGCTTCTTTTGTGAATTTGATTTTTGTTCTACATTTTTCTCCCGCTCTCTCTGGGACTTTCTATTGTGATCGCTGTCAGAGAGGTCAGTGGTGGTAGCCAGACACCATCTAGTTCCTCAGGGCTCAGGCTGGTGGAGGCTGTGGGTCATGTGGTCCATTAGTCCCATGGACTAAGAATTTTCTTGTGTCTTTGATTTTCTTCATTCTCCTTTGCTCTGAATGGAATGGGACCAATAGATGTATCTTAGATGGCTGCTTGCAAGCTTTTAAGAACCCAGACATCAGTCACCAAAGTATGATGCAGAACATTTTCTTCATGCACTATGTTATGCGAATTGACCTAGATATCCCCTATGACCATGGTCCCCTGCCCTTAGCCCCAGTAGCTTTGTCCCTCAAGGTGTTTGGATGTGTCTAGGAAGTTTCTATAACTTTGCCTTGATCAAGTTGTGCTGACTTCCCCTATGTTGTGTGCTGTTTTTCCATTCACCAATGTTAACACTTGTCAACTATCTCTTTAGTGGTTTTTCCTCTACGCCCTTCCCCTCCCTCTTAAAAAAAGAAAAAAAAAAAAACTAGTTTTTTTTAAATTGTTGTTTCCTGCATGTACATCTTTTCTTGAGTTTTTATAATAGTAGTCTCATATAATATTTGCCCTTTTTTGATTGACTTATTTCACTCTGAATAATGCCCTCCAGATTCATCTATGTTGTGACATGTTTTGGGGATTCATCATTGTTCTTTATTTTTGTATAGTATTCCATTGTGTGTATGTACTGTAATTTGTGTATCCATCTGTTGATGGGCACTTAGGTTGTTTCCATCTTTTTGCTACTATGAATAATGCTGTACTGAATGTGGGTGTACATTTGTCTATTTGTGTGATGGCTTTTATTTCTCTAGGATATATATATGCCTTGGAGTGGGATTACTGGATCATATGGTATTTCTATTTCTAGTTTTTAAGGTGGCATCTATCATTTTCCATAGTGGTTGTACCATTTTACATTCCTACCAGCAGTGCATAAGAGTTCCAATCTCCTCGAAACCTCTCCAGTAGTTGTTATTTTCTGTTTTTTTTTTTTTTTTTTTTTGGTTAGTGCCAGTAATGTCGGGAGAGGTGGTATCTCATTGTAGTTTTCATTTGTGTTTCTGTAATGGCTAATGATTGCAAAGATTTCTTCATGTGTCTATTAGCTGCCTGAATGTCTTCTTTAAATGTCTGTTCATAACCTTTACCCATTTTTTAAATTGAATTGTTAGTCTTTTTGTTATTGAGTTGTTGAAGTATTGTATGGATTTTAGAGATTACACCTTTGTTGAGTGCGTTGTAGACAAAAATTATTTTCCAGTCTGTAGGCTCTCTTTTTCACTCTTTGTGAAGTCTTTTGATGAGCATATTTAGGTCTTTGATCCATTTTGAGTTAGCTTTTGTATATGGTGTGCTGTATGGATCCTTTTTTTTTTTTGGCAAATGAACAACCAGTTTTGCCAGCACCATCTGTAAAAAAAAGTCTGTCTTTTGCTCATTTAGTGGACTTTGGTCCTTTGTCAAAGATCAGATGAACATAGGTGGATGGATTTACATCCGGGCTCTCTATTCTGTTCCGTTGGTCTGTGTGTCTGTTGCTGTACTAGTTTTGATTACCGTTGCTGTACTAGTTTTGATTACCGTTGCTGTGTAGTAGGTTCTTCATGAGTTGGAATCAGCTCAATGGCAATGAGCTTTTTGGTATTTTTGACAGTAGATGCTGAGATCATGTAGTGTGAGGCCTCCTACCTTGCTCTTTTTCTTCAGTAATGTTTTGCTAATACAGGGCCTCTTTCCACATAAAGTTAATGATTAGTTTTTTCCATTTTATTAAAGAATTTTGTGGTATTTGGATTTGGATTGCATTATATCAGTAGATTGCTTCGGGTAGAAATGACATTTTTCACAATGTTAAGTGTTCCTATCCACGAGCATGGTGCGCTTTTCCATTTATGTAGGTCTCATTTAGTTTCTTGCAGTAGTGTTTTGTAGTTTTCTTTGTATAAGTCTTTTATGCCCCTGGTTAGATCTATTCCTAAATATGTTACCTTTTTTAGGGGCTGTTATAAATAGTACAGTTTTCCTTTTCAAAGTTATCTTTGTTGATATATAAGAATCCTACTGATTTTTGTATGTTTATATTGTATCCAAGACAGAGACTTTGTGGTGTGTTAGTTGGCAGGAAGACCTCCAATCCGTATCTTTCCTCATTCCTGGTTATCTGTCAATTTTTTCTTCCATTCAGTGTTTGATGTAGTTCTTTATCCCTTCATTTGATGCTTAGGGTTTCAAGATTGTCGTTTGTATCCATTTTACTTAGTTTTTCAGGTCTTTTGCTGCAGAGGGATGGCAGGTGCCTCTGTCTAGGACATCATGTTGGTTTCACTCCCTAAAGCTGGTTTTTTTAATCCGGGTTTGTCTTACCCTAAATTTTTCTCTTATACAACATAATACTCGCCAATGCATTTAAAATCAGGACAATGGCATTTTCAGAAGTCATCTGATGCTTTCCATCGTCACTGGTTTTTTTTCGTTGTTTAAATAACCTCTTTTAAAAACATATGTGTCACCTAAATAAATAGACTATTTGCATTATTATTTGGCTGAGAATATGGCTGTCGTTACAAGTATCAAAAATTCTGAAAATGAATGCTCTTATTAATAAGATGACAGGGAACTGTAAAACTTGTGAATCGGAGAGTCAGAGGAAAAAAAAACTTGTTGAAATTCCTGAGAAAGAAAACAGAAGACAAGTAGTTAAGAAATAGGGGTCTCTGGGTGGCACAAAGAGTTAAGTGCTCGACAACTAGATGAAAAATTAGCAGTTCGAACCCACCCATAGATGCCTCAGAAGGCAAGTCTGATGATCTGCTTCCCAAAGGTCACAGCGTTGGAAACTCTATGGAGCAGTTCTACTCTGACACAGTGGGGTAGCCATGATTCAGAATCAAATGGACAGCAACTAACAACAACAACAACAAATAGGAAGTAGCACCAGAGCAACAATCATCAAGCAAGATGTTTGTGTGTCTTGGATGATCTTAGACAATAAATAATACTAATATGGAAGAGAGAGCTGTATCAATTATGTATCGCTGCCACCACTCTCTCCAAAACAAGCAAGCAAGCAAACAAACAACAATGACAAAATAGTTCATGGTTTAAAACAACAACTATTTTAGTTTTCTTTATTGTTTAGGTGGGTGGGGAGATTCTTCAACCGGTCTCAGCCCAGTTCATTCAGGTATATGGGTTCTGCTAGTGATTCAGTTGAGAGCTGAGCTCAACTGAGATGGCTGGATACCTCTCATCTTGTGTGTGTGTATTTTATTTATTTATTATTCTCAAGAAGACTAGACTGGACACACAGTCTTAGAATAGAGTTTCAAGAGGACAAGCCCCAATACACAAGTACTTATCATACTTCTGTTTGCATTACATTTGCTAATATCCCATTGTCCAAATCAAGTCATGTGGCCATTCTAAAAGTCAAGGAAAGAGGTAATTACGCATAGATAATCAGGCATAGATCCCAGAAGTCATGATTCATCTGGTTCCATTAATGTAACAATCTATCATAGACCACCTTCTGGCCCCAAATGACTCATATGCAAAATACACTCAACTCTTTCCAAGATTGAAACTCTCCCCCAATCATGGCATCAAGCTCAAAGTACATGACCTCATTATCTGCCTACTATAGTTACATAGATGAGGCTCCTTGGGTACAGCTCCTATTTATCCAGAAACCTGTGAACTAAAAAGATAATTTATTTTTTCTGTTTCTCCTCAACACATATACGCAACATAAAATGGTGAAAAGGACAGAATAACCACAAAAAACACTTCCATTCAATAATGGGAGGAACAGGAAGCACATAGAAGTCTCTGGTTCACAGCGTTGCTGAAATCCAGCCAGCATATTCTCTGGGGGTAAGGAATGTTTCTTTACTGGGCCATGCCGCTTCTAAGAAGGTTCTCTAATTCATTGCTTTCTACTGCTCTTGGCTCCACTTTTTGGGTATTTGGTCTGCCTTTCCTTTTTGATAAGAAATGGCTCATGTTTCGAGTTGGGTAGCTTTTTCAGCCTATTAATTTCTCATAGAAAATTCATTTTGAACTGTCTCTGTACATTTTGGAAACCCTGGTGGCATAGTGGTTAACAGCTATGGCTGCTAACCAAAAGGTCGGCAGTTTGAATCCACCAGGTGCTCCTTAGAAAACCTATGGGGCAGTTTTACTCTGCCCTATAGGGTTGCTATGAGTTGGAATAGGATCAACAGTAATGCGTTTGGTTTTTGGTTTTTTGGTTCTGTACATTTTTGTTAAAGCAGATGAAATTTCAGTAAAATTTTTGTGGACTTTCTCTGAATCTGATTGGGGTTCACCTCGTATCCCCAAATTCCCATCCATAATTTTTTTCGACAAATTCTTTCTACAAATCCCTTTGTGACAATGTCCTTAATAGCCTTGAAGGCTTTTGTATCTATCTTCAAGGGTCTACTATGGCAAGGCTTTAAGTCCTTCTGAGACCTTACCAGTCGTACTTAAAGTCCTTCTGAGACCTTACCAGTCGTTCTTACAGCCACACCTTTGGTTCAGTCTTTACAATGAGGCCATTTCTTACTTTGCCAGTTAGAGATACTTGAAATGTGAAGCAGTTTTTTTTTTTTTTCTAACCCAGGATATCCTGCCTCTTCTATTTTTCCTCCAAATTCTATTTACAAATTGAACAGATTCCTCATTAGCTCATTTCTCTCCTATACTTTCTCATATTTATGCACTACTGCTGTTGTTGCTGGGTGCCACTGAATCAATTCCAACTCATAGAGATCTCATGTAACAGAGTAGAGCTGCCCATAGGATTTTCTTGGCTGTAATCCTACGGAAGCAGATCACCAGGTCTCTCTCCTGCAGCATGGCTGGGTGCGTTCAAACTGCCATCCTTTTGCTTGACAGCCCACTGAGCTCTTAACTGTTGTACCATCAGGGCTCCTTCCTAAGAAACTAATAGATGCAAATTACACTTTTATCATTCAGTCTCAAAATTGTTTTTAGCCAGATTCAGTCTCAAAATATCTTTAGCCAAATTCATTAGGAACATTTTCAATCTTCCAGTTTATTACAGGTGACAGTTTTATCAGCATCTTGATTAACCAGAGAAACAGGTTTCCATCTTCCCAGTGTCCAATAGCAGTTTTCTACAGCCTTTTCAGCCTCTGCTGTTTGTTCGCTGCTTTCTAATCTTTGCTAACAGCCTCCATGCCAGTTTTCTAGCCCCTGCCAAGTGTTTTAGGTTTTTGTTATGGCAGTACCCTACTTTTAGGTATCAATTTCTGTATCAGTGATACATTTCTATGTAACACACCATCCCCAAATTTAGTGGCTTAAAGGGACAACCACTTTTTCTTAAAAATCTGTGGGTTGGTGGGGAGATTGTTCTGCTGATCTTGTTTGGGTTCATTCGTGTGAGTATGTTCAGCTAGAACGTCCATTGGGATTGAGTCTGCTAGAGTTACTGAAACAACTAAACCATTCTCGTCATATAGCCTTTCAGCTTCAAGGAGACTAGATCGAACCTCTCAGTCTCAGGATAGTGTTCTAAGAGGGCAATATACAAATACTTACCAAGCCTCTGCTTTAAAGCCTCTGTTTTTAAAAAAATATTTGATGTTTTGTACTTTATTGTGAGCAGTGAGGGTTTAGATCATTAAAATATCTACAATCTGGACTTCCTCTTTTTCCACATACAAAGACTGTCCTAAGGACACAGTCTCCCCCCAGTTACATGGTAAGAGGCCCTCAAAGAGGACACCGTGTTGATTTAATTTTGTTTCTGCACAGTGTAGTGATGACAGTTTGCAAAATAAAGTTGGGCCCTAAGACTTTTCAGGCCAGAGTTAAGTCAGGTACGAGGGGAGAGTTGTTATAACTTTCCAGGAGCAGAAAAACACCTCACTGACTAACCCGAGATCTAAAATGCTAGGTCCATAGTGAGCGTGACGGATTGCCACAGAGGAAATTACACCAATCGATGTGCTGTGTCTAGGTGTTAAATGATTTATAATGTAGGGACTATAGATATTTTAATGCCTATTTAGCTTCATTAAATAAAATAACCTTTTAATGAGCAAAACCAAATTTCTTTGGTACAAAAATCCATCCAAGTCCCTGGTATTATGTGTGTAGGAAATATATTTACTACATTTTTGCTGTTTTGACTGGATGTGAAAATAAAATTTTCTAGTATCTTTTAAAGGTATTTATTGTATTCTAATTTTCCCTAATTCTGTGACTATTGTTCCACATATATAAGCTAATTTACCTTCATATTTTTAACTTTTATCCTTTACTTTTATAAGTTTTCAGAAATCAGTGTTCTTTTTGAAATAAAGTGAGACACTTTCACTAATAATCTTTATAGAAAATCACTGGCCAAATCATCACCTGTAAAATAGCCATAATAAGGTCAAAGAGATACTAGATATGCAATCCTTTCAAAAGGTGAAGGTTTAGAGTAGTTTTCCTTAGTTAATAATTAATGCCCCAAATTATTATTAATATTCATTCTTGGATGATGCTGAAGAGCTTTTTCTTATTGCATTAATGCAGTAAATTTACATTTAGTAGGAAGCATTGAGATTTTTGGAGAAAAGTGGAACTTATATTTCTCTCCTATAACAGCCCTTGACATTCATCATTTTAACTATTTGCAAGCAAAGTGACTGAGAAGACACTTGACAAGAAGTAATTTATAATTCTTCTGAAGCACAAATTTGAGAGAAGTTGATGTTGCATGAGAAGAACTGGGCCAGCTAGTGAACTTAACTGAGTAGTCAGCATTTATTTCTTAACACAGTTTCACTGTCATTTTATTGAGAACTAAAAAAAAAGAAGAAATCCTAATTAGGACACTGAAAGTGACATTAACTTTCCTACTTAGAATTTAGTGCATTTGTATCTGATATGATGTGTTTCTTGGTCCTATCTGATCCTTAGTACTTTAAATCAGTTTTTTCATATACCCTGATAGCCAATTATTCATATCGCCCCTACCCATTGCTCTCCAGTTGATTCTGACTCGTAGTAACCCGATAGGACAGAGTAGAGCTGGCTCCACAGAGTGGCTGGCGGATGTGAACTGCTGTCCTTTTGGTTAGCAGCTGATGCTTAACCAGTGCACCATCAGGGATCCAAGAGGGGTGGATTATCCAACAGTGAGGTCAGCACAGTGGCACAGTACTTACCTTGCTTACTAGATCATCTGTAGTGAAGTTGTTCACTACAGGGTAGTAAGCCTGTGCTTACCTTGCTTATGGGGTCATTGCCCCGTCAAGAATTTTAAATTTGAAAAGAGGCTTTGATTCTGTAGTAAGGTGCTGTGGGGTTGGGAGTGAGACAGATGCCAGCCACACCTAGAAGCAGAATCTTTGATTTGGTAAAAAATGTGAACTTGTTCACTGCAGATGATCTGGTAAGCAAGATAAGCACTGTGCTTACCTTGCTTATTGGATAATATGCCCCTGCATATCAATTATCTTATTTGAATATATCAGACCTACAAAAATTTAGAGAGCATATTATAGCAAACATCCTTACAGCCAGCACTCAGCTTAAGATATAAAAAGACTGTAAGTTTGAAATCCCGTGTCCATGATTTCATGCTCTGTGTAGCTATTATTTCAAATTTGATGTTTATCATTTCTATAGTGTTCAGTATAATTTTACTACTCGTATTTACTCTAAAAAGAATGTATAGATTTTTTAAAACTTTGTTCAAGTGGTATATTTTTGAGAACTTTCAGTATTTTTTCTTTTTTTAATTGTACTTTAGATGAAGGCTTACAGAACAAACTAGTTTCTCATCAGTCAGTACACACATTGTTCTGTGACACTGGTTAACAACCCCATGACATGTCAACACTCTCCCTTCTCAACCTTTGGTTCCGGATTACCAGCTTTCCTGTTCCCTTCTGCCTTCCAGTCCCTGCCCCAGGGCTGGTGCATCCCTTTAGTCTTGTTTTGTTCCATGGGTCTGTTCAATCTTTGGCTGAAGGGTGAACCTCAGGAATGGCCTCATTACTGAGCTGAAAGGGTGTCCGAGGGCCAAACTCTCAGGGTTTCTCCAGTCTCTGTCAGGCCAGCCAGTTTGGTCTTTCTTTTTGAGTGAGAATTTTGTTCTACCTTTTTTTCCAACTCTGTACAGGACCCTCTACTGTGATCCCTGTCAGAGCAGTCAGTAGTGGTAGCCAGGTCTTTTTGTGGAGGTCGTGGTAGATGTGGTCCATTAGTCCTTTGGACTAATCTTTCCCTTGTATTAGCATTTATTCTTATAGTTCTACAGCACTTTTTTTCACTGTTGTTTGTTATTGCATTAGATACACCTCAGTATGTGGTAGCTTGTTAACGGGCATTTTGGATGTTTTGGAAATACAATCAAAACATAAACATATTTTTTGTCTGTCATCTACTGAAACTAATTGGGGGTTTTATCTCTTCTATGATAATTCTGCATAATTTCTTGGTAAAGCTTCTAGTTTACTAATTCTCCTCCAGGTCTACTAATCTGATTTTTTTATCCCATCCCTTGGATTTTTAATTTTAATAATTATATTTTTCATGGAGTCCTGGTAGTGTAGTGGTTAAGAGCTTGGCTACTAACTAAAAAGGTTGGCAGTTTGAATTCACCAGCTGCTCCTTGAAAAAAACCCTATGGGGCAGTTCTACTCTGTCGTATAGGGTCTGTAGGGTCACTATGAGTTGGAATTGACTTGAGGCAATTTTTTTTTTTTTTAGTGTTTATCATTATGGCAATATTTTCTTCCAATTTAACTGACCATTTTGTGGTTTTTCACTTCTTGTTCATATTTTCAATATCCTCATTTATTTGCATATTAGATATTTGGTAGCTATTTTATATTGAGAATACAAAATCAGATTTTGCTGTTTATTACGTCTGTTGACCTCTACTCCTGGTATTTTTCTTTTCTTCTGTGTGTATTCTCTTTAAACTGTAGGTGTCCTGGGCTGAGGCTACGTTTTTGTATGGAGTGTATATATCTACTTCTGCTTATTGATTGTGGGAGCTCAGTTCAAAATGACTTTAATTTCCAGGCCTAGGGTTCCCAACATGTACATGAAACCACAAAAATGTGGGTAATGTGGCTTATGGTTATGAATTACCACGAGTGACTTTTTTTTTCCAACCTAGAGCAGAACCAAGTAAGAGAAGTTTTCCTATTGCAACTCTTTGCGAGAAAGCCATCCTTTCACTACTTTATCTCATGTTCAAATCTTGCGAATATCTAGTGTCTTTTCTCAGGAGTCACTAAATCAAGACCCCAGTTACCTCTGACAAACAATTGTCCCTAACACCACTTGTCTGCCATATCTTACATAAAGTTCCTGATCTCTCCATATTATTTTGGGGGGTTTTCTTTCTTGTGAACTCAGGATCTGTGCATATATGACTTTATATTAGGGAAAAAAAAAAAAAAGATAGGCTATCAATCCAAACAAATGTTGCCAAATGGAAGTCGACCAGTATGTTGTAAAATGCTAAAGAAAGCCCTGCTGCAGATTAGACACCCTTAGTGCTCCTGTTTGGGAATATTAAGAAGTGAAGAATTTGCAGATGCCCCAAATTATCATTATTTTTTGTTCTAGTATATGCAGGATCATTAAGTCCTGTACTCATAAACCTGAATGGTAAAAGGAGTCTTCAATAACTGATCCTCTAACTTGAAAGGTATCTTTGAAATCATCTTATCTCAGCGGAAACAACAATAACAAAAAACAGCAGCCCAAACCAAAACCAGTCTGCATTCTTAAGGTATTTAGTATTTATCAGATACTGTGCTTAGTACTTTATATTTTTCTAGCAGCTTATTTTTCATATATGGGTGGTCCCTGACTTACAAGAAGCTTCCATTCCAACAACTCTGTTGTAAGTCAGTTGTGACATAAGTTGAATGCTTCATTTTTTTCTTAAGTTTTCATTGTTATTGCATTTTATTATCAATACCTTTATAAATCTGACCATTATTTGTCTTTGAGGATTGGAAACATTACACATAAACTTACAGAGATATTTTAATATATACATACAAATCTAAAAATACACAAATCAAGAAAATTTACTCCGTCAATGAAAAAGACTCGGTGACGTTGGCATTTTGTCAGTTGTGGCGACAACTGCATTTGTGGAAGGTTCTGGATCATCTGAATTATCCCTGGGAATGGGGATGGCGTTTCGAGTCAGAAAATTAGTGAGAGTTGTCTGTATGGTCCTTTTATGTTTTTTCTTCATATATTTTTGGGTAACATTTCCCTGCTTCCCAAATCAACCTACTGACTTTAGCAAAGTGATCAGCATTTGGGTCCATGTTTTCAAGCAGCTGAAGCCCCTGATTTAGTTCAGAAAAAACTCCAGCTAATCCTTTCCTACTTAAAATTTAGTGGGTTTGTGTCTGATATGATGTGTTTCATAGTGTTTAATTGCTCAGCTGCTAACTAAAAGGTTGGCAGTTCGAATCCACTAGCTGCTCCTTTGAAACCCTATGGGGCAGTTTTACTGTGAGTTGGAATTGATCTGACAGCAGTGAATTTTTTTGGTGGGTAATCCCTTCACTGTAAAATTTTTTGACAACTTCTCTCCTTCCTCACTATTTTTTTTTCTTCTGTCACTTTTTTTTTTTTTTTTTTTTCCTTTTCAAATCCATTAAGTCCTGATCTCATCAATCCCTCTTCTTTGTGATCTATGAGCTGTTCCACACCGGCAATACCAAGTTCTAAACTCAGTGTTCTTGCCATATGGACGATTTTTCCACCAATCTCTTCCATCATATTATCCTGATCAAATGCTTGGAGTGTGTTCACATAACTCGGGGATTTTTTCCATATCCTCTGCGTGTATTTTTCCATAACTTCCTCCCAGGAAGATACAGTGTTCCAGATACCCTGATAATTGTAAGTGCAGTTTGCTGTAACTTACATACATCATAAATCATGGACAATCTGTATATATGTAAAAATGTGTGTGTGTGTGTGTTTTCTAAGAGGCAAGTGGTTGCCCACTGGAATGCCTCCATGGCAGTGTGCCCCCACATTTTACAATAAAGGTCACCGAGTCCTAGAGTTGTTAAGGGAATTATCTGAGGCTGTAATACGTGGCCTAGCTACAACCCAGTCCTCTTCATACCACAGTACTTTTCTTTTTTAATGGGTGTCAGAATTACCTTGTGTATACCTTGTATATTTTACATGGTATCTTTCAAAATCCAAGAATGTTGGGCTAATTTTTTTCTAATGTAACAAATGATTGAACTCATCAACACAAACAAGGCAAGTCTTTTCTCGCTAGTTTATATTTAAACCTGTGGCTATTTCTGCCGGTAGTGAAATAGAAGAGTGTAGGGACATTTGTTAAAGCCAAAAGACCTAGTTTGTCATGAGGTCTTTCATCTCTTTACCCTATATGACTTCTTCAGGTGTTTTGAGTAAATATGTCTTTTAATTTTGTTATGCCTTTAGGGTGTGTGGTGGTGACAACTGGAACATCGATCAAAAACAGAAGTAAAACTAAGTATTACGAATTCTGTGGTGAAATATTGAAGCGTTGTCTGCTCCCTTTTTAAAATTTGTTTTTGCTTTACCTTTGTCTCTAGTCTCACCGCTGACCCAGGTGTAAAGCAGCAGAAAATCCATTGTAACTCTGCTGTGACCGGTGCTGAAAAGGCAGCAGAGGTTTGACTTAGAATCAAGTCAGTTTTGTTAGGAATGCTCTAAATACTGTTAGGAAGTAAAAGATCGACCTGAATGTGAGCACTTTTTCAAAAATATAACGCAAATGTATGTCCCTGAAAGTGCTTCCAGAATAGTGTGCGCATAGATATATAAGGAATTGTATAGTAATAATAATCATCATCAAAAGATTTAGGTTTTTTATGACTGGTGAAAGTAAAAAAAAAAAGTTTGTATATGTGCATCAGGCCCCACAAGTGTTATATTACATTTATGAAAATGAAATCACGTTACAATAGTTTAGATATATCCAACTGATTAGGCTTTGCTTAATTATTTGCTTTGAATATAGTGACAAATTAGGCAGATTCCTGCCATATCCCACTTCATTTTGTGCTGGATGTAGAAATACAGGTGAGAAAATAATGCGTCATTTAGCAAAGTGCAAGATTCTTATCAAAGCTCTAGATAACTAGCTAAATCTGTAGAAAAATACTTAACTTCATTTAGTTTGTTATCCTAGAATATTCCTGTGACTTCCAAACAGAAGAATCACAGTAAAGATGGAATCTATAAATCACAAATATACACAGGCAACGTTTCTCACTGGATTATTTAACCTGTTGGGAAGCATTTCCAAGGGTAGTATGTTAGCACAAATGAAACATGTAGTTCTACGTGTTAAGAATATATATTAGAAAAGAAATTAAGAATCTGGAGAAATTATTTTTTTCCTAATGCTTAATTTGGAGCCTTGGTGACATAATGGTTAAGAGCTCAGCTGTTAACCGTATGGTCAGCGGTTTGAATCTACCAGATGCTCCTTGGAAACCCTGTGGGGCAGTTCTGCTCTCCCCTGTAGGGTTGTTATGAGCCACAATGGACTGGACATCGAGTTTTTGGACTACTTTTTTGACTTAGAATATCTATCACAACTCTGGAATTCATCTTCCTCCTCTCTTGCAATGTGTTTCCCAGTTCTTGTCTGACATTTCTAGCTACTTCCAGATTGTCTGGGTTCCAGTTCCATTCAGCTCCGCTATCACTAGCTCTGTTACCCTGGAAAACTTCCTCAACCTCTGTACATGGTATGGTTGTGCGAGGATTAAATGAGTAGGTATATGTAAGCCTTTAAAAGAGTCCTGGTACATAATTTTTCCCCTCAGCATTAGATATTACTTCAAAGAACAATGGTCATGCAGAGATCAGATTCTTTGTACTAATTTTCAATGCATTTATTTACTACATTCAATTAAGTTATAGATTCTGATCATACAATAGTACAACAAAAATTTTGTAGTACATCATACCAATTTACTGTAAGAGAAATTTTACCTTATGAATACTATATCATTTTCCAAATAATTTGGCAAAGTTTCATCAAATTACCATTTGGTTCATTTTGCGTTTGGTCCAATGGTATGTAATAATTTTTTGAGAGCTTGAAATGTGTGGTGGATAAAAGAAAGCTAAACATAGAAACACGCATATAGCTTTCTCATTTCTTCATTAATATTCACATTGTATTAGACAATGCAAAATTAATGTCCACAAAATTCCATCTTTGGGTGGTTACACCATTGCTTTTACTATATCACTCTAGAAGGAACTACTTATCAGGAATAGGTTGGCAATTTCTTGCTTTTATTCGTCAGAAGGTAGGCTTTAGCTTTTTTTTTTTTTTTTACTTTGGTTGTAAGGCTTGCTTTTTATGTTGTTTGCATTGATAAAAGATCCATTGTCACCTTATTGAATATGACATAAGCCATAACTTTATTCTTGAGAGTTTTTCGAATTAGAACCCAGTTCTTGATGCAATTAATCCTCCTAAGGCATTCTTGAGTAATTCCTGTAGAGGTCCTGCTTCTCCCCAGGTTGTTTGTTGTCACTGCCTAATTTTTAGGGGCATGGCAACTGTCTGTAAAACCAGCCAACCCACCAACCAAACAAACAAAACCATTTGCTGTCAAGTCGATTCCGACTCATAGTGACCCTACAGAACAGAGTAGGACCGCCACATAGATTTCCAAGGCTGTAAATACTTACAGAAGCAGATTACCCCCATCTTTCTCCCTAAGAGTGGCTGGTGGGTTCGAACTCCCAACCTTTTGGTTAGCAACCGAACACTTTAACCACTGCGCCACCAGGACACTTTGGCAACTATCTACTGGCTTGGAAAAAGGCAGACAACCAAACTGAGTAGTCCAGACTCTGGCATAAATTTTGCTCCTGGTTCATATTTTCGCAGTTTGCATTTAATTTAGCCAGCTTAATGATATTGCTAAATCTACAATTTACTCTTTATGTATGAAATTACATGTGTTTTGTAGAACAAGGCATCCATTCATTCAGATATCTCGTAATAATGGCTTTAACTGAATTCACACATGCCTGTTTTCAGTAATCACACGCAGCTGAAATAACTTACGGTGCAAGGAAATGACTTAAAAAATTAATGTTTTCCGTTGTAATTAGCTACCATCTAGTCATTTCTGTTTTTCCCCAGGTTTATCTTTCATAGAACTTAACTATTTCAATACTATGCTGAGCTCTGGTGCTCCCTTTTCCTCAGTGCCTCCCTTTCAGCCATCCTTCCGTTGTCCACTTCTTTCATTCCTCTGAATGGTTTTGCTTCATCTTCTGGCCTCTACTTACTGCTTGGCTGATTACGTTTTCCCTTTTCCTGCTGCCCCTGTGGTATGCTGGAAGTTGGGTATGAATAATTATAGCGCCGTATTGGTAATGACTACATTTACTGATGTTATGTAACTTGCATTCTTTTCTCTCCCATCTCCTTCATTCTCTGAGGACCACAGAGTAGAATGAACCTGAGAGTTGGGAACAATTAATTATATAGTCTATGGGCTTTTAAAAAGCTAGTCTATTGTGGCCAAGGAAGACTTACGGGCTGTGTAAAATAATTTAATTATATACATTGATCAAATGTACCAGATAATTATTCAAATTCTTACTCAGTTTTCATTGCAAGGATAAAAGATTAATGGTATACTTTTCCATTTATTATTTCTTTCAGAAATATTATAGAAATATAAATCTAAGAAAAAAAGTGATTTCACAAACTTGAAAGGTTCAAAGGTGAGTTGAGTAAAATTTTCACAAAAAATAGTGGATTTTCCACCTGGAAAAATCCAAGAGAATTAATAGAAAAACTTGTGGAATTAATAAGAGAGTTCGGTAAGATCACTGATATAAAATTATTATTTAAAAATCATAAGTTCCCTATGGACTAGCAATATCTAAAATAGAAAATATGAAGAAAAAATATCTGGCAGCAGTAGCGTGAAATATCACATGTCTGAGGATAAACCTAAACGAGGAACATGCAAAACATGGAAAAAAATGTAAAACTTTACTGAAAGCCATAACACAGGTCTGAGGCAATAGAGACAGGCTATAAAGTTAATGTTGTACATTTTAATCTCTGAAATTATTTGTGTTTCAATCCAATTCCAATAAAAATTTGAAAGAAAACAATAGCTAGGAAAGCTTTACAAAAGGGCACTGACGGCAATAGTTACTTCCAAAAAGTTGTAGTGATCAAAACGCTTGTTTTCTTAACAGACAAATTGATCAGAGAAACAAAGTAGAGTTCACAAATAGATGCATACATAGATAGAAATTTAGCGTACGTTAAAGGTGGCATTTGAAATCCAGGGGAAATCAATGAAATTAAAGGGATTGGGAAAATTAAATATCTATATGGACATAAATAAGGTTATTTTACATAAAATCCCCAAGAATTAATATTAGGAAAATTAACTGCAAAAAGGCTATTTATAAAATCAAGCAGAGCGGGATATATTGAAAACCTTAGGATGCACAGCCCTTAGTACATAAAATACAAAATCTAGGAGTCATCAAGGAAAGACTGAGAATTTGGTTGCAAATGTCATTATAAACAAAGAAAAACAGAACTGCAAAGGGAAAAAAAAAAGAGCCTTTATTATAAGAGTAAAAAACTATTAGAAGGTTAAAAGATAGCCTGGTAGTATGAAATGTGCAAAATACAGAAATATACAATTAAAAAAAGAAAACATAAAAATAGATATACTCTCTTACTGATGATGACGGGAATGCAATTTCTTTTTTCCTTTTTTTTACAAGTAAAAAGTAGTATAAGGCAGTGGCTAAAAGCACAAGTTTTGGAGTCAGGCTGCCTAGATTTGACCTCCACTGTACTACCAGGAAACCCTGGTTAGCTACAGCTGCTAACCTAAGGGTTGGCAGTTCGAATCTGCCGGCTGCTCCTTGGAAACTCTATGGGGCAGTTCTACTTTGTCCTATAGGGTCACTATGAGTTGGAATGGACTCGACGGCACTGGATTATTATTATTATTATTTTTGGTACCACTGTGGAATGGGGATAAGACTAGGATCCCTGTGGATATGGTGAGTTTTAAATTAATACAGGAAAAGCACTAAGAGATACCTGCTATACCAAGAGGGCACAAATGTAGGCTGTCATTATTAAAACAGCAATGAAATACCATTTTCATGCATTAGATTATTATGATAAAAATATCTACCATTGGTGAAGAACACCAAAAATTAAAGAACTGTCTTATTTTGTTGATGGTAATGTGAATTAGTATGCAGTATTAAGAACATAAAAACTGATGTAATTTTACCCAGCGTAACATTCAACCAAATAGTCCGCTTTTAATAATCTGTTCAGCAGAAATATTAGCATTTGTGCACAAAAATGTATGTAGTAATACGTTCACTGTAACCTTGCTTGTAATATCAAACAACTGTAACAATCTAAGTATCTTTCAATGAAGGAATGTCCATGAAATTATGTTTCATCCAAAGCAGGGAATAATATTAAAAAAAAACAACAAACTAACAAACAAAAACAGTTGCTATGGAGCTGACTCCAACTCATGGTGCACCCATGTGTTTCAGAGTAGAGCTGTGAAGGGTTTTCAACAGCTCTGATCTTTCCTAAATAGACCTTCGTTTTGAGGTGCCTCTTGTTGGATTTGAAACTTTTGGTGAGTAACTGAGCACTTGAATGTTTGTGCCACCCTGAGACTCCTGGGAATAGTATGCAGTGGTTTAAAAGAATCAGCTGAACCTGTACCAACATGGCAATTTCTCTGTCAAATCAAAAGCAAATCACAGGACAGTTGTCCTATGATCCCATTAATTAAAAGCACAACAAAAACAAGAACAAACAAGATCGACCTAACTAAAAGCACAGGAAAGGAAGTATACAAACCAAATGGTTACTAACACAGGCTGTCTCCATGGGTAGAGCAGGGAGTGAAGGAAAATCATAGCTTTTTAATGAACATACTTGTTGAAATTTGTAGAAGCATTTTTTCCTGTTATTTGAGTTATGAAAATTTTATGTATGTTATTAAACGTAAGGGGCAAAATATAAATAAGTTACTAATCTTTTCTGCAGTAAATGCTTTTCACACTTTGAATTCCTTACTTTTGTTTTTGAAGAGGGTGTCAGTGAAGCGGGGCAGAACCAATAGAACAAAGTCCTCTGATCCCTTAGCAATCATTAGGTGGTGGTTTCACCAGGACTCAACGCGCGAAGCGTACGTGAGCCCAGCGTGCTGAAGTTCATTCCTCTGGGCCGTTTGGAATTTAGGGGCGTGTGCTTAATGGCCCAGGGCACTTCTTAGTGTAGAGGATTCATTTACATAATTGCTCATTATACCATGTTAAAAGAATTTTTGCCTTTTTACAAACTTATATGGGCTTAAATTTAAGTGCTCAGGCGTATGGATAAAAACCCTCTCACCAACAAACAGAGCCCTGGTGGTGCAGTGGTGTTTACCTGGTAACCAAAAGGTCGGCAGTTCAAGTCCACCAGCTGCTCCTAGGAAATGCTGTGGGGCAATTCTGCTCTCTCCTATAGGGTCACTATGAGTTGGAATCAACTCGATGGCAACAGGTTGGTTTCCTTTTTTTTGATTACCAACAAATAGAATACGCAACAAATTCCTGTGAAAGCTTCAGAAACTCTTCAAACTGTTCAAAAGCAAGAAGGTTATCAGCTCTATGATTTGGAATCAACTCAGAGGCACGCAACAACAGGCAAACAAGGAAGGAGTCTCAGTGGTGCAACATTTAAAGCTAGGCTGCTAACTAAAAGGTTGGCAGCTAGAACGTACCCAGTGGTGCCTAGGGAGAAACACCTGGCAATCTGCCCCTGTAAAGATTACAGCCTAGAAAACCCTATGGTGCAGTTCTACTCTATCACATTGGGTCACTATGAGTCAGAATTGACTCAACAGCCCCCAACAACAACAGGCAAGCAAGGCAGTCAGGGTCTGATTTTCTGCATCTCATCTAAAGAAAAACTCTTTTAAGTTGAAATCTTATAGATGTTTGAATATCAATTATATTTGAAAATGAGTTTTTTGTTAGAAAAGTTAAAATGTTTATTTGGACTAGAATTTAATCAATATCTAGTGAAATGCAGTTTTGTTGATTATAATTACAATCAGCAAGAGATTAGGCATACCTTTAGATACTAAAATCAAGAGAGTTGCTGTGGAGCTTAGGGTACCCTTGGTAGGCTAAAGGCAGAAATAGACACAAAGAGGAAGAGTAAAAAAATCAGGAGAAGAAACAGGGCAAGAGGGAAGGAGAAGAGATACGAAAAAGAAGAAAGGTGAAAAGGAAAAAAAAAAAGGCATTAAGACTTTTGGAGAACAGTAGAACAGAAAAAACAAAAACAAACAAAAAGAATTCATTGCCATTGAGTCTATTCTGAGTTATAGTGACCCTATATGACAAAGTAGAACTGCCCCATGGGGTTTCCAAGGCTGTAATCTTTTCTTTTTTTCTTAATATAATTTTATTTTGTTGTTGAGAATACACACATCAAAACACACACCAATTCAACAGTTCTTACAAGTACAATTTAGTGACATTGATTGCATTCTTCAAGTTGTGCAATGATTCTCACCCTCCTTTTCTGAATTATTCTCCCCCTATTAACATAAAAGTTACTGCCCACTATGATTCCTGTGTTGTAACCTTTATGGAAGCACATTGCTACATCTTTCCCCTGTTGGAGCAGCTGGTGAGTTTGAACTGCCAACCTTCCAGTTAGCAGCCAGATACTTAACCACTTTGCCACCAGGGCTCCTTTGAACATTTTAATTCCCTCAAATTTATCATTATCTCATATACACTTTACATCAGTAAGTATGTGATGAATAATAAATAACCACTATCTGACATTTTCTGCAAATTCTTTCTTCGGTGTTTGGTGGCACAGGCCTGAGTTTGAGTTCAGTGGGGCCTGTGAGAGCACCGAGACATTTGAAAGTTGTGACGTGCCAGAAGCACACAGCTGGCTGTTGTCACAGCTGGGATTAGAGACTAGACCTCCAGACACTCAGTCTGTAGACATTAAGCCTAGTACTTTATCCACAATATTCAATGGCATCGGGGCATGGAGACCCCAGAATTTATACAGAGTATAATTTTTTTTTTTTTTTATAAGTTGAGCAAGACATTGCAGAGGGTAAACTATGTATTTATGAGGAGGAAATTCATGACCCACGGATGAAGAATGAGACTATCTTTTGGAAAATAGCATCTTGTATAAATGGAGTCAATTCTCTTTTGTTTATGTGTCCAGAACCCATCATTAATATTCACATGAAAGCTATTGCCTATTACTGCCAGTTCTACTATTGCCTGCTATTCCAGATGATGAATGAAGCCAGAATAAACATTATAGATTTTTTAAAGCTACATATAATATGGTCAACAGCAACAAGCTTATGACATTTTAACTCACTCAGGAAACATAACATGAAGGTCAGGAAGGATAAATGTTCCTTAAAGGGAAAGAAAATGTGTTATTATAACTTCACATTTTTCTGCTACTGACTGATGATGCTGCATCACATTTTGTATTTGGGTGAAAAATGGCACCAGAATGTATGCAAAGGGGTAATTTGTCACAGTCAAGATTTGTGGCTGGGCTGTAGGGAAGATCATCAGTAAAGCAGATTTTAGAGAATGTCACTGTGGTGTGTGTGTTTATTCTTCACATTTTGTATGGATCATTTAATGTTTCATTCAATAGCTGTATGCTGTCTATCCTGGGAACTGTGCTGGACTTGGGGGAATGGGAGTGAGCAGAACAAAATGTAGGCTTTTAAAGAGACGAGAGTTCAGTAAGAGATGCTAAGTGCTAGTTCCCAAGTGGGAAATCCTTCCTCCCAATAGGCAGGAAAAGAAGGTGCCTTAGTAGGTACACGGACTTTAAAATACTGGTGGCGCAATCGTTAAGCATTAGGCTGTTAACCAAAAGGTTGGTGGTTAGATTTGCCCAGTGGCTCTGCAGAAGAAGACCTGGTGGTCTGCACCTGTACATATGACAACCTAGAAAACCCTATGGGGCAAATTCTGCTCTGTCGGAATCTATTCGAGGACGTTCAACAACAACAACAAAATAGTCTCACTAATGGAATATACAATAATTTTACTTCATTTCCTTTTGAAGCTAGAGTATGGTATTTATCTAAAATTTCTAAAAATAAAGGAATTACCAGTCCCATTTTTAAAATATTTCCTCAGATTTTTACGTGGAAACCAAATATTACAGGTACCATATATTACAACAATCACATATTTTTAAAGGAATAAGTGCTGCTTTTGATATGTTTTAAGTGATTTCATTGCATTATATAAATAATAATTGGAGATTATGAGACTACTTGCAGAGTATTTTATGTACAGAATCTCACTGGGTATATGTGCAAGACAAAGAGGTTTCCCTCTTTTTGTTGAGGTTGTAGGTTATAGCCTGTGCTATGTACCATGCATGTTTTCAGGATAGTAAATTCATTTCTCTTTCTACAAATTTCTCCATAAATAAAATATATTTTGACATTTTAAAATGGCTAAAATTTCACAAATAATTCAGAGATCGCCTTCTCATGGTCATAATGGTTTCCTGTCTATTATGAGAACTCATTGACTAAATCCATGGCTAATTTTAAAACAACCACTAGTTATTTTGTAGAAACATAATCAAGAAACAACATATTTTGTTTGGCATGGTTTCTGAAATAACCCTGTTTCAAAAGTAATAAAATGCCACCGTATCAGAACCTGTCATATATCTTTGTCATAAAATTGGTCTTATATTCATTCAACAAATATTTAATAATAGTGTACTTTGTAACTTCCTGAAGTTACAAGAAGAAAAATATCATTACAGTTGGATTTTTTGTCAGTAATTTATGTTTAGTGCTTTATACTTTCTCTATCTCTTCTCTACACAAAATATAATTTAAACCGTAAAACATTTCTGTAAGGTAGGAAGGATAGGAATTAATACTCATTCAATGTATTAGGCCACTGAGACTCAGGCTCAGTGACTCTTCTAAGAACAGATGGCCAGGGAAGGGTAGAGTTGGGCTCCTAACTCAGGCATTCCTATACTGTTCTCACATCGGCCCCTGCCTAAAGGAGCTCACAAATCATACACACACGCGCATGCACTCATGTACACACACACATTGCACCTGAGGTCATTGGGAGGGAAAGGCAGAGTGTTAATGGGGTTCAGAATCAAGGGAGATCATGTCCAGTAGGCAGGGCACCCTTCACAGAAAATTGGCATTTTATAAATGACGTATGTCAAACACCTGCTGTGTGCCGAACTTGTGATAGACTATGACCTTAGAGTAAGCAGTACATCATTTCCCACTTTCAGTTAGTTCAGATGTTCAGAGTTTAAGGGTAAAATTACACAATTATAATGTAGGTTAATGTGCAGAAATGAAGATTGCTCTAGAATCCTATGCAAAGGAGGGCTGTGTAACAGACCATGCAGAGCAGGTGGCACGTGCGCACCTTTACATAATTTATTCTCTAAGAAATGGGAAGACATTGAAGGTTTTTAAGCAGTAAGATTATATCTGCCATGACAGGAAGGAGATTTACAATAAAAGAGGCCGCTGGAGAGATGATTGCAGCAATGTAGTCCAGAAATGTGTGAGAGCATATAGGGCAGTGTCAAAGGGCTGGGAGCACAGACCCAAGAGGTCTTAGGGGCAATGTTTGCTGACAGTTCACATCATGGGAACAAGGGGAGATACGGAGCCAAGAGTGATTCTCCTGTTCCTGGGCCTGACACCATGGGCTCATTTTCAACACGTGAACATTTATGTTATAAAATTCGTGCATTTTAGGCAAAAGAAAAAATATATAAATAAAATACAGGTGTATGATTAAGGAAGAGTTAATGTTAACCATCAGTTAAAACATGGAATATAAATAGAGAAGTTGTGAGAGACTTCTAGGGTACTTACTACTTGCCAACACTGTTCTAAGCTCATTTTTTCCTGTAATACACTCCAATGAGGTAAGCAGGTAATCTGTTACCCTCTTTACAGATGACTTGCCCAACCAAACCCAAGTAGATGATGTCAAAGCAGGGATTCAGACCCAGGTTGATCTCACTCTTAGCCATTACAGCATGCCACATCTGAGGTCAGAGCCCCAAGATCCCTGGATACAGGATAATAATTTCTCTGTTGTATTTATTTTTTGAGATTTAAAAAATATATTGTAGATACTATAAAATGGTGCAAGGATTTGCTGTATATCCCCCCCCCTTTTTTTTTTTCTTAGAAAGCTCATGCTTGAATTCTTGGTGAAAGACTTAATATTTCTTGATTAAAAAGTGTGCTAGAAAGTAAATAAATAATTTATTATTGTAAAATTAACTTTTTTAATAATTTTTATTGTGCTTTAAGTGAAAGTTTACAAATCAAGTCAGGCTCTCATACAAAAATTTATAAACGGCTTGCTATATACTCCTAATTGCCCTCCCCCTAATCAGACAGCACATTCCTTCCCTCCACTCTATTTTCGTGTCCATTCAGCCAGCTTCTGACCTCCTCTACCCTCTCATCTCCCCTTCAGACAGGGGATGCCAACATAATCTCATGTGTCTACTTGATCCAAAAAACTCATTCTTCACCAGTATCATTGTCTATCCCATAGTCCAGTCTAATCCCTGTCTGAAGAGTTGGCTTTAGGAATGGTTCCTGTCTTGGGCTAACAGAAGGTCTGGGGACCATGACCTCTGGGGTCACTCTAGTCTCAGTAAGACCATTAAGTCTGGTCTTTTTACAAGAATTTGGGGTCTGCATCCCACTGCTGTCCTGCTCCCTCAGGGGTTCTATGTCATGTTCCCTGTCAGGACAGTCATTGGTTGTAGCCGGGCACCATCTAGTTCTTCTGGTCTCAGGCTAATGTAGTCTCTGCTTAATGTGGACCTTTCTGCCTCTTATTTTGATGAGTAGGATTGTTAGTCTCCTTTGTGGTTACCTTAATATTTACCCCTATTTTTCTAAGTTAAAAACAAACTTTTATTTCTTTATACCTCCTTGTCTTCCTCTCCATATGAAATATCTATGACTGCATTTCTTAGTCCATCTTTATTATTTTAGTGTTGTCTTCTTTTACATAATGACATAGCTGCTTCCCTGTTTTGAGTGTTTTTTTATCTCAGTTTATTTTTTGATTTCCCTGTCTGGGTTAACATCTGATTGCTCTGTCCAGTGTTCTAGTCTTGGGTTGATACCTGATATTATTGGCTTTCTAACCAAAGAACTCCCTTTAGTATTTCTGGTAGTTTTGATTTGGTTTTTATGAATTCCCTAAACTTCTGTTTATCTGGCAATGTCCTAATCTCACCTTCATATTTGAGAGATGGTTTTGCTGGATATATGATTCTTGGCTGGCAATTTTTTTCCATCAATGCTTCATATAAGTCATCCCATTGCCTTCTTGCCTGCATGGTTTCTGCTGAGTAGTCCAAGCTCATTCTTACTGACTCTCCTTCGTAGCTGCTCTTAAAATTCTCTCTTTATCTTTGGTTTTGGCAAGTTTGATTATAGTATGTCTTGGTGACTTTTTTTTAAAATCTACCTTATTTGTAGTTCCATGAGAATCTTGGATTGAGATTTTCTCATCTTTCACGATATCAGGGAAGTTTTCTGCCAACAAATCTTCAACAATTCTCTCTGTATTTTCTGTTATCCCTCCCTGTGCTGATACTTCAGTCACTCGTATGTTATTTCTCTTGATAGAGTCCCACATGATTCTTAAGATTTCTTCATTTTTTAAAATTCTTTTATCTGATTTTTCTTCAAATATATTGGTGCCAACTGATTTATCTTCAGGGTCACCAAATCTGCCTTCCAAATGCTTGATTCTGCTCCTCTGACTTTCTGCTGAGTTGTCTAATTCTGTAATTTTATTGTTAATCTTCTGAATTTCTGATTGCTGTCTCTCTATGGATTCTTGCAGCTTATTAAATTTTTCATTATATTCTTGAAGAACCTTTTTAATTTCTTCAACTGTTTTATCTGTGTGTTCCTTGGCTTGTTCTGCATGTTGCCTGATCTCCTTTCTGATGTCTTGAAGAATTGTGTATATTAATCTTTTGAATTCTGCATCCAGTAATTGCAGAAAGGCGTCTTCATCCAGAAGATCCTTCGATTCTCTGCTGAGAGCTTGTTGAAGTGATCGTGATCTGTTTCTTTATGTGGTTTGATATTGGCTGTTGTCTCTGAGCCATCTACAAGTTATTGTATTAGTTTATTTTATGTTTGCTTACTGTATCCTAGTTTCTTGCCTTGTTTTGTTTTGGTATGCCCAAATGGGTTGCTTGAGTGAGCTAGCTTGATTATTTTCACCTTTGGAGCTCTGATGTCCTGTCACCAGATGGCTAGAGCTCTTAACAGGTACATGAGCTTATGAGTCCATTCATTTTTCTTGTGTGGATTCAGGTCAGGTGTCCAGGTAGCTGGTCATCAAGTGTGTGGTACAGGCTCTGTCCTACAGTCTTAGAGGGGCAGGGGTGTTTGGTGTAGGTACCGGTATCTGGGTGCAGCAGTGGGTCATGCTCTGAACAAGGCAGGGGGCTAAGTTCCATCCCCCGAGTGTCTCTGAGGAAAGCGTATCCTTGTTCCCTAGAAAGTACAGGTGGGTGGGTTCTGCAGATGGACTATGGACACCCAATACTTCTGGATGTAGGAGCTGTGGGTACCAGTTATCCTTGGACCACTGTTGTGGGTGGCTGGGTGACCTGAGTGGAGCCACCAGTCCTTATGCCCCTGATGTGGGTAGGCGAGGACCTGTTTAATAGGCAAAGTGGTGTCAAATATCAAACATGCACCTCTCCACTGCACAGCTTAAACTGTTGCAGTCTGCCAGCAAGGGGCTATTCTCCTGAAATAGGCCCACATAGGTCCATACAGAGGGGAAAGGTATTCAAAGTCCATGGAACATTTATGCCTGGACAGGAGCCGTTTCTGTCCTGAGCTCCCCAGGTTAGTGGAGCTAGCAAATTATCTTTTCCCCCTGTTGCAAATTTTTTCCTCCTCCAAATCTGGGAGCATGGCTCAGCATGCTCAAATTAGCCTATTTCAGGCCCAGGGAAATCAACAGCCACTGAAGCTAGGTTTTTTTTGTGGGGGGGCATGGTAAAATAAATGCAAGTACTTAGCTTTTGCTGAGAGCGCTGTTCTTCTCTGGGTCCGGAGGTGTGAGTATGCTGTGCAGCTGGCTGCTTCTCCTTGAGGAAACGGCAACCTAATGCTACTACCAGCCTGCTGCAGCCACTCCCACGAATGGTGCCTGAGGGATCCCAGCGATTCAGGTCTGTTAACTCCTCTCTGCTTCTGAACCGACTTTCCCTCCCACTGCTGCTCAATCCGTTTTCTAACTTTGCCTGTGATGTTCAGGGTTCCTAGCTTGTCATAAATAAAATCGTTTCACTTAATTTTTCAGGTCTTTGTTGTAAGAGGGATTGCCAGAAGCATCTGGCTATTCTGCCATCTTGGCCCACCACTCCTAAAATTAACATTTTTGAACAGAGAGGAGTGATACACTACACTTACCATCTATATTTTCTCAATAAATAAATTGATAATGGGGATACATTGGGAGGGATGAGAAAGGTTTGAGAAATACCTGCACAAAAAAGTTCAGTTTGTCTTTGTTAAAAGGGATGAGACTACTAAGATATAGAATGTAAAGAAAGAAGAAAAAGAAGTTGAAAAACAAATCCTTGAAGAATGCCTTTTTATGTGTTATGATTTAGCATGATTAATCTGGCAAAAGTATGAGTTGAAAGAAGGAATGAGGGGATTTCAGACATACTTTAGCTCAGTAGAAAGAAGGGAAAAGAGAGAGACTGCAGTCATAAGAAACACTGAAGAAATATTACTATGTGTTATTGTTAGGTGCCATCGAGTCAATTCCAACTCTTAGCAACCCTATGTACAACAGAATGAAATATTGCCTGGTCCTTTGCCATCCTCACGATTGTTGTTATGCTTGAGCCTATCGTTGCAGCCACTGTGTCAGTCCATCTTGTTGAGGGTCTTCCTTGTTTTCACTGACCATCTAGTTTACCAAGAATGATGTCCTTCTCCAGGGACTGATCCCTCCTGATAACATGTCCAAAATGTGTGAGATGTAATCTTGCCATTCTTGTTTCTAAGGAGCATTCTGGTGTACATCTTCCAAGATAGATTTGTTTATTCTTTTGGCAGTCCATGGTGTATTCAATATTCTTCACCAACACAATTCAAAGGCGTCAATTCTTCGGTCTTATTCATTGTCCAGTTTTCTCATGCATATGAAGCGATTGAAAGCACCACGACTTGGGTCAGGCGCACCTTAGCCTTCACAATGACATCTGCACTTTTTAACACTTTAAAGAGATTCTTTTGCAGCAGATTTGCCCAATGCAATGTGCCTTTTGATTTCTTGACTGCAGCTTCATGGGTGTTGATTGTGGATCCAAGTAAAATGAAATCCTTGGCAACTTCAGTCTTTTCTCTGTTTATCATAATATTTCTTATTGGTCCAGTTGTGAGGATTTTTGTTTTCTTTATGTTGAGGTGTAATCCATGCTGAAGTCTATGGTCTTTCAACTTCATCAGTAAGTGCCTCAAGTTGTTTTCACTTTCAGTAAGCCAGGTTGTGCCATCTGCATAACACAAGTTGTTAATGAGTCTTCCTCTAATCCTGATACTCTGTTCTTCTTCATGTAGTCCAGCTTCTCAGATTATTCGCCCAGCATACAGATTGAATAAGTATGGTGAAAAGATATAAGCCTGACGCACACCTATCCTGACTTTAAACCATACAATAGCCCCTAGTTCTGTTCAAATGACTGCCTCTGGATCTATGTACAGGTTCCTCATGAGCACAGTTAAATGTTCTGGAATTCCCATTCTTTGCAATATTATCCATAATTTGTTATGATCCACACAGTCGAATGCCTTTGCATGGTCAATGAAACACAGGTAAACATCTTTCTGGTATTCTCTGCTTTTAGCCAGGAACCATTCTCTGCTTTTAGCCAGGGTTACTATGTTAACAACAACAACAACAACAAAAACCACTGCTGCCAAGTTGATTCTGACTCATATTTGGTTATTGTAGAATCTATACAGAAATCGACTACCACATCTTTCTCCCGCGGAGCTGCTGGTGGTCTCGAACCACCAAACTTTCAATTAACATTCAATTCCTTTAACCGCTGTGCCACCAGGGCTCCTTATTACTATGTAAGTGTCATATAAGTAGGGACTTTATCTGTCATGCTTACTGTTGTCTTTCCACTGTTTCTAAAACAGTGCATCAAAGAACCCATTGCTGTCGAGTCAATTCTGGCTCATATTTGGTTAATGTGGACTAAATGAAATAAAATGAAGATGGTGACATATGGCATGAACAGGACAAGGAAGGACAATGAATTAATTATTCTGAAATATTGAACAGAAATGATTGCAATATATGTGGTGCCAAGAGCAGAAGGGGAAAAATCAACACAAGAGTGTGATTTGTCTGGGTAGAATAATCAGGGTTTTCTTTTTTATTCTTTTCTTGTTTCTATTGAAATTAGATGGAATTAGAGATTTTTTAGTAAGAGACGCTAGAGGGTGAGATATTGGAGCTAAGGTGTAAACTCTAAGAAGGAATGGCCTGTATCTGTCTTACTCATTGTGGCATTCTCTAAACCTAACACTGTGTTTTCACATTGAGTATTTATAGTATTGCATATGGAATATTAAATAACATTACAGATATTCAGTTGTACATTGAATATTTACTCAGTAAATACATAGATAAAGGGAGACAACTGGGGCGATGGCAAAAGTTTGGGAAATATTTGCATATAAAGTTGAATTTGACATTTTAAAAGGTATAAAGAGAGTGTGAAAAGGTATAAAGACATTTTAAAAGGTATAAAGATTGTGAAAAGAAAGAAGAAAAAAGTATTAAAGGACAAATGCTTGTTTACTTGGGAAGTAGGAGTAAAATAGGCCAGTGAAAGATAGAGAAAAATAACCATGGTGGTCTGATTTCACTTGGCAGCAACATGGAAAATGAATCGTGAGGGAGCAAGCCTGGTAGCAGTAGAGAGATGGAGCTTTTCAAGAAGCATGCATTTTTTTTTTTTCTTTTAAGAAGCATTCAGAGAAACTAAGAAAGCTCAATCTGAGAAAGAGACCTTTTGATTTAGTGACTACGAGATTATTAGTGCCGAACGATGGATCAATTTCAAAAGTCATATCAGGGCCAAAGTTTACAAGGGGTTAATATTAGAAGTTTATGATGATGTAGGAGAGAGATTTTCTGTGATCTCTTTACTTTGAGGTCAGGATTCCTGGGTGATGTGGCTTTCACCAGTTTTTGCACAAGCTAGATAGGGACTGTTGCCGTTCCAGCTTAGGAAGCAACCTGTGCTGCTTTATTGAAGTCAGTGACAATTTATAAATTCAAAAAAGTGTAAAACAAAAATAAATCACACCTTCTCCCTCTCCTTTTCTACTCAATAGCCATGCGAGGTTCTCTAGACTGTGTTGAGTATGCTACATTAGCAGCACCAATGAGCAGAATGACCCAGGAGAAAAAGATGTAATCTGGATGCACCATCAGCTTTGCTATTGGCCTATATCGACTAGGCTTGTAATAAAAAGTGGAATAATCAGCAAGTTACTTACACCCAGGAGATTATCATTTCTGCTGTTTGACCTAAAGTGTCTTTTAAAAGATCTTGACTTTGCTGAGTTTCTCAAAGTTGGTATTAAATATTGGATTAAAGTAACCGAACTCAGTGAGAACATATTTACCCAGTCCTTTGCAATTAGGTTTGAGTCTGAAGACATAAATGCAATTCTAATATTAATCAGCATAATCATTGAGAAATTATGTTGTTGTTAGGTGCCATCTGGTCGGTTCCAATTCATAGCAATGCTGTGTACAACAGAACAAAACACTGCCATCCTCATAATCATTGTTATGCATGAGCTCATTGTTGCAGCCACTGTGTCAAACTATCTTGTTTAGGGTCTTCCTCTTTTTTGTTGACCCTCTACTTTACCAAGTATGGTTTGCTTCTCCAGGGACTGGTCCCTCCTGATAACCTGTCCAAAGTATGTCAGATGAAGTCTCACCATTCTTGCATCTAAGGAGCATTCTGGCTGTACTTCTTCCAAGACAGATTTGTTCATTCTTCTGGCGTTCCATGGTATATTCAATATTCTTTGCCAAGACCATAATTCAAAGGCATCAGTTTTTCTTTGGTCTTCCTTATTCATTGTCCAGCTTTCACATGCACATGAGACAATTGAAAACACTATGACTTTGGGTCAGGTGCATCGTAGTCCTTAAAGTGACATCTTTGCTTTATAACACTTTAAAGAGATCTTTTGCGAAAGATTTACCCAGTGTAATGAGTCGTTTGATTTTTTGACTGCTGCTTCCATGGACATTGACTGTGGATCCAAGTAAAATGAAATCCTTGACAATTTCTTTTTTTTCTCCATTTATCATGATATTGCTTATTGGTCCAGTCATGAAGATTTTTGCTTTCTTTATGTTGAGATGCAATCTGTACTGAAGGCTGTGGTCTTTTATCTTCATCGGTAAATGCTTCAAGTCCTCTTCACTTTCAACAAGCAAGGTTGTGTCACCTGTATAACGCAGGTTGTTGATGAGTCTTCCTGCAATCCTGACACTCCATTCTTCTTCATATAGTCGAGCTTCTCGGATTATTTGCTCAGCATTCAGATTGAATAAATATGGATGGTGAAAGGATACAACCCTGACCACACATTCTTCCTGACTTTAAAACATGCAACATCGCCTTGTTCTGTTTGAACTACTGCCTCTTGGTCTAAGTACAGGTTCCTCAAGAGCACAATTAAATGTTGTGGAATTCCCATTCTTTGCAATGTTATCTATAACTTATTGTGATCCACACAGTCCAATATTTACCATCAGAAACTTATATCCTAAAATAATAAGGTAGAGGTGGAACTGAGAGGTGTTCTGTTCCTTTTTCTGCCTCCAGATATGCCATAGGAAAAGCTTGACTATATGTAGGATGCTGATATTATCTAACTTGTTTTTTAAAGTTATCTTTGGAATTTTTTTCCAGGGCTTAGGTCCCTTGGTGGCTCAAACAGTTAAGTGTTTGACTACTAGCCAGTAGGTTTGTGGTTCAGACCTACCCCATAGGCACCTCACAAGACAGGTCTTCTGAAATGTCATAGCCTTGAAAACCCTATGGAGGAGTTCTACACTGCACACATGGGGTTGCCATGAGTCAGAATTGACTACACAGCAATTAACAACAACATGACATGTTGTTTTGGATATTCTAAGAGGTAGTATACCATCCTCTTTAGGATAGATCTAAGTTAGAGAAATGACTAAATTTTGGAGGCATCACTGCAGAATAAGGTGAAGATCAAAACTTATAATTTCATAATTTCATTTTTAATCAAATAAGAGGTAATTCCAAACTATTGCAAATACTTTTCTTGTGTATGTGTCTATAGGTTTGTGTATACATGTTATATTGGGATAGGAGTATCAGTATCAGAAGGCAAGCAATCTTGGGTACTTGAGGGCTATGGTATTAGAAATATAGCACTGTTTCTTCATCTTGAAACGGTCACTGAAAACTGGGTAAGCAATGTACATTAACTCAGGTGGGCATTCCAATTTATTCCTGGTTTTAAATCTCAAGGACATCCTTACTGGGGACTAACTGGGTGGGGACAGTGACTGACCTAAGAGAGGAAAATGGCCAACGTTGACCAAATGGGTATTAACTGTGTGTGTGTAATAAAGGCATTGTAGAAGTGACATATCCAGAAAAATAGGGAATATTGGCAAACAGACAATCAAATATGTACCATGAAGAGAAAGGATAAGAAGAGAGGGTTGAGAGAGAAAAGGGATAGTCAGGAGAGAAAAGCCATTGTTGTAAAATTACATTCATTTGAAGAATTAGATGGATTGTCTGGAATTGTAATTCTTATGAAGTCTTGTAAAGCTTGTGCCTGCTGTCGGGCCAAAGCCAAGTGTTTCCAGATGGCCATGGTAACTAGGGGGTCCCTTGACAGCTCACTCCAGAGTCTAAAACAAATGGAAAATGAAAGGTATGGCTCCTTATTAAGATTGTCTATGTATTCAAACAATGGCATTCTTTGTCAGACATTCTGCTGGTGCTGTGACTGCTGTTCCATCAGAGAATCTATTTCAATTAAGAACAGAAGAACAGGTCTTGCTAAAACATATTACTTGATCCTATAGTATCTAGATGACATGCAGTACTTTGCAGGAAGTGAAATAAAATAGATCCACAGAGAGTTTTATAGCAAGTCCCTCTTTTTATATGCCATGTGGAATCATCAACTTCTGATAAATTTTTAAAATTTAATATATTTATGTCAGTACACATATATGCATTTATAAAATAAGAAATCACTGCAGAGATTACCTAGATGAGTTTTAACAATGAAAGGTCTATATGTACATGAAAAATGGGCATAACTGTTGTCATGAATTGAACTGTGTTCCCCAAAAATATCTGTCAACTTGGCTAGGTCATGATTACCAGTATTGTGTGATTGTCTACCATTTTGTCATCGATGTGATTTCCCTATGTGTTGTAAATCCTATCACTATGATGTAATGAGATGGATTAGAGGCAGTTATATTGATGAGATCTACAAGATTAGATAGTATCTTAAGCCAGTCTCTTTTGAGACATAAAACGATAGAGAAACGATCAGAGAAACAGGGGGACTTCATACCACCAAGAAAGCAGCACCGGGAGCAGAGTATATACTTTGGACCTGAGGTTCATGTGCTGAGATACTTCCAGACCAAGGGAAGACTGATGACAAGGACCTTCCTTCAGAGCCAATAGAAAGAAAGCCTTCCCCTGGAGCCGGTGCCCTGAATGCGGACTTTTAGCCTACTGGGCTGTGAGAGAATAAACTTTGTTAAAGCCATCCACTTGCGGTATTTCTGTTATAGCAGCGCTAGATGACTAAGGCACTCATCAAACACATTTATGAATGTTTTCAACTTCTGTACCCAAACAAGGACACTATATCAATCAATCTATCTATCTATCTATATATGGGCATCAACGAAAACCCTGGTGACATAGTGGTTAAAGTGCTACGGCTGCTAACCAAGAGTTTGGCAGTTCAAATCCATCAGGTGCTCCTTGGAAACTCTATGGGGCAGTTCTACTCTGACCTATAGGGTCGCTATGAGTCAGAATCAACTCAATGGCAAGGGGGTTCGGGTTTGGTTATGGGCATCAATAAAAGGCTAAAATTTCATCTTTACATTATGTTACAAAATAAATGTAAAGAGATACAGTCAGTTGTTTTCTGAGATTCATCAGTTTGCTCTGCCGAAGATCTGTAATAAAGGAAAAAATGTCAATTGATATATTACATAGAGGTAAACTAGAAAGCCCAGAAAACTTTTTATGTTAGAAAGACAAAAGTGAGTTGGAGATCAGGGAATGCTTAAAAGAAAATGGACATATTTGATAAACAAACCCAGTCAAATAAATACCCAATCTTGTTTTCCTTTTAAATAATATATAATATTAATTAAATAATGTATAATAGTTACTGAAAAATTACCACTTATTGTTTATTTCCTGTCTGAAATTGGCTATTGAAGTCTATACGTATTCTAGCAATGCTTTCATTCATAAAGCAAATCTATTTTTCTACAAAATATTTCTGGGAAGTAAGTAAAGTGACCTAAGATAGTATTGGTATTACTATCTTTTATCAGTTCTGACTCATAGTGACCCTATAAGACAGAGTATAACTGTCCCATAGGGTTTCCAAGGAGCTGCGGGTGGATTTGAACTGCCAAACTTTTTTTCGTTAGCAACCAAGCTCCTAACCACTATGCAACCAGGACTCCCAGGGATGTTTAGACTTCTGTTTTTGAAATATAATGTACATACTTCTTGATGATCTAGGTCATATATAAGAGCATAAGTGACTGCTGTGATGAATACAATGAGATTGTGAAAATAACTGAAAAGCCTGCCATTTGGCCCTACAATAATGGCCCCAAATAATTTATTTTCTTCAGCTGAATTTCATTAACCTTCACCCTTGCTATCTGTCCTATTTCCATTTTTGATGTAGGTCTCCATGTGCATGCCGGGCAGGAGCTACTTTCTGTTATTTTCCTGGAACTGCCCTGGGTATGAGAAGAGTTTTTTGACATCTGACTGTTATTCTTCTTTTCCAAATATATATGGAAATTTTTGTAAAATTTCCAGTTTTAAGGGATCATATGGTTCTTTTTCTGGAATGATTGCTTTTGCCCCTCCAACTCAAGTCGTAAGTTCGGCCCAACTCTGGAATTCATGAGGCCTTTGTCTCTCCCTCCATTTTATCTTCCATTTCTCTAGACTCCATGTGGAATTACAGTGAGCACCCTGCAGGTTAAAAAGTATTTTTCTAATACTTTCTTGTTAAACAGTTCTTTCTTCTCACATGGATTTTTATCTTCTTGAGAATAAGCACACAGCTTTATAATTTTTGAATTCTTCAAGTAGAATTCTACATAAAAACATGCTCGTAAATTTTGGTGGATCGTTAATCTAAACTCTGTATTTCTTAAATCTATCAATTATTTTGTATTTTATATAAATGAAACTCAACTTTCCAGCAAATGCATACAATTGTACGCCAATTTAAATGGTTTCTCCTTTCTCTTTTCCCTGTTCTCCTAGTCTGCTCCCAGTTTTCAAGAGGAGTCTATGCCATTTTTGGATTTTATGACAAGAAATCTGTAAATACCATCACGTCGTTTTGTGGAACGCTCCATGTCTCCTTCATCACTCCCAGCTTCCCGACAGATGGCACACACCCATTTGTCATTCAGATGAGACCTGACCTCAAAGGAGCACTTCTTAGCTTGATTGAATACTATCAATGGGATAAGTTTGCATATCTCTATGACAGTGACCGAGGTAAGTAACAAAATCTAACTCTTTGTAATGGGGCAGACTTAATGCCTGTATGTGTCACTTACATATGATGTTATAGAGCTATAAAGGTGTATTAAAATTCAAGGATTGCTTGGTTTAATTTTGCTGAATAAATGAGTAATGCAATTGGAAACATGGGAAGCATATTTAGAGTATCACACAAACAAAGTGAATGCACAATTTGCAGATGTAAACTGTGTCAACACTATGCCCAAATGTGCAGTTGTAAAACAAAACAAAACATATTCTGGTGCATGGTAGTTGTTGTTGTTGTTAGGTGCCGTCGAGTCAGTTCCGACTCATAGTGACCCTATGCACAACAGAACGAAACACTGCCTGGTCCTGAGCCATCATTACAATCATTGCTATGCTTAAGCTCATTGTTGCAGCCACTGTGTCAATCCACCTCCTTGAGGGCCTTCCTCTTTTCTGCTGGCCCTGTATTCTGCCAAGCATGATGTCCTTCTCCAGGGACTGATCCCTCCTGACAACATGTCCAAAGTGTGTAAGACACAGTCTCGCCATCCTTGCCTCTAAGGAGCATTCTGGCTGTAGTTCGTCCAAGACAGATTTGTTCGTTCTTTTGGCAGTCCATGGTATATTCAATATTCTTCGCCATCACCACAATTCAAAGGCATCAATTCTTCTTCGGTCTTCCTTATTCATTGTCCAGCTTTAACATGCATATGACGTGATAGAAAATACCATGGCTTGGGTCAGGCGCACCTTAGTCTTCAGGGTGACATCTTTGCTCTTCAACACTTTGAGGAGGTCCTTTGCAGCAGATTTCCCCAATGCAATGCATCTTTTGATTTCTTGACTGCTGCTTCCATGGCTGTTGATTGTGGATCCAAGTAAAATGAAATCCTTGACAACTTTAATCTTTTCTCCGTTTATCATGATGTTGCTCATTGGTCCAGTTGTGAGGATTTTTGTTTTCTTTATGTTGAGGCGCAATCCATACTGAAGGCTGTGGTCTTTGATCTTCATTAGTAAGTGCTTCAAGTCCTCTTCACTTTCAGCACGCAAGGTTGTGTCATCTGTATAACGCAGGCTGTTAATAAGTCTTCCACCAATCCTGATGCCCTGCTCTTCTTCGTATAGTCCAGCTTCTCGGATTACTTGCTCAGCATAAGATTGAATAGGTATGGTGAAAGAATACAAACCTGACGCACACCTTTCCTGAATTTAAACCAGTCAGTACCCCCTTGTTATGTCCAAACAACCACCTCTTGATCTATGTAAAGATTCCTCATAAGCAAAATTAAGTGTTCTGGAATTCCCATTCTTCGCAATGTTATCCATAGTTTGTTATGATCCACACTGTTGAATGCCTTTGCATAGTCAATAAAACACAGGTAAACATCCTTCTGGTATTCTCTGCTTTCAGCATGGTAGTTAAGACCCCATAATGACTGTGTCACTAGTCTAGGTGAGTGAAGTGGCTGCCTTGAAAAGTGGTTTAAGTAAAATTTAAATAATAACATAATAAGAAATTATATGCTTATTTACATTTATTAGGCATTTCATATATGAAAGTTTTATCAGGCAGGTAGCATTATTACCCTTGCTTTAGCATAAGATCCCTGAATATTAGAGAAGTTACAGGCCTTGCCCAGAATCAATGTATTGTATATTTTTTAATATCAAATTCTACATGATTTTTTTCTTTTTTTTTTTTATAATAGTTTTTATTGAGCTTTAGGTGAACGTTTACAAATCAAGTCAGTCTGTCACATATAAGCCTATATACAACTTACTCCTTACTCCCACTTACTCTCCCCCTAATGAGTCAGCCCTTCCAGTCTCTCCTTTCGTGACAATTTTGCCAGTTTCTAACCCTCTCTACCCTCCCATCTCCCCTCCAGACAGGAGATGCCACCATAGTCTCTCAAGTGTCCACCTTATACAAGTAGCTCACTCTTCATCAGCATCTCTCTCCTACCCATTGTCCAGTTCCTTCCATGTCTGATGAGTTGTCTTCGGGAATGGTTCCTGTCCTGGGCCAACAGAAGGTTTGGGGACCATGACCGCCGGGATTCCTCTAGTCTCAGTCAGACCATTAAGTCTGGTCTTTTTATGTGAGTTTGGGGTCTGCATCCCACTGATCTCCTGCTCCCTCAGGGGTTCTCTGTTGTGCTTCCTGTCAGGGCAGTCATCAGTTGTGGCCGGGCACCAACTAGTTCTTCTGGTCTCAGGATGATGTAAGTCTCTGGTTCATGTGGCCCTTTCTGTCTCTTGGGCTCATAGGTATCGTGTGACCTTGGTGTTCTTCATTCTCCTTTGATCCAGGTGGGTTGAGACCAATTGATGCACCTTAGATGGCCGCTTGTTAGCATTTAAGACCCCAGATGTCACATTTCAAAGTGGGATGCAGAATGTTTTCATAATAGAATTATTTTGCCAATTGACTTAGAAGTCCCCTTAAGCCATAGTCCCCAAACCCCTGCCCTTGCTCCGCTGACCTTTGAAGCATTCAGTTTATCCCGGAAACTTCTTAGCTTTTGGTCCAGTCCAGCTGAGCTAACCTTCCGTGAATTCAGTATTGTCCTTCCCTTCACCTAAAGTAGTACTTATCTACTAACTAATCAGTAAATAGCCTTCTCCCGCCCTCCCTCCCTCCCCTCCTCATAACCACAAAAGTATGTGTTCTTCTCAGTTTATGCTATTTCTCAAGATCTTATAATAGTGGTCTTATACAATATTTGTCCTTTTGCCTCTGACTAATTTCGCTCAGCATAATGCCTTCCAGGTTCCTCCATGTCATGAAATGTTTCAGAGATTCGTCACTGTTCTTTATCGATGCGTAGTATTCCATTGTGTGAATATACCACAATTTATTTAACCATTCATCCGTTGATGGACATCTTGGTTGCTTCCAGCTTTTTGCTATTGTAAACAGAGCTGCAATAAACATGGGTGTGCATGTATCTGTTTGTATGAAGGCTCTTATTTCTCTAGGGTATATTCCGAGGAGTGGGATTTCTGTTTATGGTAGTTCTATTTCTAACTTTTTAAGAAAACGCCGGATAGATTTCCAAAGTGGTTGTACCATTTTACATTCCCACCAGCAGTGTATGAGTTCCAGTATCTCCGCAGCCTCTCCAACATTTATTATTTTGTGTTTTTTGGGTTAATGCCAGCCTTGTTGGAGTGAGATGGAATCTCATCGTAGTTTTAATTTGCATTTCTCTAATAGCTAATGATCGAGAGCATTTTCTCATGTATCTGTTAGCTGCTGAATATCTTCTTTAGTGAAGTGCGTGTTCATATCCTTTGCCCACTTCTTGATTGGGTTGTTTGTCTTTTTGTGGTTGAGTTTTAACAAAATCTTATAGATTTTAGAGATCAGGCGCTGGTCTGAGATGTCATAGCTGAAAATTCTTTCCCAATCTGTAGGTGGTGTTTTTACTCTTTTGGTGAAGTCTTTAGATGAGCATAGGTGTTTGATTTTTAGGAGCTCCCACTTATCTGGTTTCTTTTTGTCATTTTTGGTAATGTTTTGTATTCCGTTTATGCCTTGTATTAGGGCTCCTAAGTTTGTCCCTATTTTTTCTTCCATGATCTTTATCGTTTTAGTCTTTATGTTTATGTCTTTAATCCACTTGGAGATAGTTTTTGTGCATGGTGTGAGGTATGTGTCCTGTTTCATTTTTTTGCAAATGGATATCCAGTTATGCCAGCACCATTTGTTAAAAAGACTGTCATTTCCCCAGTTAACTGACACTGGGCCTTTGTCAAATATCAGCTGCTCATATACGGATGGATTTATATCTGGGTTCTCAATTCTGTTCCACTGGTCTATGTGCCTGTTGTTTTACCAGTACCAGGCTGTTTTGACTAGTGTGGCTGTATAATAGGTTCTAAAATCAGGTAGAGTGAGGCCTCCCACTTTCTTCTTCTTTTTCAGTAATGCTTTACTTATCCGAGGCTTCTTTCCCTTCCATATGCAGTTGGTGATTTGTTTCTCTATCACATTAAAAAATGTCATTGGAATTTGGATCGGAAGTGCATTGTATGTATAGATGGCTTTTGGTAGAACAGACGTTTTTACAATGTTAAGTCTTCCTATCCATGCGCAAGGTATGCTTTTCCACTTAAGTAGGTCCTTTTTAGTTTCGTGTAGTAGTACTTTGTAGTTTTCTTTGTATAGGTCTTTTACATCTTTGGTAAGATTTATTCCTAAGTATTTTACCTTCTTGGGGGCTACTGTGAATGGTATTGATTTGGTGATTTCCTCTTCAATGTTCTTTTTGTTGATGTAGAGGAATCCAAGTGATTTTTGTATGTTTATTGTATAACCTGAGACTCTGCCAAACTCTTCTATTAGTTTCAGTAGTTTTCTGGAGGATTCCTTAGGGTTTTCTGTGTATAAGATCATGTCATCTGCAAGCAGAGATCATTTGACTTCCTCCTTGCCAATCCGGATGCCCTTTATTTCTTTGTCTGGCCTAATTGCTCTGGCTAGGACTTCTAGCACAATGTTGAATAAGAGTGGTGATAAAGGGCATCCTTGTCTGGTTCCCGTTCTCAAGGGAAATGCTTTCAGGCTCTCTCCATTCAGAGTGATGTTGGCTGTTGGCTTTGTATAGATGCCCTTTATTATGTTGAGGAATTTTCCTTCAATTCCTATCTTGCTGACAGTTTTTATCATAAGTGGGTGTTGGGCTTTGTCAAATGCCTTTTCTGCATCAACTGATAAGATCATGTGGTGTTTGTCTTTTGTTTTATTTATATGGTGGATTACAGTAATGGTTTTTCTAATATTAAACCAGCCTTGCATACAAAAAAAAAACCCAGTGTTGTCGATACCTGGTATAAATCCCACTTGATCGTGGTGGATTATTTTTTTGATATGTTGTTGAATTCTATTGGCTAGAATTTTGTTGAAGATTTTTGCATCTATGTTCATGAGGGATATAGGTCTGTAATTTTCTTTTTTTGTGATGTCTTTACCTGGTTTTGGTATCAGGGAGATGGTGCATTCATAGAATGAGTTGGTTAGTATTCCGTCATTTTCTATGCTTTGAAATACCTTTAGTAGTAGTGGTGTTATCTCTTCTCTGAAAGTTTGGTAGAACTCTGCAGTATAGCCATCCGGGCCAGGGCTTTTATTTGTTGGGAGTTTTTTGATTACCTTTTCAATCTCTTTTTTTGTTATGGGTCTATTTGTTCTACTTCTGATTGTGTTAGTTTAGGTAGGTAGTGTTTTTCTAGGAATTCATCCATTTCTTCTAGGTTTGCAACTTTGTTAAAGTACAATTTTTCATAATAATCTGATATGATTCTTTTAATTCCAGTTGAGTCTGTGTGATGTGACCCATCTCGTTTCTTATTTGGGTTATTTGTTTTCTTTCCTGTATTTCTTTAGTCATTCTGGCCAATGGTTTATCAATTTTGTTAATTTTTTCAAAGAACCAGCTTTTGGCTTTGTTAATTCTTTCAATTGTTTTTCTGTTCTCTTTTAATTCATTTAGTTCAGCTCTAATTTTTATTACTTGTTTTCTTCTGGTGTCTGATGGATTCTTTTGTTGCTCACTTTCTATTTGTTCAAGTTGTAGGAACAGTTCTCTGATTTTGGCTCTTTCTTCTTTTTGTATGTGTGCATTTATCAATATAAATTGGCCTCTGAGCACTGCTTTTGCTGTGTCCCAGAGGTTTTGATAGGAAGTATTTTCATTCTCGTTGCATTCTATGAATGTCTTTATTCCCTCCTTAATGTCTTCTATAACCCAGTCTTTTTTCAGCAGGGTATTGTTCAGTTTCCAAGTGTTTGATTTCTTTTCCCTAATTTTTCTGTTATTGATTTCCACTTTTATGGCCTTGTGGTCTGAGAAGATGCTTTGTAATATTTCGATGTTTTGGATTATGCAAATGTTTGTTTATGACCTAATATGTGGTCTATTCTAGAGAATGTTCCATGTGTGCTAGAAAAAAAAGTATACTTTGTAGCAGTTGGGTGGAGAGTTCTGTATAAGTCAATGAGGTCAAGTTGGTTGATTGTAGTAATTAGGTCTTCCGTGTCTCTATTGAGCTTCTTACTGGATGTCCTGTCCTTCTCCGAAAGTGGTGTGCTGAAGTCTCCTACTATAATTGTGGAGGTGTCTATCTCACTTTTCAGTTCTGTTGTAATTTGTTTTATGTATCTTACAGCCTTGTCATTGGGTGCATAAATATTTAATATGGTTATATCTTCCTGGTCAATTGTCCCTTTTATCATTATGTAGTGTCCTTCTTTATCCTTTGTGGTGGATTTAAGTTTAAAGTCTATTTTGTCAGAAATTAATATTGCTACTCCTCTTCTTTTTTGCTTATTGTTTGCTTGATATATATGTTTTTTCCATCCTTTGAGTTTTAGTTTGTTTGTGTCTCTAAGTCTAAGGTGTGTCTCTTGTAGGCAGCATATAGACGGATCGTGTTTCTTTATCCAGTCTGAGACTCTCTGTCTCTTTATTGGTGCGTTTAGTCCATTTACATTCAGTGTAATTATAGATAAGTACGTGTTTAGTGCTGTCATTTTGATGCCTTTTTATGTGTGTTGTTGACAATTTCATTTTTCCGCTTACTTTTTTGTGCCGAGACGTTTTTCTTTGTAAATTGTGTGTTCCTCATTTTCGTAGTATTTGACTTTATGTTTGCTGAGTTGTTACTTTTTCTTGGTTTTTATTTTGAGTTATGGAGTTGTTTTACCTCTTTGTGGTTACCTTAATATTTACCCCCCATTTTTCTAAGTAAAAACCTAACTCGTATTGTCCTATATCGCCTTGTATCCCTCTCCATATGTCAGTTCTATGCCACCTGTATTTAGTCCCTCTTTTTGATTATTGTGATCTTTTATGTATTGACTTCAATGATTCCCTGTTTTGAGCGTTGTTTTTTTTTTTTTTTAATTAATCTTAATTTGTTTTTGTGATTTCCCTATTTGAGTTGATATCAGGGTGCTCTGCTCTGTGACCCTGTGCTGTGCTGGTATCTGATATTATTGGTTTTCTGATCAAACAATTTCCTTTAGTATTTCTTGTAGCTTTGGTTTGGTTTTTGCAAATTCTCTAAGCTTGTGTTTATCTGTTAATGTCTTAATTTCGCCTTCATATTTCAGAGAGAGTTTTGCTGGATATATGATCCTTGGCTGGCAGTTTTTCTCCTTCAGTGCTCTGTATATGTCATCCCATTGCCTTCTTGCCTGCATGGTTTCTGCTGAGTAGTCTGAACTTATATTCTTATTGATTCTCCATTGTAGGAGACCTTTCTTTTATCCCTGGCTGCTTTTAAAATTTTCTCTTTATCTTTGGTTTTGGCAAGTTTGATGATAATATGTCTTGGTGATTTTCTTTTTGGATCAATCTTAAATGGGGTTCAATGAGCATCTTGGATAGATATCCTTTCGTCTTTCATGATGTCAGGGAAGTTTTTTGCCAACAGATCTTCAACTATTTTCTCTGTGTTTTCTGTTGTCCCTCCCTGTTCTGGGACTCCAATCACACGCAAGTTATTCTTGATAGAGTCCCACATGATTCTTAGGGTTTCTTCATTTTTTAAAATTCTTTTATCTGATTTTTTTCAGCCATATTGGTGTTAATTCCCTGGTCCTCCAGATCTCCCAGTCTGCATTCTAATTGCTTGAGTCTGCTCCTCTGACTTCCTATTGCGTTGTCTAATTCTGTAATTTTATTGTTAATCTTTTGGTTTTCTGAACGCTGTCTCTCTATGGATTCTTGCAACTTATTAATTTTTCCACTATGTTCTTGAATAATCTTTTTGAGTTCTTCAACTGCTTTATCAGTATGTTCCTTGGCTTTTTCTGTAGATTGCCTTATTTCATTTCTGAGGTCATCCCTGATGTCTTGAAGCATTCTGTAAATTAGTTTTTTATATTCTGTCTCTGGCAATTCCAGGATTGTATCTTCATTTGGGAAAGATTTTCATTCTTTAGTTTGGGGAGTTGTAGAAGCAATCACGGTCTGCTTCTTTATGTGGTTTGATATTGACTGCTGTCTCCGAGCCATCACTAAGATATTGCAGTGATTTATTCTGTATTTGCTCACTGAGTCTTATCTTGTTTTGTTCTCTTTCAATACACATAGATGGGCTACTAGATTGAGCTGTCTTGGTTGTTGTAGCCCTTGACTCACTTATGTCGTATTACCAGCTGGTTTGAGCTGTTACCAGATATATAAGCCTGAGTCCATTCACTATTCTTAGGTAGAATCTGATTTTGGGTCCACCTAGAGAAGTAGTGGTGATAGTTGTGTGCACCAGACCTTAGGCCCCTAATGCAAGTACCTCTAGAAATTGGTAGGTGTCACCCTTCTTAGACCCTTAAGGCAGGAGGCTAGGTGGTCTGGGAGGAGCTTCAGCCCTTAGTTCCCTGTTGTGGATCAGTGAGGGCTCTGTTGAATATGCAGAGATATCAGACCTGGGCAACTTGTCTTTCCAGTTATCCGCTAAAACAATTGCAGTCAGATCCCTATCAGAAATGCCTTTGCATTATAATAGCTACCTTGTTCCTTGTAGGGATGAAAACCCAGGACTGTGGATCACATATGCTTGGCTGAAGCTGGTTCTGTGTTTTTAGTCCAATTAGAGAAGGATTTTTGGTCCCTGGGTTTTTTGTGGTTGCTTCTCTCAGGCCAGATGAATGGGTTAGGAAAAGAGCAAAAAAAAAAAAAAAAAAGGAAAAGAAAAAAGCGCAGAGCAGTTCTCCCTCTGGCTCAGGAAATTCCAATGTTAATGAAGCCGCCTGGGAAGGGGAGGGAAGGATTCAAATAAACAGGAGAGGGTAGCACTGTAGAATATAGACAAAGTTACTTATCTTGCTTGGGATGACTGTTTTATCTGAGATTCCTGAGGGGCGCATCGACTGTGTGTGCTGGGTGGGTAGAGATTGTCCCCGATGGTCAGGCCTGCGTCCCGTGCTTGCACTGTCTCAGAAGCCGCGGTTAGTTCCTCTGCTCCCTATCCAAAGCCCAGAGCCAAGGTTCCCCAGCTGGGATGCTGCACTCCCGGCTCCAAAACCAGTCGCTGCCTCCCAGTGACTTCTCCTCCTGTCAGCTGTGTCGCTGTGCTGCCTGCGTGCACTGGCTGGGCTTCCCCCGAGGTCAGTTCAGGGGGCTAGGGCTGCGCCCCGTTTTTGCGCCATCTCAGGAAGCTGTGCTTAGCCCCTTTGCGCCCAGTCCAAAGCCTGGCGCCAAGGTTTCCTAACTGGGACGCTGGCTCCAGGCTCTGAAAACAGTCGCTGCTTCCCCTTGGTTGTTCGTTCTCAGTCTCTGTCACTCAGGTCAACTCTTTAGATCTGTGTTTGATGGTCAGGGTTCGTAAATTGTCATGTATGTGATCGATTCACTTGCTTTTCCGAGTCTTTGTTGCAAGAGGGATCCGAGGTAGCGTCTACCTAGTCAGCCATCTTGGCCCCGCCTCTGATTTTTTTCAAGTTTTAAAGAGTCTTTATTGATGCCATAGATTGTTAATTTTGTTTTTCTCTTTTTTCATACTCTTTTTTTCTTTTTACAGTTTTTATTGTGCTTTAAGTGAAAGTTTACAAGTCAAGTCAGTCTCTCACACAAAAACTTATATATACGTTGCTACATACTCCCAAAAGCCCGCTCTCTCCCTCCACTCTCTCTTTTCGTGTCCATTTCACCAGCTTTTAACCCCCTCTTTCCTCTCATCTCCCCTCCAGGCAGGAGATGCCAACATAGTCTCAAATGTCCACCTGATCCAGGAAGCTCACTCCTCATCAGCATCCCTCTCCAACCAATTGTCCAGTCCAATCCATGTCTGAAGAGTTGGCCTTGGGAATGGTTCCTGTCCTGGGCCAAAAGAAGTTCTGGGGGCCATGACCACTGAGGTCCTTCTAGTCTCAGTCAGACCATTAAGTCTGGTTTTTTTATGAGAATATGGGGTCTGCATCCCACTACTCTCCTGCTCCCTCAGGGGTTCTCTGTTGTGTTCCCTATCTGGGCAGTCATCGGTTATAGCCAGGCACCATCTAGTTCTTCTGGTCTCAGGATGATGTAGTCTCTGGTTCATGTAGCCCTTTCTGTCTCTTGGGCGCATAATTACCTTGTGTCCTTGGTGTTCTTCATTCTCCTTTGATCCAGGTGGGTTGAGACCAATTCATGCATCTTAGGTGGCTGCTTGCTAGGGTTTAAGACCCCAGACTCCACTCTTCAAAGTGAGATGCAGAATGTTTTCTTAATAGATTTTATTATGCCAATTGACTTAGATGTCCCCTGAAACCATGTTCCCCAAACCCCGCCCCTGCTACACTGGCCTTTGAAGCATTCAGTTTATTCAGAAAACTTCTTTGCTTTTGGTTTAGTCCAATTGTGCTGACCTCCCCTCTATTGTGTGCTTGTCTTTCCCTTCACCTAAAAGTTCTTATCTACTATCTAATTAGTGAATGCCCTTCTACCACCCTCCCTCCCTTCCCCCTATCATAACCACAAAAGAATGTTTTCTTGTCTGTTTAAACTATTTCTGAAGTTCTTATAATAGTGGTCTTATACAATATTTGTCCTTTTGCAACTAATTTCACTCAGCATAATGCCTTCCAGGTTCCTCCATGTTATGAAATGTTTCACAGATTTCTCACTGTTCTTTATCATTGCGTAGTATTCCACTGTGTGAATATACCATAATTTATTTATCCATTCATCTGTTGATGGGCACCTTGGTTGCTTCATCTTTTTGGTATTGTAAACAGTGCTGCAATAAACATGGGTGTGCGTATATCTGTTCGTGTAGAGTCTCTTATTTCTCTAGGATATATTCAGAGGAGTGGGATTGCTGGATCCTATGGTAGTTCTATTTCTAGTTTTTTAAGGAAGCGCCAAATCGATTTCCAAAGTGGTTGTACCATTTTACATTCCCACCAGCAATGTATAAGTGTTCCAATCTTTCCACAGCCTCTTCAACAGCATTTATTATTTTGTGTTTTCTGGATTAATGCCAGCCTTGTTGGAGTGAGATGGAATCTCATAGTAGTTTTGATCTGCATTTCTCTAATGGCTAATGATCATGAACTTTTCCTTATCTATCTGTTAGCGACCTGAATGTCTTCTTTAGTGAAGTATCCATATCTTTTGCCCATTTTTTAATTGGGCATTTGTCTTTTTGTAGTTGAGTTTTTGCTGTATCATGTAGATTTTAGAGATCAGGAGCTGATCGGAAATGTCATAGCTAACAACTTTTTTCCAGTCTGTAGGTAGTCTTTTTATTCTTTTGGTGAAGTCTTTGGATGAGCATAGGTGTTTGATTTTTAGAAGCTCCCCGTTATCTAGTTTTTCTTCTGCATTCTTAATAATGTTTCGTATACTGTTTATGCCATGTATTAGGGCTCCTAACGTTGTCCCTATTTTTTCTTCCATGATCTTTCTCGTTTTAGATTTTATATTTAGGTCTTTGATCCATTTCGAGCTCATTTTTGTGCTTGGAGTAAGGTATGGGTTTTGTTTCATTTTTTTTGCAGATGGATATGCAGTTATGCCAGCACCATTTGTTAAAAAGACTGTCTTTCCCTCGTTTAACTGTTTGGGGGCTTTGTCAAATATCAACTGCTCGTATGTGGATGGATTTATGTCTGGATTCTCAATTCTGTTCCATTGGTCCATGTATCTGTTGTTGTACCAGTACCAGGCTGTTTTGACTAGTGTGGCAGTATGATATGTTCTAAAATCAGGTAAAGTAAGGCCTCCCACTTTTTTCTTCTTTTTCAGTAATGCCTTATTTATCTGGGGCCTCTTTCCCTTCCATATGAATTTGGTGATTTGTTTTTCCATCTCCTTAGAGAATGTCGTTGGGATTTGGATCGGAATTGCATTAAATCGCTTTTGGTAGAACAGACATTTTTTAATGTTAAATCTTCCTATCCATGAGCAAGGTATGTTTTCCACTTATGTAAATCTCTTTTGGTTTCTTGCAGAAGTGTACTGTAATTTTCTTTGTATAAGCCTTTACATGTCTGGTAAGATTTATTCCTGAGTATTTTATCTTCTTATTATAATATTTTTTTTTTATTTTATCTTCTTGGGGGCTACTGTAAACGGCACTGATTTGGTGATTTCCTCTTTGATGTTCTTTTTGTTGGTGTAGAGGAATCCAACTGATTTTTGTATGTTTATCTTGTGTTCTGATACTCTGCTGAACTCTTCTATTAGTTTCAGTAGTTTTCTGGAGGATTCCTTAGGGTTTTCTGTGTATAAGATCACATCATCTGCAAATAGAGATACTTTTACATCTTCCTTGCCAATCTGGATGTCCTTTATTTCTTTACGTAGCCTAATGGCTCTGGCTTGGACCTCCAATGCAATGTTGACTAAGAGCGGTGATAAAGGGCATCCTTGTCTGGTTCCCGATCTCATGGGAATGCTTTCAGGCTCTCTCCATTTAGAATGATGTTGGCTGTTGGCTTTGTATAAATGCCCTTTATGATGTTGAGGAATTTTACTTCTATTCCTATTTTGCCGAGAGTTTTTATCATGAAAGTGTGTTGAACTTTGTCAAATGCCTTTTTTGCATCAACTGATAAAATCATGTGATTCTTGTCTTTTGTTTTATTTATGTGGTGGATTACATTAATTGTTTTTCTAATGTTGAACCATCCCTGCATACCTTGTCTGAATCCCACTTGGTCATGGTGAATTCTTTTTTTGATATGTTGTTGAATTCTATTGGCTAGAATTTTGTTGAGGATTTTTGCATCTATGTTCATGAGGGATGTAAGTCTATAATTTTCTTTTCTTGTGGTGTCTTTACCTGGTTTTGGTATCAGGGATATGGTGGCTTCATCGAATGAGTTTGGTAGTATTCCATCCTTTTCTATGCTCTGAAATACCTTTAGTAGTAGTGGTGTTAACTCTTTTCTGAAAGTTTGATAGAAGTCTGCAGTGAAGCCGTCAGGGCTGGGGCTTTTTTTGCTGGGAGTCTTTTGATTACCTTTTCAATCTCTTTTGTTATGGGTCTATTTAGTAGTTCTACTTCTGTTTGTGTTAGTTTAAGTAAGTAGTGTGTTTCTAGGAATTCATCCATTTCTTCTAGGTTTTCAAATTTGTTAGAATACAGTTTTTCATATGATTCTTTTAATTTCAGTTGGGTCTGTTGTAATATCACCCATCTCATTTCTTATTGGGATTTTTTGCTTCCTCTCCTGTTTTTCTTTTGTCAGTTTGGCCAATGGTTTATCAATTTTTTTGATATTTTCAAAAAAACAGCTTTTGGTCTTGTTAATTCTTTCAATTGTTTTTCTGTTTTCTATTTCATTTAGTTCAGCTCTCATTTTTATTATTTGTTTTCTTCTGGTGTCTGAGGGTTTCTTTTGTTGCTCTCTTTGTATTTGTTCAAGTTGTAGGGATAGTTCTTTGATTTTGACCCTTTCTTCTTTTTGTATGTGTGCATTTATTGATATAAATTGGCTTCTGAGCACTGCTTTTGCTGTGTCCCAAAGGTTCTGATAGGAAGTATTTTCATTCTCATTGGATTCTATGAATTTCTTTATTCCATCTTTAATGTTTTCTATAATCCAGTCTTTTTTGAGCAGGGTATTGTTCAGTTTCCAAGTATTTGATTTCTTTTCCCTGCTTTTCCTGTTATTGATTTCCACTTTTTGGCCTTATGGTCAGAGAAGATGCTTTGTAATATTTCAATGTTTTGGATTCTGCTAAGGCTTGCTTTATGACCTAATACGTCATCTATTCTAGAGAATGTTCCATGTGCAGTAGAAAAGAAAGTATACTTGGTTGCTCTTGTTTGGAGTGTTCTGTATATGTCTATGAGGTCAAGTTTGTTGATTGTGGCATTTAGATCTTCCGTGTCTTTATTGAGCTTCTTTCTGGATGTCCTGCTCTTCACTGAAAGTGGTGTGTTGAAGTCTTGTACTATTATTTTGGATCTATCTCTCTCACTTTAATAGGCAAAGCAATGTCAAACATCAAATATCCACCTCTCCACTGCACAGCTGAAGTGGTTGGAGTCTGCCAACAAGGGCCTATGCTACCGAAATAGGCCCACATGGGTCCATGCAGAAGGGAAAGGTGCTCAAAGTCCACGGATGGTTTATGATTGGACAGGAGCTGCTTCTGTCCTGAGCTCCCCTGGTTAGTGGAGCTAGCAAATTATCCTTTCCCCCAGTTGCAAATTTTTTCCTTCCCCAAGGCTAGGAGGATGGCTCTAGTTGCTCAACAGGGCCTATCTCAGGCCCAGGGAATTCAGCCGCTGAAGCCAGCTTGGGGGTGGTGGGGCACAGTAAAATATACACAAGTACTTAGCTTTTGCGAAGAGCCCCGTTATTCTCAGGTTTCAGAGGTGTGAGTAGGCTGGGTGGCTGGGTGCTTCTCCCTGAGGAAACTGCAGCTGAACGCTAGTACCTTCCCGCTGATGCCGCCACTCCAGGAATGGTGCCTCAGGGCTCCCTGGAATTCAGGTCCAGTAACTCCCCTTCGCTTCTGAACCATCTCTTCCTCCCCCTGCCCCTCAGTTCATTTTCTAAGCTTGCCTTTGAAGCTCAGGGCTCCCAGCTTGTCATATATATACTCTTTTCACTTGTTTTTTTGCGTGTTTATTGTAAAGAGGGCTCACCAGAAGCGTCTGTCTATTCTGCCATCTTGTCCCCACCTCAACATGATTGTTTATCATGGGACAATTCTAATTATCATCCATGTTGGATAAAGATTTAGCTCATTATAGTAAGTTTATTGGGGGCGAGTGGGGTGGGTTTTACCTCACTTCATGATTCCCATACCTCGTGTTGTGAAGTTTAGCATTGGCAGATTTGCCTCATTTACATATTGTAGAATCCCAGATTTTCTTAAGCATTCCTGGATCTATGATTTGGCTTTAGTGAGTGTGTATACCTCTCTAAAATTATATGAAGCATTTTGTGTGTATGTTCATGTATGTATTTTTTTTAAAGAAAGTATCCCTATGAGATCCATAGACCAGCCCAAAAGGGTTAAGGAGCTCTATTGTAACAGTACATAAGTATCAAAGTCAGCTCCTCAGCAGTTTGCTTCTTGGAATAATTAAAGGTTCAAATGAAAGTCAGAAGCCTGTTTTGACCAAGATAGGCACCTTGTTAACCTGCAAGGGCATTCAAGAAAAGAGCCGGCAGTCAGTCAATTCTCCATTGATTTGTTTGTCACCATTTGCTGCAGTGATTCTGAGTGAGGAGTGCTCAGGCTAGGTGTCTGATTCTCTGTCCCATCATCCTAGTCGTGGTAATGAGACCATTCAGTGGAAAAGTGAGTCAGCACTCTGCAAGATTAAAAAAATGAAAAAGTGACGTCAACAACTTTTTCTTCCTGCTTTGAGAAGGGAGAGCGTTGCTGTTCCCGTGGGGAATGGAACACTAAAACGTTGAACCACTTAGAGTAAATATGGATTCCAATGTGCTTGGTGATTCTGAAACACACCTCTTACTAATGTGATAAAAGTGCTTGTAAAACTAATCTTACTAAATTCTACTTTTTTTTTTTTCTTTGCTCTCTGTTAACTCACTTAGGACTCTGTCATGTTAATAAAACCAGCTAGAAACCTCAGAGCATTCTTAACACCTCCTTCACCCTTGCACCGTGCTGACGTGATTTCTACCAGCTGAATAATTTCCTATCGATGTCCTCTGTTTTTATCATATTATAGCAGTCCAAGCCACCTCTGTGCATTTAGTACCTTGTTTCCCCACCCCCATGCTTGTCTCTCTTTGATCTGTTTTTCAAAATATAGGCAAGATTATCATTTTTAAAATGCTATTCTGACCACATAACTCCCATGGTTAAGTCAATGGCTTCTCATTATAATGAGGGTAAAATTGAAGAAAAAGAAAAAAACTTAACATGGCTTTAAGGTGTTATAGTATCTGGTTCCTGCCCAACTCTCCACCTTATGCTCCTGTCCTGTTCACTCACTAAGCTAAACCTACCTGATTTTCTTTCACTTTCTCAGATGCTGCAAACGCCTCCCCCCTAAATCTCTGCAGGCATCTTTCTAATTCTCACTCCTCCTTCATGTCTCAGTTCATATGCCATTTCCTCAGGGATGCCTTTTACGTATTTTCTCCCAAAGCACTCTCATTTTCTCCTTCATGAATTTATTTGACATTCTTATCACAGTTTATAATTAATAGTTGTGTTCATTCTTTATTTCTAGAACAGCTCATGACACTCCTGCTATGTTCTGGGGACTATTTTAGTCACATGGGCTAATGGCTATGTTTTTTATTTAAGGCCTGGCTAAAAAAAAAAAAAAAAAAAAAAATTTTTTTTTTTTTTTATAAGCTCCAGGAAGACAATGTCCAGGCATGTTTTGTTCACTACTCTACACTTGGTCCTTAAGATAATGCTGCAACAAAGTTGATGTTTCATACGTAGGTCTTAATGAATGAGTCAAACATCTATGTATTTTGAGCTTGAGATGGTATTAGAAGTTAAGACTTGGTAATTTAAAGGACCAGAAGATAAATTCTTGCATGTATCCTTTTGGTTTTCACTGTTTGACAAGGTTGAAGGCGGCATTTTTAGTTTAGGAAATTGTTTCACCCTCATCCTCACCCTCACTCACCCACACCCTTTAATTAAAACTGAACTTTTGAGAAAATTAAAATAGACAACAGCTGACAAACAGAAAAAGAGAAACTCTAGTGTTTAAAGAGAGACAGGCTCTGGAGAATTATCAGATGAATGTGGATAAATTCATGTACTTGTGAACGGAATCTGGGAAATTTTGAAATGGTTTTATTAATACTTTAAACATATTAAATGAAATTACAGGGATGAGATAATCTCCAATCATTGAATTATACAAACTGATTTGCTTTCAAGCGCATTTTCTGAGAGATGACCATTAAAGTGATAATATTAAGTAATTACACATTAAAGCCAAAAATGACCTTAGGGATACATTTTCAAGATGTTATCAAGTAGTGCTGTTTTTTTTTTTTTTTTCCGTTTTAAAGTAGCACTGATGTTTTAATATGAAGGGTATTGTACTGGTATTACTCTGAAACTATATTCAGATATAAATATGTAAGAATCTCAAAATACTGTCTATAGACTTGGCTTTTTAAATGTTTTATTTGGCACATAGAAATAGAATTTTTGCCCTATGATTTCTTTCCTATATATCACTTAATTTTTATGACTTTGTCATCATATTCCTTTAAAAAAAACTTATTCATGAATTCATCATGTGACCTGGGTTTTTTTTTTGGTCTTTAACCAATTTCTGTTACACATCCAGGTGGTACTTACTCACTGTTGGTTTTGTATTATGTGGGGAATGCACCTATGTTCCCAGTATCTGTATTGTTCATGCCTTTGACACAGATGCCATGATTTCATCTCTCAACTTTCATCTCTACATGCCTTAATTCCAAACCAGTTGGTCTGTTTTGATGTGACATTTTCTCCACTTCTATGATTATACGGCTTTATTCAGTTTCTAAATTTTTTGCTTTTTCTGAGAGTCTAGGTCAGGCAGACATATTGTTAAATTTTAATTTCTAAGTATATTCAATGAGGCTTTTTTGAACAGCATAGGCCTAAGTGTAAAGATGGCCCCCCAACATCCCGCCCTGATTATGAGCTGTGTGTTTTCATTGGACTGCCTTTAACTGTAGCTTCAATTAAACTATTCCTTCATCCCAACTATCCACCCAAAGCCTGAATAACAAGGGAGCTGTAACCAAGGGAGGATATGGGTACCTCCCGGTCTTTGTACAGAAACGTCTTTGACTAATTTAAATTCACTGGTGGGAAGAATGTTGAAGCTGTTCTCACCTGGTGCACGTGACCTTCTAGAACTGCTGGTGTCTTCTCTTTCCAGGGGGCATGTGGCAGCAGCCTGGCACTGCTTGATTATCTTGTACCCTTCCTAAAAGCCGCGTATTATTACTCTGTAGAGAGTAGGTAGACAGATCTTTAATACATTTTCTAACGATAGCATAGCTTACCTATGTTAATGCATTAAACATTATAGTTTTATCTTTAAACATATATGCAGCAAATCTGAATCAGGACTTAATAAGAGCATGGTTTTTACTTATTGGTTCAACATCAGTCAGGTAAAGTAATACATTTCTATAGACAGCAGGTAAAACCGGAACTAATGCTTTGCGGCTTTGCGTCCTGGTTTTAAATTTTAGCAGTGTTATATGTCCTCAGGAGGGAAGGCACGTTGATCCTTGTTCTATGCATAGAACAAAAATACTTCCAAATTATAAATTTCTTCTCAGATGCCCCGAGAAAGCCCATGAGGGAAATGTATGTTAATCTAATCCAGCCAAGGCATGCTGCCATGATTTAGTGATCATAAATATTAACTTCTATGCCTGAAAGAATGAAAAAGTGCAGTGAATTTTAAATGAAGCAAAGAAAATATTTTTAAGAAAAAAGACATGGTCTGAATGAAATATTCCTATTGGCAGTAATCATTCTTAATTTCACCCTTTACAGTACAAAGTAAGACCGTTTAGATTTCACCTGCTTTTAGGATGATGGCTCTTCTGTAACTCTCCTACAGTATTACTAACACTAGCTCAAAATGAGAATATGACCTACTGCTAGTAATACCTTGAAAGACATTTAGGGGAGCTGTCAGGTTAAAAATATAGAGCTATAAAACCTGTTGCCATTGAGTCAGTTCCAACTCAGAGCAGCCCTATAGCCCATCATTGAAAATTAGACATATTCAGAAGTGATATAATCCAACAATACTTTATAGGGCATTCTATATTTAAGTCAAAAGATTGACAATTCAGTAGAATTTAGAAAATTTTACACTACAATATGTCTGAGGTTTTTATAACATATTATTATGTTTTGTATGTAATTATTAGAAGGGAATTCCAGATTTTTTCTATATTTAGATCATCAACTGTGTATCACAATGATTTTCTTCTCTCCAAGCAATTTAATAATAAGAAATCAGTCTTTGATATAATAATTTAAAGTACCCTGATATAATAGTATGGATATTAGAGCTGAATGATCACTATGTATAAATGTATATTTATATACAACTATGATTGTCTACACAAGTTTATATTCTGAATTAAGTGATGAATGTATTTACAAGCATTATTTTGTGCCGGTTTGTGTAGAAGAGAAGAGGTATATCTCAAGTAATAATTTTTCCCCTAATTAGGATATGGTACTGTTATGATTTGAGTTGTGTCTCCCAAGAATGTATGTCAAATTGGCTAGGCCATGATTCCCAGTATTGTGTGGTTGTCCTTCATTTTATGACCTGATGTAATTGTCCTATGTGTTATAAATCCTAACCTCTATGATGTTAATGAGGCAGGATTAGAGGCAGTTATGTTAATGAGGCAGGACACAATCTACAGGATTAGGTTGTATCTTGAGTCAATCTCATTTTGAGATATAAAAGAGAGAAGCCAGCAGAGAAGAGAGGGACATCATTACTACCAAGAAAGAAGAACCAGGAGTGCTCCATGTCCTTTGGACTCGGAGTCCCTGCACTGAGAAGCTCCTAGACCCAGGAGAAGATTGATGGTAAGACCCATGGAGATTTCCAAGGAGTGATGGGGCCACAGGTGTGGAAAGGAGACAAGGACCCTCATGGCACCCTGAATTTGGACTTCTAGTCTCTTAAACTGTGAGCGAATTAACTTCTGTTTGTTAAAGCCATCTACTTTCGGTATTTCTGTTACAGCAGTACTAGATAACTAAGATGGAAACCTTAGTGGCGTAGTGGCTAAGTGCTACAGCTGCTAACCAAAAGGTCAGCAGCTCAAATCCACCAGGCACTCCTTGTAAACTCTATGGGGTAGTTCTACTCTGTCCTATAGGGTTGCTATGAGTTGGAATCAACTTGACGGCAACGAGTAGATAACTAAGAGAGAATTTGGTACCGAGAGTGGGGTGCTGCTCCAGCAGATATCTACAACGTGGAAGCAGTTTTGGAATTGAGTAATGCGTAGAGGCTAGAAGAGTTTTAAAGTACCTAATAGTAAAAGCCTAGCTTGCCTTGAAGATACTTAATGGAATTATAGACATCAAAAACAATTCCGGTGAGTCTCAAAAGGAAGTGAGGAGACTTGTAATGCTGGAGACGGCAGAGATGACAAGAAGAAGCAGCAGCAGAGAATGGTGGCAGCCCAGGAGACCATCATGAGATAATGTGGGAGCCAACCCACAGAGTGAGAGAGCTGAGTTTCTTAGAGCCAAAGCTTACTGGCTAAGTGGGGTGCATCAGGGCATCTACTGGAAGAGCTAAAGAGCTTTGTAACACTTGCCTGAGCAGTGAAGAGGCCCAAGAGGCTTGAGGGGCTGAGGGACCTAGTGTCATAGATTGAATTATGTCTCCCCAAAAATGTGTGTATCAACTTGGCTGTGCCTTCATTCCCAGTATAATGTGGTTGTCCTCCATTTTGTGATTGTAATTTTATGTTAAAGAGGATTAGAGTGGGATTGTAACACCGTTACTAAGGTCACATCCCTGATCCACTGTAAATGGAGTTTCCCTGGGGTGTAGCCTGCACCACCTTTTACCTTACAAAAGATAAAAGGGAAGGGAAGCAAGTAGAGAGTTGCGGACCTCATACCACCACGAAAGCAGAGTGTGTCCTTTGGGAACCTGAGATTCCTGCCTTGGGATGCTCCCAGACCAAGGGAAGGTTGATGATGGGGACCTTCCTCTAGAACTGACAGAGAGGGATGGATGGCCTTCCCCTGGAGCTGATGCCCTGAATTTGGACTTGTAACCTGTTGGACAGTGAGAAAATAGATTTCTCTTTTTTGAAGCTATCCACTTGTGGTATTTCTGTTATAGCAGAACTAGATGACTGAGACACCAAGGAACCAGGAAACAGAAGCTGAAGAGACAAGGAGCACAGAGAGCAGAGCCACCTAAGTTTCAAAGGGTAGGACCATTACCTCTGGCGTCTCAAAGAGTGGATCCCAGCCTGCTGGGTGTCAAAGGGAGAGTCCATGGCCTCCTAGGTTTCAAGTAGTCATATCTTCACCAACTCAGTCCTGGAGTGTGGGACTGCTGTTCATGCGTGCCAGTGAGATTGAGCCAGATCCACTGCCCAAAGATGAGGGGGCTGGGTTGCCAGGCCCAAGGGGCAGAAGAAAGGGGCCTGCTGGGGCCTAGGGGGTAGGGTTAACACTCAAATGGACTAGGAGAATGTTCCATCCTAGTGGACCTGGAAGGCAGAGAAGAAGCCCAGGGCTGAGGTGCCTCCACTTAGAATCCAGAGAGTGTGGCCAGTACCCAGAATCTGGAGGACAGGGCCATTGCCTAAATCATCTCAGAGAACAGAGGATTATTCCCAAGGCTGAGAGCTAAAGTGATGTGTTCTGCTTGGTTTTGGACTTGGTTGGTACCTTTATCCTTTCTTTTCCTTCAATTTCTCTCATGTGTAGTAGAAATGTCTACCCTATGCCGGTTCCACCATTGTACTTTGGAAGCAGATAACTTTTAGTCTAGATTTTACAGGTGAAGAAGAATTTTACCCCAGGTTGGAAATTTCACTTGGAGTTGATTTAAGACTTTTGAGTTGATATTGGGTTTTTTTTTATGATAGGGCAAATGTGTTTTACATGTGGCAAGGACATGAATTTTGAGGGGCAAATGGTGGAATATTTTGGATTCAGGTGTGCTCCCCACCCTCCCCAAAATGTGTGTCAACTTGTCTAGGCTATGATTCGCAGTATTGTGTGATTTTCCTTATTTTGTGATCTGATGTAATTATCCTGTAAGTTTTAAACCCTAACGTCTCTGATATCAATAAGGCAAGGTTAGAGGCAGTTGTGTTAATGGGGCAGGACACAATTTATAGGATTAGGTTATATCTTGAATCGATCTCTTTTAAGATATAAAACAGACAAGCCAGCAGAGAGGAGAGAGACTTCATAATCACCAAAAAAGAAGAGCCAGATGCAGAGGACATCCTTTGGACCATAGTCCTTGTGCTGAGAAGCTCCTAGACCGAGGGGAAGACTGATGACAAGACACATGGGGATTTTGAAGGAATGCTAGGCCCACAGATGTTGAAAGGAGACAAGGACCCTACAGCCAACAGAGAAAGCCTTCGCTAGAGCTGGCACCCTGGATTTAGACTTCTAGCTTTCTAGATTGTGAACAAATAAATTTCTGTTTGTTAAAGCCATACACTTGTGGTATTTCTGTCATAGAGGCCCTAGATACCTAAGACAGGTAGCAAGAGTACCTGGGTGGTGCAAATAGCTAATGCCCTCAGCTGCTGACCAAATGGTTGGACGTTTGAATCCATTAGAGGCACCTCAGAAGAAAGGTCTGGTGATCTACTTCTTAAAAATCAGTAATTGAAACCCCTATTAATTACAGTTATACTCTGACACACATGGTGTTGCCATGAGTGAGTTAACTTGGCGGCAAATGGTTTACTATGAGACCAGGGACCTGAGTTTGCATGATGTTTGATGAATTGAGTTTTACCTCAATAGTTGTAATATAAATTTCCAGTGATTTTTAAGTGATCTCTTGGTTGGTGGCACAAACTGTTTGCTCTTGAGTGCTAACCTAAAAGTTCAAACCCAACCAGTGGTAACACAGAAGATAGACCTGGTAATCTGGTTTTGTTAAGACCACAGCCAAGAAAACCATATGGAAGAGTTCCATTCTGTAACGCATGGGGTTAGCATGAGTCAGAGTCAAGTTGAGGACAACTAACAACAATGAGAGCTGATTTTAAAGCAATTAGACTTAATTCAAAGCTCTTTTAGTGTGGAGTGAGGAGGTCAAGTTGAGAGAGTGTCTGAGAGGGTCAGTTACTATTACCAAAACATCAAATCAAATAATTTGGGTTAATGGAGCCCTGACGGTGAAAGGTTAAGTACTCAGCTGCTAATGGAAAGGTTGTAAGTTCGAACCTACCAGCCTCTCTGTGGGGAAGGATGTGGCAGCCAGCTTCGGTGAAGATTACAGCCTTGGGAACCCTGTAGGGCAGTTCTACTCTGTACTATAGGATCACTATGATTTGGAATTAACTCAATGGCAACTCTTTTCTTTCTTTCTTTTTTTTTTGGTTTAAGCATGGGGTTAACAGTGTCTTCACATTGGAAGTAAATCAAGCCATGGTTTGTGAATTACTTCTGGCTGGCTAAACCAAATTCATCAAGTCTGATAGCACAATTTGAGCAGTTTACCTTCTTAATAAAGGGATGTAATTATTAATCCTGAGAGTTTTGGGAACAGAGAATACACACTGACTGTGTGTTACTGTTGACACGCAGACTGAATGAGCTGGAAAGCCTGTCATCCTTTAAATGCATTCTTGTTGATTTTGTACATTATTTTCATTTTCTTTGGCAAGGTGAACTGCCAATAAATCTTAAATTTAGAATTATTTATGGATAAAATACATTTACAAATGACCATTTATATTTAAAATTCCTTGCAACATATGTTGAAAGATGGAACATAGTATCAGAGCTTCATCACTTTAACCTTTGATATAAACCAAAACAAACCCACTGCTGTCGAGTGGATTCCAACTCATAGTGACCTTATAGGACAAAGTAGAACTGCACCACAGGGTTTCCGAGGCTATAAATCTTTATGGAAGCAAGACTGCCACACCTTTCTCCCGTGGATCTGCTGGTGGGTATGAACCACCGACCTTTTGGTTAGCAGTTAAGTGCTTTAACCAGTGCATCACCAGCATAGGGAGTATCACCCATGGATATAATGTTTTTAGGGAGTTGTCAAGAGAAAATTGTGCAATGATTGGAATGTGAGAAAGTTGGAGCAAGAGAGTGAAAGAGGTTAGGAAATTTAGTTCTTTTTCCTGCTTGGAGAAGAAACCTGATAGACTTAATAGTTGTTTTCAAGCACACTGACAGCTCTTGAATTGATCATGATTACCAGCTGTGAGTGCTCTGCCTCCACTAATGATGAAAAACAGGAAAGGAATTTGAATTGTATCACAGAAAGATTTAATATATTGAATGTGAACAAAAATTATAGGCCATCCATGACACGTTTTAAAGAAGTTTTATCATTGAATGTTTTCCTCGTGGTATGTGACTGCTGTTTAAATCATCCCCTGAGCAATTCAGGGTTATTTGTTTATTTTTTGTTACAAGACTAGATGGAGAAAACTGATTTTTTTTTTTAATTCTCTAAGTTCAGATTATAGTTCAATTTTCCATTTTGAAATAAAAGCAAATAAGTTATTTTTAAATGTTCTTTATGAAATATTCCAAATAATGAAATAAAAAGAATTATATGAAGACCCCTAAGAGCCCTTAACCCAGCTTTATTAATGATAAACATACAGGCAATCTTATTTTATCTATATTTTCCCTCCACCTGTCAATTATTTTAAAACCAATACCGGCCATCGTATCGTTTCATCTGAAAATATTCCAGTATGTATTTGGGAAAAATAATGTTCTCGTTTTAAACATAACCACAATATAATTATCATACTTAGGCAAATTAACAATGAGTCTTTAATAACATCACTTTTTTTCACAGTTTGTTTGAATTAGAATACAAATGAGATTCATATGTTGCAATTGGTTGATATATCTCTTAAGGCTTTTATAACGTAGAATTTACCACAGTCTGGATTTTTATGATTGCATCACTGTGGTGTTTAACATATTTCTGGGCCCCATTTATTCCCTATAAGTTAGTAATTAGATCTAGAAGTTTGATGAGATTCACTTTTTTTTTTTAAATATGAATCCTTCATAAAATCCAATACCATATCCACTGCTGTCAAGTCAATTCTGACTCATAGTGACCCTTATAGGACAGAGTAGAACTGCCCCATAGGGTTTCCAAGGAGCACCCGGTGGATTTGAACTGCCGACCTTTTGGTTAGCAGCTATAGCACTTAACCATTACGCCACCAGGGTTTCTGAATACATCATAAAAAAAACATAGAAGGTATTAAGTTCTTGGCACTTACAGGTACATAATATTTGCTTGTCTTTCTACTGTTGTTAGCAGCAATTGATGATTGTTGCCTTGATTCATTAATTGACTTGGTGTTACGAGATGGTTATAATTTTAAGTAAAAAAAAAAAAAATCCAGTGCTGTCGAACCATATTGAGAGTAATAATGAGTTAAGAGAAGCTTATTTTTGGAACTAGTCCAGCTAATAAATAATGAAGGAATATAGACTTAAATATATATTTTTATATTCCTTCATTATTTATTAGCTGGTCTATTTCCAAAAATAAGCTTCTCTTAACTCATTATTCTCATTATTACTCTCAATATGGTTCATCTAGGAAAGGCAGGAAAATGCTTGTTTTTCATCCCTTATTTGCCAGTTTTCAAAATAATGAGTTGGCTCCATAGCATCCTTCAAAGGCAACCACGTATTTTAAAAAATATCATTATGAATTCAGGGATTTAAAATATTTTATGTACCTGGGTCATTTGCAGTTATTATTATTATTGATATTCAAATTGCCCCATCTTTAATTAAAGAGATTTGCGTCCAATTGGCTGCTGAGTGCTTTGACACAATGCTGATTGTTTTGTATGGCCTCCTTCCTATCTGGTATCACAAGATGTTCTAGGCTCATCTGGTACAGTCTTCAGCCAATATTTGAATCAATAAAAACTTTAATGATGTTTTCCAGGTTGAAGTGGTTTAGAGCAAATTTAGAAAGTATGTTTTGCCATGGTGAATGAATTTAAACAAAATTTAGCACATGGATGTAGGTTCTACAGAGATGTTATATTAGGTTGTACAGAGATGTTATCATGTTAGGTAGATCCCACATTTTATAGAAAGATGCACATTTTGAGAAAGATGCAGGACTTTCTGAAATAAGGAGAATGATGCGATGACTCCTGAAATATTTTAGAGCCTGGATTTTGTGTTGTTTGTTAAACTATTAACAGAAATGATGACTGGGGTTGACTGATACACTTGAAAGGATGTGGAAGAGAAGTGTACGCACTTTTCTAGTTTTAACTTTCAGGAATTAGAGCTGCTAGTTGTTTTCCCTCTCAGTCCTAGATATGAGGTCATATATGAACAACTGAAAATAAGAGTACACATTTTCTAAGTCATGTGATTCTGTAAGTAACAAAAATTAAAATAAGTAATAAATAAAATCATTAGTAATAATACATAGTGAAGTGATCTTATATTTGGCAGCTGAAATAAATGTAGCAAATCTGTTGTAGAGGAGCTGTCACCATCTAGCTAACAGGTGAACCTTTTTTTTTTTTAATGTTTTATTCTCTAGAGGTTCAGTTCTGATAATAAAAAATAATACAACAGAAGACTGGAAAAGAAAAGTGCTGAATGGAAAACAATAGGAGGAAGTATAGTGGCATCAAAGAGATTTTTGGGTCTTATTCTCACATAAAAACAAAAACAAAACAAAACAAAAAAAAACACATGGCTGTCCAGTGGATTCTAACTCATAGCGATCCTATAGGACAGAGTAGAACTGCCCCATAGGATTTCCGAGAAGAGGCTGGTGGATTCCAACTGCCAACCTTTCGTTAGAAACTATAATTCTTAATCACTGAGTCACCAGGTCTCCATTTTATACTCACACAGACTCGCAGAAATTCATCTCACTAAAAACGCGCCCAAACTCTCCAGCAGTTAATATCAGATGATAATAGAATATCATATACATTAAGTATTTTTTTTATCCCATAAGAGAAAGAAATTTTTATGATAATGAATTTTGATTTCTCTTAAACCATATTAAGGACACTAAAACGTCAGTAACATCCAAAAAGACACAACTATGAGAGCTTAAGAAGGGGGATACTACGTTTCCCACAAACAATGCCTCCTTTGGTCAGAACAACGGTATTTCAGTAATGGAGTTTCTGATGTGAAGCGGGAGTGAGTAGATGCTGATCAAGAGCATAGCTGTCGTTATGCTTTAGCAGTCAACAGTCCCTTAGTTCCACACAGATATCAGCCTTAAAAAATATTCACTGAGAGTTTCACGACACGATGCAGAGCGGCTCAAGTATCCTTATCAGTCATTGTTTTTCTTTGCCTCCACAGGCTTATCGACACTGCAAGCTGTGCTGGATTCCGCTGCTGAGAAGAAATGGCAAGTGACTGCTATCAATGTGGGAAACATTAACAATGACAAGAAAGATGAGACCTACCGATCACTGTTTCAAGATCTGGAATTAAAAAAAGAACGGCGTGTAATCCTGGACTGTGAACGGGATAAAGTGAACGACATTGTAGACCAGGTTTGCCATCCCCTGTTGTCTAATGGCACCATATGTAGAATACGTGTGCAGCGTCAGCGTTTGCAATGAGTATTTGTGTCATGGTGCTTCATCAGCACCTTTTACACTATGGGTTATGTCGGATGCAGCAAAGATGATCATCAGTTAAATCATCTCCGGCTTCAGTTAGCCGTAGAAGATGGTCTTCAATAAAGCTGACGCCTCATACTAGTTGTTAAATAAATTCAATACATAATTACTGACTTCTACGTTTTACATGATGAGTGCTGCCTTAACCTTTGATATTTTTAATTGAAAATTTAAAAATTAATTCTTATGAACATTTTTACATATAACGAAGCAGACATGCATTAAGTCAAAATGAGACTGCATCATAAGGGAGAGGAGTAATTCATTAATTCTTTGGAAATACGTGGTTATTTCAAACACAAGAGTACTGTGTGGTGCATTAAGCTATATTAGTGTCTAAATGGATCTTTGTTTCCACAAAGAGCATGTATTTATTTTGCTAAGAGGTAATTTTTTTTCTTCTCTTACATAGGATTTGTGTCACTATAAAACATTAATGTATAAATTTAGAATATGTAGGAAAGATACATCTACGTTTTATTCACAAGCTGAGGGTAAAACAGATGAATCTATTTGGCCTGTTTGAAAGAGTAACATGATACCAGAGATAAGGATTTTTTTACCTGTGCTCACCATACTACCTAGCTTCGTTTAAGATCTTTCAGGGTAGGGTAACCATGCAGTAAAGTCTTAGATAAAAATGAGACAAACCAGGGATGATGATGAAACAGTGTCATGATTTACTGAGTACGGTCTCCTTCACTGAGTGTTTCTGTTCCAAGTTTACATATAGATCTAGATGGATCTATCGATCTATCTGTCTGTCTCTGGCTATCTGTCTGTCCGTCCGTCCATCCGTCCATCCACCCGCCCCCCCGGCGCCCCCCCCCCGCGCCCCTGCCTCCCGCGCCCCCGCCCCGCGCCCCCGCCCCCCGCCCACCTGTCCATCCGTCTGTCCGGCTATCTATCTACCTATCTATCTATATTATGGTCTCTGCTAGTTCTTTGGAATAAGCACAGTACAGGATTGGGAGGAAAACACATGGTTGGGTATGTATTCCTTGGTCCTTCTAGCTTCGAGGGAAAAATGAAGTTGATTAATTTGTACAACCAAAAACATTCTGCAAGCATAAATGTTAATGAAGGCTTAATTGATATATACATACAGGCCCTATGACATAGAAAATGGATCACTCATGAAATATTGAAAAACTGAATAAAGCTAACTTGTTATGAGAAAGACCTAGGTGTTGTATGCCAGAGAGACGAACATTTTGGTAGAACCAGCTTTTATTCCAGCCTCAGGAGATGAAGTCAGGCTTCATTTTAACCTGGAGTCTCTTTTTCAAATGTGAACCTCATTTAAATTTCATAGGAGAGTCTCATTAAGACTGAATTTTAATAATACTCATTAGTCTTTGGTTTAAAAAATTTTAAGTATTCATGAAAACCTATATGAAAATAACTCCTTTTCCAAATCTAGGAGACAAAAACTACAAAAGAAACTGGGAATATATGTAAATAATATTTTGAAGCAAATACATGATCATGATTAAATAAATGTCAATATGAACATCCATTCAAAATGTGCGGAATATTTTGCACATATATCTGATTTTTATTTTCATAAGACCCTGACTATACTAAATTAGTACAGACAAGGGATGATTGTGTCATTCAGCAGATATTTATTGATGGAGTCCTCTGTGTCTGGAATGGAGGATGCAAAGAAAGGTGAGAAAGGGTGGTTTTTATACTGGATGAATTCAGTGTTTGGGGGGAAGAAAGGCATATACACACATACTAGTACAGTATCGCCAGTTATAATGCAAAATTGTTTATTGGAGCATGGGGGAGGGAGGATCTGTGGTGTGTTCACACAGACGGTGACACCCGAGCTGGCTTGGATTCATTCATTTGTTCAGTAATTTTCTCTGAGCATCTAACTTTTGCCAGAGAAGCACTGAAATAGATCCTAGGAAAACAATGTTAAAGAATACAGACAAGGTCACATCTAGGTGAATACTGATGTGGTTACAGAAATTAATACGTAATTACAATCATAAAATATATTATGAATGGAAAAGCAGGGTGCTATGAGATAATTCAAGAGAGAATTATTTTAGATTAGAATCTAATGGAGGGACTTGAAGTAAAATTTAAGAATATAATTTTTTAGATAAAAAGTGGGGATGCAGTACATGCTAAGAAAAGGGATACGTTTGATTTAGTCATTCAACCAATACTTAAAAGAAATCAGAGATGAGACAAACTCTTGGTTTTCGTAGTAGCTTCAAGTTAGCAATGTAATTAAACTGTATTAGACTATGGATATTTTAATATAATTTGGTAAAATCTTGAACTCTCTTATTTCTATCTGTGATTTTGTAGGAAAATGACTCAGCTATCAAACCATTTAGATATTAACATAAATTTTCATTTTTTTAGTGTAACACTCTTATTGTAAAGCAAAGATGTGGTTTGTATACGTGACACCAATTTTTGTAAAGAAATAATACCAAAAACTAAACCCATTGCCATGGAGTCGAATCTGACTCATAGCGACCCTATATGACAGAGTAGAACTGCCCCATAGGGTTTCCAAGGAATGCTGAACTGCCGACCTTTTGGTTAGCAGCCATGACACTTAACCTCTACGCAACCAGGGTTTTCCAATTAAAAAGAAATAGAGCTAGTGATTCTCACATACTGCCTTTCTCTCCATAAACACTGAACTCCAGTAAGTACTACTGTTGTTGTTAGGTGCTTTTGAGTCAGTTCTGACACAGAGCAACCCTACGTACAACAGAATGAAATGCCGCTTGGTCCTGTACCATCCTCACAATCATTGCTATGTTTGAGCCCATTGTTTCAGCTACTGTGTCAATACATCTTGTTGAGGGTCTTCCTCTTTTTCTCTGACCCTGTACCTTACCAAGCCTGATGTCCTTCTACAGGACCTGACCCCTCCTGATAACATGTACAAAGTACGTGAGACAAAGTCTCACGATCCTCACTTCCAAGGAGCACTTTGGCTGTACTCCTTCCACGACAGACTTGTTCATTGTTCTGGCAGTTCATGGTGTATTCAATATTCTTCGCCAACACCATGATTTAAAGACATCGATTCTTCTTTGGTCTTCCTTATTCATCGTTCAGCTTTCCATGTATGTGAGGCAATTGAAAATAGCATTGCTTGGGTCAGGCACACCTTAGTTCTCAAAGTCACATTTTTGTTTTTCAACACTTTAAAGAAGTCTTTTGCAGCAGATTTGCCCAATGCAATGCATCGTTTGATTTCTTGAGTGCTGCTTCCCTGGTTGTTGATTGTGAATCCAAGTAAAAGGAAACCCTTAACCACTTCAATAGTTTCTCTGTTTATTGCTTCAGTTGTGAGGATTTTTGTTTTCTTTAAGTTGAGGTGTATCCATACAGAAGGCTGTGGTCTTTGATTATCATCAGTAAATGCTTCAAGTCTTCTTCCCTTTCAGGAACAAGGCTGTGTCATCTGCATATCAAAGGTTGTTAATGAATCTTCCATCAAACCGGATGCCACATACTTCTTCATATAGTCCAGGTTCTTGGGTTATTTGCTCAGCCTACATTTTGAATTAAGTATGGTGAAAGGATAAAACCCTGACACACATTTCCTGGTTTTAAACCACACATAACACCCTTTTCTGTTGGAATAGGTTTGTTTTAAGGTTATGCATGAATGTAATTAAGTGTTCTGGAATTCCTATTCTTTTCAATGTAATCCGTAATTTGTTATGAGCCACACAATGGAATGCCTTTACATAGTCAATAAAACACAGTAACCATCTCTCTGGTATTCTCTGCTTTTAGCCAAGATCCATCTGACATCAGCAGTGTTTCCATGTCATCCTCTTCTGAATCTGACATGAATTTCTGGCAGTTCCCTGTCAATGTACTGCTGAAACCATTTTTTAGCTATCTTTAGCAAAATTTTACTTGCGTGTAATGTTAATGATATTCTTTGATAATTTCCACACTTCTTTTTTGGTTCACCCTTCTTTGGAATGTGCGTAAATATGGATCTTTTCTAGTTGGTTGGCCAAGTATCTGTCTTCCAAATTTCTTAGAGTAGACAAGTGAACATCTCCAGTGCTGTATCCATTTGTTGGAACATCTAAATTGATACTCTGTCAATTCCTGGAGCCTTGTTTTTTGCCAATGCCTTCAGTGCAGCTTGGACTTCTTCCTTCAGTACAATCGGTTCTTGATCATATGCTAAAAGGGTTGAATGTCAACTAATTCATTTTGGTACAGTGTCTCTGTGTATTTCTTCCATCTTCTTTTGATACTTCCTGGGTCATTCAATATTTTGCCCATTGAATCCTTTGAAATTGCAACTCAAGACTTGAATATTTTCTTTAGTTCTTTCAGCTTGAGAAATGCTGAGCATGTTGTTCCCTTTTGGTTTTCTAACTCCAGGTCTTTGCACATTTAATTATAATATTTTACGTTGTCTTTTTGAGCCATCCTTTGATATTTTCTGTTCAACTCTTTTACTTCATCATTTCTTCCCCTAGCTTTAGTTACTCTAAGTTCAAGAGCAAGCTTCAGTTTCTTCTTACATCCATTTTGGACTTTTCATTCTTTCCAGTCCTTTTAATGACCCTTGGCTTTCTTCATATATGATGTCCTCGATGTCATCCCACAACTTGCCTGGTCTTTGGTCATTAGTCAAACCTATTCTTGAGATGGTCTCTAAATTCACATGGAATATACTTAAGGTGATATTTTGGTTCTCAGGGACTTGTTTTAATTTTCTTCAGCTTCAACTTAAACCTGCATAAGAACAATTGGTGGTGTGTTCTGTAGTTGGCCCTTGGTCTTGTTCTGACTGATGCTATTTAGCTTTTCCATTGTTTCTTTCCACAGATGTAGTTGATTCCTGTGTTTTCCATCAGGTAATGTTCAAGTGTATAATCACCGTTTATGTTGTTGAAAAGGACATTTGTAATTAATAAGTTGTTGGCCTTGCAAAAGTCTATCATGCAATCGGAAGCATCCTTTCTATCACCAAGGTCCTATTTTACAACTGCAGATCCTTCTCTGTTTCCAACCTTCTCATTCCAAGCATTCCAATCACCAGTGATATCGATACATCTTGATTGAATGTTTGATCAATTTCAGACTGCAGAAGTTGGTAAAAATTTTCAATTTCCTCATCTTTGACATTAGTAGTTGGGGGTAAATTTGAATAATGTTTGTACTAAATTGTCTCCCTTGTAAGCACATGGATATTATCCTATCACTGATAGCATTGTACTTCAAGCTAGATCTTGAAATGGACTACTAGTATCACCATTTGAACTACATTCTTCTTAATTCCCCGAAGGAATACATGGATGATTCAGAAAGTAGAATATACTACATGTAGAGTCAACAGATATCAGATACCATTCAACCAATGCTAATAAATTTTTCATTCAGAAGAATATCTTTTCTTAAAAATTTTCCCTTTAAGGTGGAGACGGTTCAATTTTTTTTTCTTTCTAAAGGCAATTTAATTATGTTATATTAAAATAGGTTGGAAAACACTAGAAGGTCTAACTCCTTTCCAAACAGCTACCACTTAATATCAAGCACGTGGTGATATCCTTCCTAGAATTTTGCACTTGCTCTTTAAGTAGGTGCATCGCTTGGGAGCACTTGACTGCGTGTGGAATGAGGGAAAGTCAGGAACTCTTCCCCCAGGAAGTTAACATTTGGGTTGAGATTTTTGGGCCTGGACAGTTAAGTCAAATGTTATGGTGGTGGGGAGTACATTTCAAGTGGAGAAAACCATATATGAATCCTGAGGTGATGGGAAGAAGCATTTTGTGTGCAAAAAGCTGAAAGAGGGCTAGTGTGACTCTTGTGTAGATGTGGAAAAGAGAGTCTGAAGAAGTATGTAAATCTTTTGGACTCTGTAGCTTATTAAGAATTTGATGATTATGCTAAAAGCAATGGGAAGCCACTAAAACAGTTTAATCAGGGAAGTGAACTAATGATTTTAATTTTTTTCTATAGACCTGACATTTTATGCTTTCCATTGGTGTGAAAATTTCCTTAAAAGTAGAAATTACATTTGAATGTCTAAGTAGTAGGACTACAGCATGGCCCTTTCACCTATTTCAGCTCTCTTCATAATTGTCATTGATCAGTAAGAAGTCAAATTTATTCAGCCATAGCCAAAGCTGTTATGAGCATTATCAAAATAACCATTTGTTCCATGATGTGTCCATCTTGCTATTGATTTTCGGCTGACATTTTTGGAGAAAAATTAGCTTTTCTGATCTGTGCTGACTCAAATTGGAAATAATAATGTTCATTTGAACTACACCATAAACATTTCAAGATCCTTAAGATAGGAATATTTTTTTTTTGTAGATTCATATAAGAGTTCCTTTATATGCTCAAGAATATTCTTTTCAAATTTAAGTACTGCTATAAACTCTTGTGATTATTTTTGAGTCTAGATGTGTAAATATAAAGTCTCAGATGTTATTTTCAGGTATTTAATATTTTGTTAAAAATAACAAAAACAGATTTTGTAGAGATACAAAATATGACTTCTTAGGAATCAAAAAATTTTGTTGCTTTATTTGCATTATTGACAAAAATGAGGTAATTATTTTTGTTTAGTTACTGACTTCTTGACAGATAACATTTGAAAATCCCAAAAACTATTGTTACTTCTTTGTGAGATATCTAATGTCTAGATTTGAACATTATATTTTATCAAATGACTCATTGTAGAACATAAAAAAACCATAGTAGGTAAAAGTCCATTTTTCCTGAACCTGGTAAAATATCAATAATTTTACATTTATATTATTTTCACTTATTAAATAATAGTTTCTTTCTCTTTGTCAGGTTATTACCATTGGAAAACATGTTAAAGGGTACCATTACATCATTGCAAATCTGGTAGGTGAATTAATTGGTATTTATTATTTTGCTGGGGATGCCTATTAATTAAAAATTTGTTTCGAATGGCCAGTGTTTGTCAGTGGTGCTTTTAAAAACATAATTTGATTATATTTGATAGATTAGGAGTGACAATATTTTTCTAAATTTGCTATGTTTTAGGTTTACTTTCCACCTTACATTTTCTAATCTATTTCCTGTTCTTACAAATGGTGAAAGAAATTGTAGAAACATATTTCAAAATTTTTATAAGTTGTCTTAGAAGTTGTATTTTAACAAAGGGAAAATTTTCAAAAAATATATTAAATTTCATTTTCCTAATTTTTCTGTTACCGTCACAGTGATTTATGAACTTTACCCTCTGCATATTCTTTTCAAGTTTTTAATATATAATATTTGAAATGAATGCACATTGTGAGAATATATATTAGTGAAAAATTAAACCTGGAAATATTGAGAATAATGATACATTACATATTATTTATTTATGACTTCCTACTTACAATTAAGCAACACAGTGAAAATCGACTTCCTGTGAAAACCCAGTACCATTCATCTAGCTGGTTCCGACTCATTGTGACCCTATAAGACAGAGTAGAACTACCCCATAGGGTTTCCAAGGAGCTGCTGGTAGATTCTAACTGCCGACCTGTTGGTTAGCAGCTGAGCTCTTAACCACTGTGCCACCAGGGCTCCTGATTTCCTGTAGATAGATGATCAGTTCTTCATCTGGATTCCTGTCAAATTAAATTATACTGAACATCAGAGTAATTAATTGCATTTTTTTCTCCTTAATATTATAAGAATCAATTTAGAATTATCATCAGGTCTTTTTTTCTCAAGGTAGTTTTTAGATCAGCAATAAAATGAGTTTAAGCCTTTATTGTTATAATGGTTTGTGCTCTTAAATCAATTTGATCCTATTTATATGATTGAGAAGCTTTCCCCTTCCCTGGGGGGGGGGGGGTGCGGGAGTAAGAAAAAGAGGGAGAGAAGTAGAAATTGAGTGAATATTCTAAACAGCAAATTGAGACCCTGAAAAGGCTTCAAATATGGATTTATTTCATGGTTTCTGGAGTATCAGATTGTTAGATCAGAAGATATTATATCTAATAGTGAGGAAAGAGATAATAAAATAACCACTTATAACCAATGAATACTGTTTTTGCTAGAAGGTGGCATCAGAGACTTAAAATATTAAATTTCAAATCTACACTCTGTTGGGAGAAATTGTCCATTTAAGATCAAATTTCTGTTTGGCAATGAAATGGCTAGCTACTATAAAATTTCATTAGGACTTGCCATTATACTATATTAGAGAGATTCTAAATGACTTTCTACCAGAGAAGCAAGGGTTAAAATAGATGAAGCTCTGTAGCTGGTCTCTTCAGAACTACATTCTGTGCAGAGAACATCCTGGATAGTGAGTCCCCTGTGTGATCATGCTATTTGATGAGCAACACAGAGCCACAGTGAAAGCTGTGATCTTTAAAAATGTCCAGATGGAGAATTATATTGGAACATTGAGAAATAATGACAGAAGGTGGCTCATCAATTTGAGGGTTGATTTCTGATGCTAGGAAAAGGGAAAGAATCATTTGAATGACCAGTAAAAAGAAAAAAATAAGATAAAAGAACACAAAGCTAGTTCGTGCTGCCATCATGCTTCTAGAGAGAATTCTACTTAACATTTTATTGAAATTCAAGTTCTGTTTTTCTTTTCCTGAATACTTGATTTCCTCATCGTATGGAACCTCTAGTGACTAGATAGGTTCAAGTTGTCCTGCATAGCCCTTTAATTTCTGAGAATTTAGAGGACACTTGAAAATTTCATTGACATTTAAAATTGAAGGATGCCACCCAAAGTTGATGAGATTTCATCTTCCAAACTCTTGACTGAGTATGCCTCTCTGCTCCCTGTCCAGTGTCTAATGAGTGTTTAAATAGGTGTCTATAAAAGAAAAAAGGTATTGTCTTTGGTGAATTTCCTCAAGAATTGCCAGATGCATGATTAGGCTCCTAAAACATAGGCCATGATTAAGTCCCTGATACAGCATTTAAAAGGATAACTTGTACATAGTGTGATGAAGAAGCATTCATGATGAGATCCAATTCCCATTTCTTCAATCATACTGTTTTATTTGCTTTAATTCTTTAAAAGAGTAATCATTCCACAATGCTGATAACTTCACATGTCTGCATGCTAAAATGTTAGATTTTTACAGATTATTGATGGACATTTACCTTCTGCTTTAAATCTCCCCAAATAAATCCCCAGGAATAACAATGTCAGTTTTAATCTGATGTGTTGTTACTGCCTGTAGGGTTAACTCTTGGCCTCTCTGCTATGATTCATTCTTTTGAAGGTTTTTTTTTGTGTGTATGTGCCTTAGGTGAAAGTTTACAGCTCAAGTTAGTTTCTCATGCAAAAATTTATATATACATTGCTATGTGACCCCAGTTGCTATCCCTATAATATGACTGCACACCCCTCCTTTCCACCCTGGATTTCCCTTGCCCATCCAACCAGCTACTATCCCTTTCTGCCTTCTCATCTCGCCTCCAGACAGGAGCTGCCCATTTAGTCTCCTATATCTACTTGAACTAAGAAACACGCTCTTCATGAGTATCATTTTATATCTTATAGGCCAGTCTAATCTTTGTCTGAAGAGTTGGCTTCAGGAATGGTTTTAGTTCTGGGTTAACAGAAAGTCCGGGGGCCATGTCTTCTGAGGTTTCTCCAGTCTTACTCAGACCATTAAGTCTGGTCTTTTTACTAGAATTAGATTTCTGCATCCCACTTCTCTCCCGTTCCTTCAGGGACTCTCTATTGTGTTTCCTGTCAGGGCGGTCATTGGTGGTAGCCGGACACCATCTAGTTCTAGTCTCAGGGTGATGGAACCTCTGGTTTATGTGGCCCTTTGTCTCTTGGGCTGATATTTTCCTTGTGTCTTTGGTGTTCTTCATTCTCCTTTGTGGAGTTTGTTTGTTTTCTTTCCTCTGTTGCTTCTCACCAAATGGGAAAGTGCGGAGAAGAGAGAGAGAGAGAAAATTATAGAAAAACAGATCCTCACCAGGGCCAGCTCAAAACGCTGTTGAAGGTTTTAGTTGCAAGTGTCCTGCATACTAAAACCACATCCCAGATCCAGTGAAATGACAGTGAGAAAATAAAAATTCTATGAAGCCTTAAAGAAGGAGATTATGGGAAAGGAAATATCAAAAGGTATAAGAGATTATCAAAGTTTTTTCATCTTTTGGTGAATACAATAAAAGTTGAGCAGATGAAGGAGGAATAAGTGAGAAAGACATAGGAGAAAGCAAAAACAAAACATGCCCACAGAGTGGGATGTAGACAAAAGTAAACCTGTTCATTGTGCAGCACCACTACGAGATTCAATCTTGTTGGAACCAAAAAGCCAGGTGAGGTGTGGAGCTAAAAAGGAATCTCTTACTGGTTCCCTGGAAACAGACTGAGATGGGAATTTATGTGCACATTATAAAATAAGTGCTTTTTCAGGAATGAGAGTAAAGGAAACAGGAAAGAGAAAGAAAAGAGTCTAAATAAAAATGTGATTTCAGACGAGATTTGCCTTCAGCCTGCTGTCTTGCAGAGATTTGTTGCATAAAGTGTACCCAGCGTCTCCCAACTTGAGGCAAGGCAGAGGGACTTTTGTATACCAATCCCAGTTAGTCATTGTCATTTTCCAGGGGTATGGCTTCAGTTTCCCAAGGACAGTCCTCAGGGAAATGTGATCCATTGACCAAAACAGGGGCAGCAACTGGAGGACAAGCCTGTTAAAGGTATCCCAGGGAATCTTGTTGGGTTACTAATAGCATCTGCAACAGAGGCTTGATTCAAAGGTTATAGGGAATGATTGGACAGCCGAAGAACTCTCTCTACACAATGCAAACAACCATGTGACTATCAGCCCCAAGTCCCAAGCACCCACCTCCTCTCTAGATAATACTGCTATCTAGAGACTATGAATTGGAGTAGCTCTCAAGACTCAGGCACAGGCTAAATCAGAGCAACTATGTGAAAATCTGCATATGAAAATATGAACCTCTCCACCCCTCAGCGCCCACCCTGTCCCCAGAATTTAGCCAGGCATATGTACCTTATGCAGAGATTGAAGGATTCTTCCCTGAAGAAACTGATGGCCCAGCGCAAAGAATTCCAGATACTGATAAAAATCACCCCACTTCATCATCTACATTATGGTGAGGTATACTAGTCAATGAGCCTTACCCATGAACACAGAGATTTCAAGAAACCTTTAGTTTCTTACTCTTAAACAGCCAAGTATAGTCATGCATTTGGGAGAATTGTTTGGCATGAAAGATAGGGACCAATGTAAACAAACACATAAACAGAAACATGGCAGGAATCGTAAGAAAATGTGTTTTAAAATTGTAATTAATATCTTCAGAGAAATAAAAGAAAATATTTTATCCATAAAAAGAAAAAGGGATGCTATGAGAAAGGAAAAAAAAAAAATTCAGAATAAGAAAGAGCTTTGAGAATGTATTTTCTAAAATATGTAAAATTATGTAAGAGTTTGAAGATAAGTTGAGCAAATCATCCAAATTATTCGACCAAATGACAATACACAAAAATGGGAAAGTAGGGAATCACTAAGGAATCTAGATATTAGCTTAAGGCTTACAGATCTTAATAACAGGCATTCTAGAAAGAGATAATGATGAAAGCAGAATAAAATAATTTATAAAAAAAAAATTCAATGGACAGATTTGTGTCACTTAGTACTGGAAAAATTTCAGTGTTGTAAAGAATTTTGAATCATGGTGTTGTAAAGAATTTTGAATATACTGTGGACTGCCAGAAGAATGAACAAGCCTGTCTTGGAAGAAGTACAGCCAAAGTGCTTGGAGAGACTTTGCCTCCTGTACTTTGGACATATTATTAGGAGGGATCAGTCCCTGGAGAAGGACATCATGCTGGGAGAGTTAGAGGGCCAGCTAAAAGAGGAAGAACTGCAACACGATGGATTGACATGGTGACTGCAACAACTGGCTCAAACATAGCAACAATGCTGAGGATGGGGCAGGACTGGAAGCGATTCCTTCTGTTGTACGTAGGATCGCTGAGTTGAAACCAACTCAATGGTATCTGCACAACAACAGCAACAGCTGTCTCTTAGGGATCCCTGATAGTGCAGTGGTTTAGCACTTGGCTGCTAACCGAAAGGTCTGTGGTTCAAACCCACCAGCCATTCTGTGGTAGAAAGATGTTGCAGCCTGCTCCTGTAAAGATTATAGCCTTGGAAAACCTATGTGGCATTTCTACTCTGCCCTTCATTCAGTGTCACCATGAGTCAGAATTGACTCAGCGGCCACAGGTTTAGTTTTTGGTATTGTCTCTTAAAAGCTAGTAATTTATATCACTTGAGTGAGTGAACAACTTGCTCCCAATATTGTAGCTCTTGGAGAAAAAATGTTAGTAAGTATCTATAAACACATGGAGCTCTGTTGTAGATTCAATAAATAAAACTCATCCTTAACCATGGAAGACCTTTCAATAAAATGGGAAACTTAAGAGTCATGAGTATTCAATGAGCTGATCAATCAATAAATAAGTGTTGATAAAAGAAGCACCGTGATGCTAAAATCACGTTAAGTTCCGGTGAAAGAGCATAGGCTAGTAAGTAGTAAAACAGCATTGGCTAAAAAATACATGAAACATTTCCTGTAGGCTTCTTATCTGTCACATGTTCTCTGAAATATGTAAAACCACAATTTAGGAAGTTATTTGATCAATGTTCGTTTCTGTTTGGTTCACAATAGAAAAAAGCATAACATAAATGTGTTTCATGTCTAGGGTTTTACTGATGGAGACTTATTAAAAATTCAGTTTGGAGGTGCAAATGTCTCTGGATTTCAGATAGTGGACTATGATGATTCCCTGGTATCTAAATTTATAGAAAGATGGTCAACACTGGAAGAAAAAGAGTACCCTGGAGCACACACGACGACAATTAAGGTTGGTTTGCCTTTATTTCTGCTTCTGTCTTTCCTACGAGGTGCAAAAAGGGGTCTGGGAAAATATGAAGGGGTAAAAAAGAGAATAACAGAGTAGATAATGCAATTCAACGTATGACAAACCTACTGATTTCAAAATATATTTTTCATGTTTGAATTAAGAAACAATGAGGGCCTTGCTATTTTCCTTTGCAGTGTTCTACTTCCCTCACACCTGCTTGCTTTCAGTCATTTCTTTACCCACTTTGCTTTCTTCGCTTTTTATTTTTGGTTGAGTGGCTTCTGAACTAGACGCTTGGAATTTGGTGGTAAACGAAAACACAGGATCTGGTGTCAGCCCGCAGTCTAGTGGGGAAAGACGGTGAGTGTGTGGAGAAAGGATACTATGAAGGAATAAACAGCAAACTCCGGGAGACGGAGGTGGAGCAGAAGATTTTAGATAGTTTGCTCTCGGAGAGCCTCTCTGAAAGGGTGATTTTTAAGGTGAGGTCTAAAGGATAAAAAGGAGTCAGTCTACATACTCCTCAGAAAGCTACGTTTGCAATAAATTGAAGAACCATAGATGCCAAGTTGTCCCTAATCCTCAAAAACTTTACTTGTACACACAGAGTCTGTAAGGATATGACCACAAAAATATATATTAATAGCCACTGATGAATAGCCTCTGGGAGACTTCAGGAAGAAGATAGACTCTTTTGGCTTAACTAATGAAAAAAATCATCAGAATGCTTGATGCAATCAAAGGGAATTCTGGAATACTATATGCAGTGCACTGCTCCGATATAAGTGCTACTCAGACTAATCTTTTGCTCCTCAGGGGTTTGGGCGTGCTGAGATCGTCCCTTGTTTATTCACTAAGCTTTCTTGTATGTCCACGGTCATGCGTGTGCTTAACTCCAAATGTTAAATATATCTGTTGTTGAAAGGAAGTTTCCTTTTACATTTGTTGGTAACCTTATTGGGAGCAGAGGGAAGAGTAACACTTGATTAAGAGTGGAGTGAAGAGTGAGTAGGATGAGGTGATATTCTCATTCTTTATGAAAGCAGAAATTTAAGAAAATAAGAGCAAAAGTTGCAAAACGTTTTTGTATATATAGCAACTTTATTTATTTGTGTGGATTTTACCTGAACCAGTCAGGCACAGTGTTATTACAGTTGCTAGCACTATCACAGTTAGGGCTTATTTGGAAGTGACTCCACGGTGATGGGTTTTTTGTTTTTTAATACTTTATAGAGTTAAAAAAATTTTTTTTTTTAGTGGGAAAAAGATACAGTTTTTTGGCTGTAAGTATGCATCTGGCTGTGAGATTGATCCTAGAAAATGATTACAAGCTTTGAAGTTCTCTACTTCGGGGTGTGTAAATAGATTTTAATTTCAAGTCAAAATCAGACAAGTTTTCTGTAGGATGTTAAAGAATAATCCAGAGTTGTTTTTTTTTTTTTTTTTTTTTGTCAAAAAAACCAGATGACTGTGTTTGGTGACCTTGATTGAGATTCAGCATTTATAATATTTAGAATGTGATTTTATGGTGACGCCTTCGTGGAACCAGGCTGCTGAGAAGGCAAAGGGCCACCTAGTCTTTCAGTTTGCACTAATCTGTGTCTCCACCTGTGCTCACTAGAGGTCCAAATGCTGATCCCATCCGTGGAATTTCAGGCATCCATCCGTACAGAGCTGGTGCCGTTTAAGTTCCCTGACGGAGAGAGCATGTGGTATTCATCCTCAAGTGCAGTCATCTTGTTCCTGCTGAATACTCTATTAGTCACCTTGTTGCCACCCACTGCTGCCTGCTGTGGGAGGATGAAAGTCGCCTGTAAGTCGTATTATCATTATTAAAGTTCGTGTGTCATACATCAAAATGCAAAGCAAACATGGGGTACGAGAGATCTTTGGCCCTGTACTCTGTATATTTGTGCCAAAACCTAGTGCTGTGTGGTGACCTTTCTTTGGTCCCTTTCCTTTGTAGCATTTCATCTTCATGGATGCCTCTCTTTTGGTTGCTTCTATCTGTTCTCAGAGTGATCTTGATGGCCCTTCATTGTGGGGTATTGCAAAGAGCACAGCTTTGAGGTTTAAGAACTAGGTTCAGAATCACTGTTTGGCCCTGGGCTCAGCACTCTCTTCTTCACAATGCAGTTGCTGTTAACTACTGTTGCATCACCCCCGACTTAAGGTGACCCGACGCACAACAGAACAAAACATTGTCCAGTTCTGTGCCATTGGACTGCCCATCTCCATGATTGCTTCTGAATAGGACTGTTGTGATCTGTAGGTCATCAGGCCTTTCTTCTTAGTCTAGAAGCTTCGCTGAAACCTGCTCAGTGTCATAGCAACAAGCAGACCTCCTGTGACAGATGGGTGGTGCCTGTGCCTGATGGAGCAACATTATTTATTCATTTCTTCATCCATCCACTTATTCATTGAATAAGTATTTATTGAGTGTCTACTCCATGGCAGGCACTGTTCTAGGTGCTAGAGGTGAGACAAAGTTCTAGTCTTCAAGATTTTATAGACTTCAGACTAGAAACCAGCAATTATCTTGTAATGTAATAAGCATGTTGATTTAAATTATCTTACTGACATCTGAAAACCCGTATATTCAAAACTGGGCTCTTGATTTCCCTCCACCACCCACTTCTCAGCCCCTCTAAACTCCTTCTACAGTTTTTCCTGTCTCAGTTGGTGGAAACTATCTTTTCAGTTGTTGTTTAGGTTGAAAACTTGAAATTGTCCTTGACCTCTCTTTCTCCAAGTTAAAGATGGCAGGAAATTCTGTAGGCTCTGCCTCACTTCTTACCACCTCCTCTGCAGCCACCTTAAATCCAGCCACCATCATTTCTCTCCAAGAATTATTGACATAGTCTCTAAGGTGGTTTCCCTGCTTCCACATTTGCCCCTGTTATCATGTGAAACACTGACATAAATGGGATTATGTTTCTGTTATATTTAAAATCCTCCAATGGCTCCTTATTTCAACCTCTAAGGACTCTCCGTGAAAGCCAAAATTACTCCATGGGCCTTCAAGGCTCTAAACGCTCTGTCACTGAGTGACATGTGACCTCATGTCATGACACTCTTCCCCTTGCTCACTCTGCTTCAGCCAAACTGGCTTCCTTCTTTTCCTTTAGCACACCAGGCATGTTACCACCTTACAGCCCCTGCACTGGGTATTTCTCCTTCTTGAATATCACCTCCTTAAATGTTTACACAGTTAGGCCTCCTCGTCCTTTAAGTCTTTGTTAAAAGGCCATCTTCTCAAGGAAGTCAACAGTAAGCACTCTCTTTAAAAAAGCAGTCTGCTCCACTCGCTGTAGTATTCCCTATTGCCCTTTCCCTACTTCCTTTCTTTTTTTAGTTTTCTAGCAAGCTATAAAAGTGGTGGATACTTATGATTAATTTATTCATTACATTGTTAGTGTCTGTCTACCCTGCTAGAAAGTAAGTTTCATTGTGGCAGGGATTTTTTTAGTTTATTCGCTGTTATATTACAACCTTCTAGGATAAGGCTTGGCACTTATTCTAGAAGTAGCTACTTAATGAAGACCTTCTGCATATATGAACCAAAAAATGAAATAAATAAATTAAATGCATAAATAAAAATAAACCCGTCGCTGTCGAGTTGTTTCCAACTCATAGCCACCCTATAGGACAGAGTAGAACTACCTCATAGGGTTTCCAAGGGATGACTGTGGATTCGAACTGCTGACTTTTTGGTTAGCAGCTGAGTATGAATAGAGGTAAACAAAGGTACCATGATAGAACCTATCAGGAGCACCTAATCCAGATTCCAGAAGTAAGGGAGGGCTTTTGAATGAAGCAATAAAGAAGTTGAGACCTGAAGGGGAGGTGGGTGTTTGGAGAAGTAGAGACGGAACAACGACATCCAGAGAGAAGAAATAGAGTATGTGAAATCTCCGATGAAAGGAAAATATAAATATTCCCGTTAGGCTGGAGGTCGAGTGGGGGTGTTTTGATGAAACTCTGAGGGGTAATACCTTAGAAATATGCAGGACCCAGATCCTGTGGGCTTTGTTGATATACTAAGGTATTTTTGTGTTATTCTGAGAGCAATAGGGAACCGCTAGAGGAGAGTGACATGACTATGGTTTTGATTTACGAAGATTGCTGTGGCTGCCCTGGTGAGAACAGGTTGGAGGGGGTGTGGGTCAAGACAGGGATGGTAGTGATCCGAATTGTGCTTGTGGCATGGGATGGAGCAGAATAGATGGGTTTGCTATATTCACCAACTCCTTCAATGCCTTTGTTTGTAAAATAAGTGGTAATTGCCAAATCACAACCATTTATATAAAATACACTAATACAAATTTCATTGAGAGAAATGTGCGTTAAAAATGAGATCCTGAGGGATAGACTGTGTCATTTGTATCTTACTAGCCCCAAATCTCATACAGTGGTTTGCAAAGAGTAGGTACACAGTAGATATTTGTTGAAATAAAGAGCAATGCACTGGATAGAATGAGTAAACACTTTGAAAATATCAAACACTAGGAAAGAAAAAAAAAAGCCATTATCATTGTAATGAAATATGGCTTACATTTCTGCATTTGCTCTGTCCTTTTGCTCAGCCATGGCAGAAAAACCAAACCAACCAGCTGAACAAACCAGTTCTGACCCATGACAACCCCATGTGTTACACAGTAGAACCACTCCTTGGAGTTTTCTGGGCTGTAATCTTTACCGAAGCAGATCACCAGGCCTTTCTTCTCTGGTGCTGCTGGGGGGTGGTTCAAACACCAACCTCTAGGTTAGCAGCCAACAGCAAACCACTTTTGCCACCCAGGGACCTTGGCAAAAGAGTAGTGGGTTATTTTTCTTAATGACCTGTTGAGTGACTAATAGTCCGACCTGATCCATCAGAGCACCAGCATTTAAAAGAGACAATTAAAGTAGGTATTCTACGCTCCTTAAAAAAAAAAAAAAAAACAATTCAGAAAGAAGCAGGTCATAAAGATGATTTGCCACTATCTTAAAAACATTTTACAAATCTTTCCATTTTTAGATAGATATTTAGTGTTTCCAGTGTCTCCAACAGCCACACGCAAGCCCTGACTATTCATTCTAACTTTTGGTATAATAGCCTCAATCCTGCTGTTGTTTCTCGGATATCCTGCTGCTGCTGAGGAATTCGACGATAAGACCCAACTGACATTTGTGTAGCACTTGACAGAATGGCTTTCCTACAAGAAACTCATTTTACTCTGGAAGCCATTTAAAGCACAGACTCAAACTTTATTAATTGCTGTCCTAAGAGTTATTAGGCCCTTCTGAAAATTAGTATAACATTTTTCCATCCAGTAATTAGTGCCTTGTGTTAAATAGCACCCTGGGGACCAAATAGAATTAATTCTGCTTTTTCAGTGTCTTAACTGACCAAAACTGCCGCTGACACGTTGGCATCCCAACTTCTGGTGTGCAAACCTTCTGCCACACCACGGCCTAGAGACTGAGCGTGCTTACTTCTTTGTATGTTAGAGTTTAAAAGACATGTGTATGTGACTGAAACAAACTCATATATTAAACATTCTGTATTGATACAATTACATATTTTATAAAATTTTATAAAGTAATTAGCAAAGTAATATACCATTTAAGTATATGTTACAACATTTGAGACATAAAGATGCATTACTAATATTTCTAAGTATCATGCAGGATATTGGGGCCCATTTTTTATTTCCATGTTTCTTTATCTGTAACAAGTTGGAGGTGATTTCTACCAAATCTGTAATACCATGATTATCTGAAATGCTAATTTAGTCACTCAATAATGCATGCATTAACATTTAAAGTGTTCCTGAATCTTTGACACTTCTTGTGGTTGTTCCATCTCTCAAAGGCTGTAGTGATGTGTAGGCAAACATATTTGATCTCTGGGTACTAAAGTCGAGTTCAAATTAGCCTGGGCAATATTTGTTTTCTTTTACATAGGTTATAAAAAATAAGGAACTGCCACATTTTTAGAAGATTCCTAGAAGTGAGACAAGGCAAGGAGAGGAATTTATGCTACCAACAAAATATAAGCTCTGTCATTAGGGAAGCCTTTTCCTAGGGGTGAATCAAAACAAGATACTGTCTTGAATATCTTTTTTCCACCTTGATTAATCTGACTAGCTTTTCCCAGAAATCTGAGTTCTTAAGGAATCCTAAAGGCTCTGAATGCAAGTCTTGGTCCTTAAATAAGATTTTCAGTCAGGGTCAAGGCCAGTCTGGAGAATTTATTCTACAATATACTGTTTTTAATGGATTCCTTTTACATTAATGTCCTTTCTTCACAGTGGATTAAAAATTATTTGGATTATTCCTAGAGAATAATAAAGCAAGCTGATTTGGGCTTCTGGCCAATGGAGCTGTCTTCTCAACCTTGGAAAATGTGATACTTACACCCTTACCAAGGGTGTTGAGTTTTTATGAAGATTTTATGCCTTTATACAACGTAGTTTCAAAGGGCACATGTTTAAAATGCTTTACAGTAAATTAAAGATGACCTTATCACAGACAGCTTTTTCCAGAGGGTGGACTGCAGTTGAATTTGAAATTAAGACAAGTGAATAATATTAAGTTTATAATGTATTTACTAGTACTATTCTTTTTCTTATGGCTCTTTTTGATACGTGGTCATTGCTGAAAATTTTAAAACAAAAAGTGGGCTTCCTAAAAATTTGTTCTGTAGGCTTACTTGTTTTGCATCCAGCTCACCATTTTTGATCCTGTTGATACTTATTGTGTAAAATGAGGAAACTGAGAAACATATTGTATAAGATTCTCTCGATAAATATGCTTCAGGGTATACTAATTTTAACTAATTGTTGCTATTTTAAAAATAAGTCTAAAATTTACCAACCCATTAAACTTTTAGCATACACAAAACCCTATTTTTATGCATAAAAATGGCAATTAGTTTGGGCAGTGCTGAGTAAAAAAAGTGAAACAGTAATTTGTGTGTGTGTGTGTGTGTGTTTTAGGTAGAAGTTTAACAGTGCAAATTAGTTTTACATTCAAAAATTTATACACAAATTGTTTTGTGACATTGGTTACAATCCCTGCAATGTGTCAGCACTGTCTCCCTTTCCCTTTACACCTTGGGTTCCCCATGTCCATTCCTCCAGGTTTCCTATCCCCTACTGCTCCTTATCTTTGCTTTTGGGCAGGTGTTGCCCATTTGGTCTCTTACATTTGCTTGAACTAAGAAGCACATTCCTCACCTGTGCTATTTATATTGTTTGTTTTGTGGGCCTATCTAATCTTGTCTAAAAAGTGGGCTTTGAATTTCGTGATTTGATATTTATTCTACATTTTTCTCCTGCTTTGTCTGGGACTCTATTGTGATACCTGTCAGAGCAGTTGTGTTGGTAGCCGGGCACTATCTAGTTCTTCTGGTCTCAGGCTGGTGGAGACGGTAGTTCATGTGATCCTTTCGTCCATTATGCTGATATTTTCCTGTGTCTTTTTTGGGTTGGTTTTCTTTATTCTCCTTTGCTCTGGACAGGATGGGACCAGTAGATGTACCTTAGATGGCTGCTTGCAAGCTTTTAGGACCGCAGATGCTACTCACTGAAGCAGAATGTAGAATATTTTCTTTATGAACTATTTTATGCCAGTTGACCTAGATGTCCCCAGAGACTATGGTCCCCAGCCCTCAGCCCCAGCAACTCGATCTCTCAAGGTGTCTGGATGTGTCTAGGAGCCCTGGTAGTGCAGGGGTTAAGCACTCAGCTGCCAATTGAAAGGTCAACAGTTCAAACCCAGCCTATCTGTGGGAGAAAAATGTGGCCGTCTGCTCCTGTAAAGATCACTATGAGTCAGAATTCACTCAATGACAGTGGGTTTGGTTTGGAGCCCTGGTGGCATAGTGGTTAAGAGTTTGGCTGCTAATCAAAAGGCCAGCAATTGAAATAAACCAGCCGCTCCTTGGAAACCCTGGGGGGCAGCTCTACTCTGTCCTATAGGGTCACTATGAGTTGAAATCTGCTCGACAGCAACTGGTTTGGTTTTTCTTTTTTGGTAGGAACCTTCTATGACTTTGCCTTGATGAACTTGTGCTGATATTCCCTATATTGCCTGTTGTCTTCCCCTTTCTAAAGTTGACACTTGTCTGTTATCTGGTTAGTGATTTCCTCTCCTCATCCCTCCTCACTTCTTAACCATTAAAGATTGTTATCTGTGCGGAAACCTTCTCTTGAGTTTTTATACTAGTGGTCTCATACAATATTTGTCCTTTTTGTGATTGACTTATTTCCCTCAGCATAAAACCCTCTAGATTTATCCATGTCATGAGATGTTTCAAGGATTCATTATTCTTTATCATTGCATAGTATTCCATTTTGTCTATGTACCGTAATTTATTTATCCATTCATGTGTTGATGGGTACTTAGGTTGTTTCCATCTCTTTGCTATTGTAAATAATGCCTTAATGAACATTGGTGTACATATGTCTATTTGTGTGATGGCTCTTATTTAGCTAGGATGTATTCCTAGGAGTAAGATAGCTGGATATCTTCATATTTCTGTTTCTTGCTTTTTAAGGAGGTGCCATATCATTTTCCATAGTGGTTGTACCATTTTGCAGCCCCACCAACAGAGTATAAGAGTTCAAATCTCTCTGAAACCTCTCCAGCATTTGTTATTTTCTGCATTTTTGACTAGTGCCAGTATTGCTGAGTCGAGATGGTATCTTCTTACAGTTTTGATTTGGATTTCTCTAGTGGCTTATGATCCTGAAAGTTTCCTCACCTGTCTGTTAGCCGCCTGAATGTCTTCTTTGGTGGAGTGTCTGTTTATATTCTTTACTTCTTTTTTAATTGTATTATTTGTATTTTTTCTTGTTGAGGTGTGAAGTATTTCATAAATTTTAGAAATCAGACCATTGTTGGATATGTCGTAGCCAAAAAATTTTTCCCAGTCTGTAGGTTCTCTTTTTAGTCTTCTGGTGAAGTTTTTTGATGAGATTATGTGTTTATCTTCTGATTTTTGTACATTGTTAGTTATGGTTTGTATATGTTTATGCTGTGTATTAGGGGCCCTATTGCTGTCCCTATTTTTTCTTCCATGATTTTTACAATTTTAAGTTGTATATTTAGGTCTTTGATCCATTTCAAGTTAGTTTTTGTGTATGGTGTGAGGTATGAATCCTGTTGCTTTTTAATTTTTTTTTTTTTTTTTACAGCTGGACATCCAGTTATACCAGCACTACTTGTTACAGAGATTGTCTTTTCCCCACTTAATGGACTTTCGCCCTTTGTCAAATATCAGCTGCCTGTGGATGGATGGATTTACATCTTGGTTCTCAGTTCTATTCCACTGGTCTATATGTCTATGTTTGACTACCCTGACTATATAGTAGGTTCTTTGATCAGGTAGTGTGAAGCCTCCCACTTTGTTCTTCTTCAGTTATGCTTTACTTATCTGGGTCCACTTCCCTTTCCATATAAAGTTGTTAGTTTCTCCATCTCATGAAGGAATGATGTTGTGATTTGGATCAGGATTGCATTATATCTGTAGATCGCTTTGTGTAGTATTGACATTTTCACAATGTTGCATCTTCTTATCCGTGAGAATGGTATATTTTTACATTTATGTAGGTCTCTTTTGGTTTCTTGCAATTGTGTTTTATAGTTTTCTTTGTAAAGATGGGTATTTTATGTCCAGGGTTAGATTTTTTCCTAAGTATTTTATCTTTTGGGGGGCTATTATAAATGGTATTGATTTCCTGATTTCCTTTTTGAAGTTCTCTTTGTTGGTGTAGAGGAATCCAATGGATTTTTAATGTTAATCTTGTGTCCTGCTACCTTGCTGAAACCTTCTATTAGCTCCAGTGGCTTTCTTGTGAAATCTTTGGGGTTTTCTATGTATAGGATCATATCATCTGCGAATAGGGATAGTTTTACCTCTTCCTTCCCAATTTGGATGCCCTTTATTTCTTGGTGCTGTGGCAGTATAGTAGTTAAGAGCTTGGCTGCTAACCAAAGGGTTGGTGGTTCAAATCCACCAGCTGCTCCTTGGAAACCTTATGGAACAGTTCTGCTGTATCTATAGGGTTGCTATGAGTCAGAATTAACTTGAAGGCAATGGTTTTTTTTTTATTGCTCTAGCTAGGACTTCCAGCACAATGTCAAATAAGAGCGGTGATAAAGGCATACCGTCTGGTTCCCGTTCTCAATGGGAATGGCTTCTGTCTCTCTCCACTGAGAATAAGACTGGCTGTTGATTTTGTATAAATCCCTTTTATTATGTCAAGAAATTTCCCTTGTATTTCTATTTTGCTGAGAGTCTTTATCAGGAATGGGTTTTGGACTTTGTCAAATGCCTTTTCGGTGTCCCTTGAGATATCATGTGATTCTTTTCATTTATTTTATTTTTGTGGTGGATTATGCTGTTTGATTTTCTAATGTTGAGCCTTGTATGCCTGGTATGAATCACACTTGGTCATATGTATTATTTTTTTGATATGCTGTTGAATTCTATTGGCTCAAATATTGTTGAGAATTTTTTGTCTGTATTCATGAGGGATATTGGCCTGTTGTTTTCTTTTTTTGTGGTGTCCCTGCCTCGCTTTGGTATCAGGGTTATGCTGGCTTCATAGAATGAATTTGGGAGTATTCTTTCTTTTTCTGTGCTCTGAAATAGTTTGAGTAGTATTGGCGTGAGCTCTTTTCTGAATATTTGGTAGAATTCCCCAGTGAGGCCATCCTGGCCTGGTTTTTTTTTGGTTATGATTTTTTTCATTGCCTTTTAAATGTTTTCTTTTGTTATGGGTCTGTTTGGTTTTTTGACCTCAGTTTGTGTTAGTTTAGGTAGGCAGTGTGTTTCTAGAAATGTGTCCATTTCCTCCAGGTTTTTAAGTTTGTTGGAATAGAAACAGGACTTTTTTACTGCAAGATTTCTTAGGACCTGATTCTCAGTGTAAGAATTATTTTTTGAACACTCTGAACCACAGAACTCTATATTTGTGGAGCAGAATAGTGGTTTTCAAAAACATGATGAAATCAAGCCTGTTTTATACCAACACAAACTGTTGGTCAATAACTTACATCATTAGCATATTTTACAACTTGCCAAGATTCTCATTTCCTATACATATACATTTTTGATGTGATATTTTGCCAACTAGGATAACGAACCATGCTGGTGTGCCCAGGACTAAGGGGTTTCCCAGGATTTGAAACTTTCTGTTCTAAAACCAGGACAGTTCCAGGCAAGCCAGGAGAATTGGCCACCCTCATTACCTCAGAACCAGAGATCTGGATACAAATTTCTTCTCTGTCACATTATTTTTGTGACCCTGGGTAAAACAAAATTTTATAACTTGGAGTCTTCCTCTGTAAAATTAGAATAAAAATATTGCTGCACAGGATATTTTGGGAAGAACTTACTAGGAAATGATCTAGCTCAGGTTTGGCACATGTAGAACTAGACAGACAAATTCTTTCTTTTTTTCCTTACTTACTTTTCCAAAATTCCTGTGAGGTAGACAGAACAGACATTGCCCTTCTTATTTTACCTATGAAAATCCTTAACCCTTTGCTGTCAAGTCAGTTCAGACTCATGGCCACCCCATGTGTTACAGAGCAGAACTGCTCTATAGGATTTTGTTGGCTGTTACCTTTAAGGAAGCAGATATCAGACTTTTTTATCGGTAGCACCAGTGAGCGGATTTTAACCACCCATCTTTAGGCTAGTAGTTGAACACAAACCATTTGTGACATCTAGCGACCTTTCAGAAAATTTAGGCTTAGATGGTTTCGTTAACTTGCCCAAGGCAGCAGAGGAGAGTTTATGCTCTATCTTCTGAGTCCCTGGAGAGACCAGTGGTTAATGTGGTCAGTTGTTAATCGAAGGTCGGAAGTTTGTATCTACACAGAGGCACCTTGGAAGGTAGGCCTAGAGGTCTACTTCTGAAAAATCAGCCACTGAAAACCCTGTCCATCACAGTTCTAGTCTAACACATGGGGTCACCATGGGTCAGAACTGATTTGATGGGAAATTTTTTTTTCCTGATGTTCTAAATGCAATGTTTTCTAAACTATGCTTAACTAAATTTCAACTGTCAAGGAAAATTTAAAAATTGTACAATCATAGAAATTTTGCAACATTATTATAGAACCAAAAGTACTTCTTATGTGAAAGAATTCTTTTGTTTTTTCATGATGTGGGTAACATATGTTTAGGAATAGGTACAATCATTATGGTAATGCATACAACTTTATATTAGAGCCTATTTATCTTCTCTTTGTTTACTCATTAAATTGTGAAGCATACACATAGCTTCTTTATAGCCTTTTTTTGTTTTTGTTTCTTTTTATTTTGTGGCTATCAGAATGCTGTTTTGGGGTCTGAGTGATTATAGCAATGTGTTATTGAATGGTTTGTCTGATGACTATTGGACATAACAAACATGTCTATAATGAGTGTTTTATCTTTTGGAAAATAAGTCTTAATAAATATGCATTTAGAATGGAATAAAAAGCCCATTTGGAAAATAGGCTATGAAAACACTTTCACATATTTCTTCTCAAAATGTGGATATTATGTGATTGTGATCTAGCACTGCAAACATAATGGCCCCCCACTGAAACGTAACTTTCCAAACTTAGCTGAGGAATTTCACAGAACATAAAGAGGACAGAGGTAAAACACTTGTTTTCAAAGAAGGAGCTAGCTACATTGCCATGATGTTTTCTTCAAATTAATTTAAATCTAGTTACTAAAAAAAAAAAAAATTTTTTTTTTTTTAGTTTAGTGAATGGTGGAAACCCTGTTGGCCTAGTGGTTAAGTGCTACAGCTGCTAACCAAAAGGTCGACAGTTCAAATCCACCAGGCAATCCTTGGAAACTCTATGGGGGCAGTTCTACTCTGTCCTATAGGGACGCTATGAGTCGGAATTGACTCGACGGCACTGGGTTTTTTTTTTTTTTTTTTTTTTTTTGGTTTTAGTGAATGGTAAAGTAAAACTGAAATATTTAACTATCCAATCAAAAATGTAAACATATATTTTGTTTAGAAAATTTGATGAGCCACATGTGCAGACCATAAACAAAAAGGAACTCTGGGTACAGAGGCTGCTGATTTTCTCTCAGCCCAGAACTGTTGCTATGATTGTGACTTTTAATTTAGAATGATAACGAGTTGGAAACTTGATTAGATTTGAACATGCGAAAAAGGTAGGAAGGATTTTTCTTTTTGGCGGGCACATGCTGTGGATCATATTCATTATATGCTGCCTGAACCTAAATGCTTTTAGTTCATTCAACCTAATCTTATTTTTTTTTAATGTAGTTCACACGTACTTATGGACTTCTGAATCATTTAGTAGATGCCTTCATAGATTTCTCATACTAATGTGAGCAAACTGGCTCAATGAAGGTTTTGGATTCTAGTTGTTACCATAATTGCTTAATACAATTTGCAGTGTTTCTTTTTCTTTCTCTCCCATTTTTTTTTTTTATTGTGTATCCTATGTGTTTAATTACAGTTTTGTCTCCTATTCGGTAACCTAGACTTTATAGAAAGAATTACATTGGCAGTGAACTGAATTCTGTATAAGAAAACAAGTTAATCCACACTTCTTTTCCTTTAGGAGAATAGAAACAAACATGTAAGTAGGGTAGATATATCCTGATGTGATATTTCCTATTTGCTCCAAAGAGTCTTTTATTAAATAGATGTGCTTCAAAACAATGCCCATGATAAAATACTTTTTTTTTTTTTTTAATAAAACGATACACGGATAGTATAGAATATTTGGAAAAGAATGTTACCTCCCTGTTACTATAATCATTTTGGTTTGTTCCTTCCTTTTTTTGTTGAAAGGTTTTAACCTGTTTTTTTTTCTCTATTTCTTCAGTTGAAAATTTTGATCTTAATTTAATTGTAATAATGTTTTCCACTTATTTTATTATAAGCATTGTTTATGCTGTACATAACCTTTATTAGTATCAGCTTTTAATACCTGTGTAATAATTCTTAAAGACAGTAAGCATAGTTTATTTAAACGTCCCTATATTGTCAGAAATGTAGGTTGTTTCCATTTTTGGGTATTACAAATAATAGTGAAATTAATATCTTTGCATGAAAATTCTGTTTTCCTAGTATAAAACCAAACCCACTGCCATTGAGTCAAATCTCACTCATAGTGACTTTATCGGATAGAGTAGAACTGCCCCATAGAGTTTCCAAGGAGCAGCTGGTGGATTCAAACTACTGACCTTTTGGTTGGCAGATGTAGCTCTTTAACCACTATGCCACCAGGGTTTCATTTTGGGTTCAGGAGTATAATCTGCCTAATGGATCTCAGCATAGTATATGTATCATCATTTCTTGCCTCTACGGCACCATCAGGGCTCCATTTTAAACCAGACAGATCCAAATAAAACCATTCCCATTTCTTCCAAAACCTACAACCGTTTCCTTTAAAGCTGGTGGGGTAGTGGCTAAGAGCTACATCTGCTAACAAAAGGTTAGCAGTTTGAATCCACTAGGCGCTCCTTGGAAACTCCATGGTGCAGTTCTACTCTATCCTATAGGGTTGCTATGAGTGGGAATCGACTCGATGGCAATGGATTTGTTTTTTTTGGTTAGTTTGAGATATCTGTGGGCAACTAAAGTGAAACCATCCTGGAGACACTTAAATATGTAGAGAAAGACTCAGACATTGGCCTGCCGGTGGCATCGCTTAACCAATAGCAAATGAAAAGAAATTCTAGAAAGAAAATTTAGAGATATATCTGAATATCTTATCACCATTAAAACACTCAGTCACAGTGCAAGAAGCCTCACAACTGTCTCTTTCTTTTCTTTATTCCTCCCTAGCTCTCTCAAGTTGATTCATTTATATGATAAAATAAAAGCAATTCAACTAAACTAAACTAAATCATGCAAAGATTAAATGAATGATAACTGCACCCTCATCCATTTTAGTGTAAAAATGGAGGCTTAAAGCATATCCATTACTGTGGAGGAGATAAATCACACCACATAAACTGTTTCCCCATTTGCCTTAGTCAAAGATATTTCATATTTAAAAAAAAAAAAAAACTGAAACAGGACAAACATTTATTCACCATAGGACTAACTTATAACAATACAATAGGTATATTGCAACTATCTGTTTATACAGTAAAACCTGTGTAAGGCAGAAATCTGTCAGAGAAGGAAAACTCAAATATTTTCCAGCAATAGAGGGCGATAAAAAAATGTTAAGACCACACCCTGTCAAAAGCAGAGAACGTGCCAAACCCAGAAAAACAAGGCAGTCCCATCGAGTTTCCCTCTCACAGATTTCACTGTTTTATGTTTTCTTTAGAATGGACAAAATAGGATTCCCATAAGAAAAGGGACCATATCAAGATCTGACCTTCTTTTTTTCCTTCCTTTTTTTTTTTTTTTATTCCTTGCTTCTTTCCTTCCTTTCTTTAAGTCTCTTCCATTTACCTGGTCCTGTCCTGGACTCTGAGACTTCAGTCTTGACAGACAAGTTCTCTACTAGAGAGGCTAGATAACACGTAAGCAAGATAATCGGATACACATAAAAACTATGAAAAAAATCAGCATGGTCATATGAAGGAGACTTATGGGAAGCGGGCTAGACAAGGAGCACATCACTGAGGAGCTAATGTGTGAGCATATGGATGGTATTTAAAGCCATGGACTGGGTTAGATCACTTCGTGAAAGCAAAAGAAGGCTGATGTGGAGATGCAAGTTTAGAAAATTCCTCTCAATGAATGTTTCTTTGAAGGAAACAAAAAATGGGGTGGAAATCTGAAGGTGGTATGGGGCTAAGAAGTGTGTGTGTGTATGAGTGTGTATGTATGTATAAATAAGAATATAGTCACATAATTTAAAGGCAGGTAATATGGCTGTTGAATTATTGATAGAAATGATCTAGCAGTGAGAGAAAAAAAGACTGATGCAGGATATTGAAGGAGTAATTGAAGAAACAATACACTTAAGAAGATTAGAGGGATGGGGTTCAGTGCACAGCTAGAGAGGTTGTTCTGAGGTAGGATTGTGGCCACCCCATGTGCTGCTCAGGAGGGAAACAGAGAACATGGGGAGCTGGGTAGTTTTGAGGTTGAAATATAAGGGGGTTCTTGTATGATGGATTTTATTTTATCTGTGATATGTAAAACAAGATAATCAGCAGGAATTTACAGGAAGAGAAGTGTGAGAAGGTGTTGAAGCTTTGAGGAGATAAAAGAAAATGTGAAGTAGTCCTTTTTGAGGGTGATGAGCTAATTAAGGAATGAAGGGGCATTATTTGGAAATATTAAGGGCCCACTTTTGGATTTCTGGTCAAGAATTTAGAGTGTCACAAAATCCATAAAGTTTTGCATTTTTACCTGAATACAGTTCCACTGTACTTTGAATACCCATAGACTGAGAAAGACTTAATGACAGAAATTGCCTCAGCATTCAGTAAAGCTTTTAGATTCAACTACACTTTGTCATTAACAACAGAAGCGTCATACATTTAATAGACTGAGAGCACATATACATGTATGTGATACTACTTACCTACCTCTGACCATTCTTGGTACACATAGCCTTTTGTTTTTTTTTTTCGTCATCGATTGGCTTCAAGCTGCCTCTCTGGGATCTGAATACCATAATTTGGAACCAATGTTATCATGAACTATTAAAGCATGAAGAGGGTATAGAAATTATTATGAAGTTTGGTGATTCTTCTACTTGATTACCAGAATCACTTAGGGAAACTTAACAAACGCACACCCCTGAGACCGCTACAGGTATATAGGACCATAACGAAGGGTGAGCTAAAGCTCAGGGATTCTGAAATAGTATTCTTCCACACAGCCCTTATTAGGTGGTAAAGAAATATTTATGTGTTAATTTTATATTTCACCATAAAAACTTGTTTCTGTCGAGTGGGACTCATAATGACCCTATAGGACAGAGTAAAACTGCCCATAGGGTTTCCAAGGAGTGGCTGGTGGATTTGAACTGCTAATTTTTTGGTTAGCAGCCGAGTTGTCAACCACTGTGTCACCAGGGATGATATTTCACCGTATCACACCTTAAAACATGGTTCTTATGAGAAGAAACTAATAAGAAAAGCCATTGGCACAATGGTTATGAAAACATCTCCTTCAAGATAGCTGAGATGTTAACTTAATAGAATATATGTGGTCAAGAGTTTATTCCATAGTCTCACTTTTTAATGCTATTTCTCCTACATTTTTATGTCGCTGGATGCTGAATGGTATTTAAATTCCTGGATTTTATATGGCATTGTGTGATTGACAACTGAACACCAGTGTGTAGTAAGTTTGCGAATTTTCTCCCGTTCCTATGAAATGTTTGTGATCCTTTTCAGTATACTTCTGCCCTGACCTACGATGCTGTGCAAGTGATGACTGAAGCTTTCCGCAACCTCAGGAAGCAGAGGATTGAAATCTCCCGAAGAGGGAATGCTGGAGACTGTCTGGCAAACCCAGCAGTCCCCTGGGGACAGGGCGTAGAAATAGAAAGGGCTCTCAAGCAGGTAAGTCACTCAAAATGACTATTAACACCACTTAACATGGCCATTCAAATTTTTTTTTCCTAAATTAGTCATCCTTGTTTTATTTGTTAACCTCAGTATAAATGGGATTTTATTTCCTAGCTACACAAAGGTAGGTGGCAGATTGAAAAGAAACATTAAAATGTAGTTTTCTTGACTCGAGCCCAGTGAGAGTTATCTGTACAGTTTGTGTCTTTGGCTGAAGTGAATTTATAACTGTGTCTCTTTGCCATTTCCTCATTAGGTTCAGGTTGAAGGTCTCTCAGGAAATATAAAGTTTGACCAGAATGGAAAACGAATAAACTATACAATTAACATCATGGAGCTCAAAACAAACGGGCCCCGGAAGGTAAACCCTTTATGATTTAGAGGCCATTCTGTCTGCGTGAGGAGGTGAGGCAGCTAACAGATCCTCTATCTCCCCCATGCACTCCTGGGGATTTATATTCACATAGACAGAGTTAATGCCTTCCAGAAACAGATACATTTTTTATTTTTTTTCTAAATCTAAATATATTCAGTTCTGGTGAATACCAAAGAATTATAATTTATGTTAAAAGTAGAACTGTTATTACCTTTTTTTTTTGTAAGACTGGGGTAGAGAAATAGTTTAATGAGAAATAAAGAGCAATTATTGAAAGTTTATGGTTCAGAAACCAAAAAATAACTAGGTTCAAATATGCTTATAACTTTAAAATTTAACATCTTTCTTTTAAATGTTCCAGCCAAAATACTTGTGTTTTGATTTTATTTGTATTTCTTTATGATCACACCCAAACAAACAAATATTGGAGTTGATGAAAGGTGAACATGAAGAATAATCCGTTTGTAAAAATTGTTTTTGTTTGTTTTTATAATTCCTTTCTGTTACTAATAAATTCTCATACATAAAAGACACATCTCTGTTTAGAAGGAAGCCAAGTTGATTTGGGTGTAATTTTGAATTCAAATGTGCATTTGAGAACAATTATATCTTTGCTAAAAGGAGGACTATTTATCCATGTGGCTACCTGCCACAACCTTTTTCAGATTGGATACTGGAGTGAAGTGGACAAAATGGTTGTTACCCTTACCGAGCTCCCGTCTGGAAATGATACGTCTGGGCTTGAGAATAAGACTGTTGTTGTCACCACGATTTTGGTAATTAGCTACATATGCCTGTTTTTATTTCATTCTTTTTCTCATAAAAAAATTGTTAGGGAAAGATTCCTTTTATATTTGAAGACACCCATTAAATAATACAGTGCTGTTTTTGCAGTGTTTGAATCATTTATTGCATATTTACTCTGATAAAAGGACTACGAAAACCCTAACTAAAATGTTTAAAAGTTCTCTAGCCTCTTTAAGACTGCAGTTTAGCTTAACAGGTAATTCTTAACCTCAGTGCATACACAGGGGAACAATCAGGGAAAGCCTTGAAAAATATTCCTCACGTTTCATTAGGTGCCCACCTCTCTATTCTCATAGTATTCTGGGTAAACCTCTATCTTTACATCTGTGAAATACTAGAAGGTGAACTCTTTGAAGACAAGGATGATCTACCTTCTGTTTACTCCAGGTCTCAACACAATGCTTAGCATATAGCTATAGAAAAAATAGTGTGAAATAAATACATTTTGAATGAATGAGGTAAAACCGAACTGGATCTTGAGTATCCAGACTTTGGATAGATGGAAGACAGGCAGGAGTGGATCATCAGGACAAGCTGTTGGGGAAAGGAAATGAAAAATCTGGGACTGACTGATAGGGCATAAATTTTGTGACAAATGTTTGTTTTGTTTCACCATGCGGATTACTAAGTAGTGATTAAATATGTGGGAATAATATAGATAGATTAGAAAGAGATTTGGATAAAAACTTTGATGGGCACTTGGAAATATCTTAGTGAACGGCAGACATTTGAGATGATGCCTGACTAATTTAAGATTGGTGGCATTGAGAGGAACTATTCACTTAAAAAAAAAAAATTCACTTAGACCTTAAATATCTTCGGTGTCACTTTCTACTGGGAAATATTGGGCTAAAATGAATCATTTTCCCCTGGCTTCTCTTTCTTATGTTTACAGGGTGAAGCTACTATCTAGCTATCCTTGTAACATCATTCTAGGACATTATATTTCTGAGATGATGAAAGTATGGAGTCTAGGGGTGGGGTAGAATCAGCATGTTACCATAGCAATGATTCTTGCTGCCTGCTTGTTGTTGGCCATGAACCTGATTTGCACATGAACTTTATTCCCTAGATCAGCAACGGCACAAGGTTTTGAGAGAATACTGGTTCTTGGGTTATTGGCTTAACCTACGATAAGGATGTAGAGGACCCAGAGTGGAATAACAGATGCTGTGCAGCATTCTCACTGTCTGTTAGGAATTATAAACATGATAAGGGGCCATGTCAGCAGACGGTGCTTTTGAGTGTGATGTTTACTCTGGTACAGCTAAGTTCAAGCCATTTGAATGAAATGTACTGATAGACACTTGAGGACATTCTTCAGAAGCATGATGATTACATTTCCCCCTCATGTTGTTTGCCATTTGTTGTCAATCATGTCTCTGCGTAATAGGTAACTATTAAGTCAGAAGGTTAGATTCAATGAGAGTAAATAATTAACACAGCAGTTTTAGTCAGCTAAAACCCTGTCTTTCCATACAGGAATCTCCATATGTTATGATGAAAAAAAATCACGAACTCCTTGAAGGCAATGAGCGCTATGAAGGGTACTGTGTTGACTTGGCTGCAGAAATTGCCAAACACTGTGGGTTCAAGTACAAGCTGACAATCGTTGGGGATGGCAAGTATGGGGCCAGGGATGCAGACACAAAAATTTGGAATGGGATGGTTGGAGAACTTGTCTATGGGGTAAGTATAGTGCTTTTCAAGGATAAAGTCATTGAATTTGAACCTTGTTGACAGAATGCCTCCCCTCCCCACAGAGAACCAACGTCTTACATCGTTGGTTTCCCACATTACTCTAGGAATACTATCTTATTTCCTTGTGAACACTTGAAAGATTAGATGACAAAACCAGAAGTAAACGTGCAGATTAACTCAGATAGGAAGCATCTACATGAAAGCTTATGGGTCATATGTATTGTTCAAAGGCTGCCAAAGTCATAGATACAGTGTAGAGATGTAATTATCATAGTCAAGCCAGATGGGTGTACTGTGTGTTTATAAAAAGGAGGGATATTTGGGGAATAATTTTTCTTGCATATTTTTTACTGGGACCCTGCAATAGTAATATCGCCATTTCCCTTTCTTCCTTTTTTATCTAATTATTGAACCATGATTTCTTTCTGATCATGACTCCAGGCATTATTACCTTTGTTTGTTTCCCTTACAGAAAGCTGATATTGCAATTGCACCATTAACTATCACCCTTGTGAGAGAAGAGGTGATTGACTTCTCAAAGCCCTTTATGAGCCTCGGGATATCTATAATGATCAAGAAGCCTCAGAAGTCCAAGCCGGGAGTGTTTTCATTTCTCGATCCTTTAGCCTATGAGATCTGGATGTGCATTGTTTTTGCCTACATTGGGGTCAGTGTGGTTTTATTCCTGGTCAGCAGATTTAGCCCCTACGAGTGGCACACTGAAGAGTTTGAAGATGGAAGAGAAACACAAAGTAGTGAATCAACTAATGAATTTGGGATTTTTAATAGTCTCTGGTTTTCCTTGGGTGCCTTTATGCAGCAAGGATGCGATATTTCGCCAAGGTTGGTTACTCACCTGCTTCAACTTTGTGCATTTTAAGTCTCAAGTGGATATCCATGGTGTTTATAAATTCACTCAAAGAAGTGATCAGCTGCCGGCTACCTGTCCAAGCAGTCCAAGACTCCTTAAAGGACATACTCTTTACGTTGGCATAAGTCTGTGAAATATTTGAACAATGTTCTCTGGACGTTGATCATATATTTCCTGGGTGAAATTATACACACCATGGAGAGGCTATAAAATGCATAAGGTCCTATCATTCCATGCCTTCTTGGAGGGGTACCGTGTTTTTGCTGCATATTCTCATTTTACAGTCATCTGTGTGGTAATCCACAGACCTGTATATGGGAAAATGGGCAATACTACTTATTAACTACAAAAGCCATAACTTGCTGGACAAAACTTCATTGGCACATATTCCACCTATTTTATTTTCCCATTAGCACATGAAAATGGTGTGGTAGAGTAATTATGAAATTTCTTTTTTTCAAGGTTAGGTTGCTGGATTAAAAGGAATGTAGGTTAATGTATTTTCTAAGTATCTATATTAATGATGGATAATTCATTGCAAAAGCTTGTGTCATACTGAATAGTAAAACAGAATTTCATCACATAAATTCATGCACCTCTATTGTCATTATAGTATGTTAATCACTGCATTAAAATACCTAATTAGCATGTCTATATCACAAAACTCACATGGCATTTGTTAATTTTACGTACATGAATACGAATGACAGTTGTGTCTGTCTCTTTTCTTTCCAGGAATAAATCATACTATTTCTAGCATGATTATTTTCACATTTAGAGCCTTAGTGGTTATCAGTCCACTGGTACATTTTAATTTGGGCTCTGTTTCCCTGTTTTGATTCTATGAGATATCTTAGTAACTACTAAAGGGGGGGGGGCATGCTAATATTATCTTGTTACATTGTTAGTTTTTGAACATTTTTAGGGATAACAAGTAATTAATTTCAGAAAATGACATGAGAAGATCAGATGTTTGGGGATATCTTTGCAGTCTTTTCAGTATTTTCCCTCGTCTGAGATAATGGAAATACATCATACAGGCAGAAATCATCCATGATTTACTTCTCTGAGAGTAGGGCACTTTTTTTTTTAATCAATTGTATAAATCTAAAAAATCTTGGTTACAAGAGATTACCTCTAGCTTCTCTATGATACTGCATCAAATTAGAAATATGCCAAGGTATATGAAAAGCCTATCTATTGTCTATCTAATCTCACTATGATGACCTTCAACAAAGTATAAGATTCATAGTTTCATCTGTGTGTTTAGTTAACCTGATTTAAGCTAAAGACAGGAAGAGAACTTTCTAGTACTGAGGAGGAAAAAAAAATACTCTAACCAAATTGGGGTCTCAGAGAATATTCTGGTCTATAAAATATTGATGGAATGGTTCACCTTTGGCAAGAAGTTTACTGATTATATATATATATATATACATATATATATATATATAATGGCACTATAATTCTGAGATGCAAGGCAGTTATAGTGAAATGAAATAAATTAAGCTCTGCCGTTTGGGTAACTAGTGAGAAGTGGACAGGGTTCATTGTAAAGTAGGCTGTATTGTTCCCATTGATAGACCCTGAGTTTTGTTTGCTCTGCTCCCCACTCAACGCACTGCGGGTAGTTGTTTGGTATCCAGTGCCTGTCAAGGAGGGGGAAACATGATTGCGTATAGACAGTGGTGCACAAGGCACATTTAACAATCCAAGTGTTATCCCAGGGTCCACCATGACATATGGACATCTAATTTTCAATAAGCCTGCTTCCTAAAATTCGACCTTTTTGTCTCTGCTTTTGATTTCATTCATGTGTCATAAGTCACTACAATTTTACGTGTGGCAACTTTTATTTCCTGGTAAGACAAATAGATTTTTAGGTAAAATATTTTTGTTGTCGTCATTGACTGATTTTTTTTTTTTCCTCAGAATATATATAAGCAATATTCATTATGTTAAAAAAAGAAAAAACTTAAGCGTTACAGAGCTTTGTATCTTTGACTTTATGTTGTGTGTGGATTTGAAAACTGAAGATCATAAACAGTATTGACCAATTCAATTTTTTTTTAAGGAACCAGACCATCAGTGGTTAGAATTCAGTGTGGGCTACTCCAGCTTAGAAGAGTTGAGTAGTTTGTCATTTAAAAACAAGAATGAAATGCACAGATCACATTAGAGATGCTGTTTAAAAATATTTACCTTTTCCAAGTAAAATATAATATGGAATGATATGAACAGTATTAACAGAACACATTTTAAGTTGTAATCCAGAATGACTTACTGAACTAATTGACTTAGTAATTTACCTGAAATTGGGTTTAAAATACCTTACAGTTTTCTGAAGAATAAAACCACAAAAATTATAATAGCAATATACTGTAAAGAAGATTTTTGTTCACCTTCTTGCTTCTGTTTTTTCCCCCGTATCTTTTAAGGAATTGAATAAATGTAAAAAGTGTGTGTAATTCTTAAGGTAATGATTTGACAGGGGTTAAAAAGATATGATAGTATATGTGCACTTATATGCTCCTTTTAGTGCAGAAGCTGTTGGTAAAAGTTTTATTCTTAATCATAAAAACACTTTTTCTACCATCAAAAAATAAAATTTAATTTCCTCCTCAGCACAGAGTTTCTCAGGAGCCCTTTCAGAAGGATTAGGAGGTACTTTTAAAAATTAACAAGTATATAATAGCTTGCTTGGCTATTTTTGACTTTTGAATGGTTTATAAGTCTAATAAATTTATCTTGTGGTATCTCACAAACTTTAAATCAATTCACATATTTAATTTCATTAAATTTGATTTAAGGACTAGAAGAGGGGACATCTTATGTTTTTTACTTGTTTTTATTTACAAATGAAACATAATAAGTTACAAAAATAATTCTCAAACTTATTTCATATTAACGAACAGTACACAGGGTCAAAAGCAATCATCGTATAATCAGCTTTTCTTTTAAGGGATTTAAGCAATTAGGTACTGACTCTGCCCTTTAAATACAGAATACATGTCATATAATTATAGCTCCCATTGTTCTGGAATAAATAGTGAGCACTTTGAGAGTAGTTGTGTCTAAATAAGGGGCTTCCCAAATTTAAAATATACTTAATATCCTTTGCAAAATTAAGGGAGAAGTGTTCAACTTTTTCTCTCCTATTGTATTTATTTTATTCTTTGCATCCATGCCCCTTAGATACTTTGTGGTAAAGATTATTCAGTATAGTTTCTTCTTTTCATTGCTATTCTCAGAAACAAAAGTTTTTATCAAAAGAGCTTCTAAAGTAGACCCTCTCCTTTTTATTGATTGCTTGAGTAGTTTATTTCATAAATATTTCACTTGAAATTTAGATATGGTATCTGTGTTTCATCAAAAGTTCATTCCCTACTGCCAATTGCCAGAATTTTTTTTTGTTGTTTAGGCAATAAATTACCAGATTTTTGGTATTTGAATCTTAGAAATGTTACTTCTTCACTATAGCAGGACATTGCTAGACATGATAGAGTTATTGGATAAAGAAAATACTTATTCAGTTGGCTGTTAATGTTACTCAAAGGCCTTAATTGTGTGCAGAGGCCTACCGAATCTTTCAAAATAATAGAAGATATATATATATATATATATAATATATACATGGAGCACTGCTGGTGTAGTGGTTAAAGCACTTGGCCACTAACCAAAAGTTTGGCAGTTGGAACCCAGCAGCCACTCTGTGAGCGGAAGATGTGGCAATCTACTTCCGTAAAGATTACAGCCGTGGAAACCCTATGGGGGCAGTTCTACCCTGTCCTATAGGGTCGCTAGGAGTTGCACAACTCTGTGGCAATAGGTTTATATGTGTGTGTGTGTGTATATATATATATCTACATATCTATATTTATCTAGACTTTTAAAGTAAATTATTTGAAAACCATTGACTTTTGGAAAGTCTTTTATGGAAGAATTTATAGTCTTTAAAATTTTGTTTTATTGTATTTCCAAGTAGGAATTTATATCTTAATAAACTTTAAAAATGTCTAGTTTGTTTTTCTTCAGGTTTCGTTTTCTTGAGCAGGAGACACAAAGGAACCCAGTGATAGCAATCCATGCTCTGAAGCACCTGTTTATTCATTAAGAACTATATTTCGTATCATCCCTTTGTTTGTAGCATCTTTTTTTTTTTTTTTTTCTGTCTTGCATTCTATCTGATACTTATATTTTTGCACACACAAAAACAAAATGAAGTTTTGGGCCATTCTGAGAGTTTTGGAACTTCATTGGTTCAATGAAATGGAGGATTTCTTTTAAGGCTAAAAAAAAAATACTCTTTTAAAAAATAATTGATTTTAATTGTATACATGGTATTGAATCTGGATGCTGATCTAAGATTCCCTTGTTCATATTTACTTATAGCATGAGTGGCTAAGTATTAGGAGTATTGGATGGAATATTTGGAGAATTCTTGAAATTGCTTCTTTACAGGACTGCATACTATAAACTACTCGGGCATTTTAACTACGAAAGAATTCCAAGGAATCTGAAGTTTTGACCTCTGTGTATGCCTTCAAATCTCGCTAATCTGTTTTCCTCACCCAGATTGTTTAATAAATTCTGGTTTCGTTAGCTAGCAGATATACTGGAATGTATAACATGAAAATTTCCCCTGTAAGCTAAGATTTACATAAAACTGCTAACCTGATTTTCTATTAGGTCATTCATTTCTCTTTACAAATCCGTTTCATACTTGTTATTAGATCCCTCTCTGGGCGCATTGTTGGAGGTGTGTGGTGGTTCTTTACCCTGATCATAATCTCATCCTACACGGCTAACTTAGCTGCCTTCCTGACTGTAGAGAGGATGGTGTCTCCCATTGAAAGTGCTGAAGATCTTTCTAAGCAAACAGAAATTGCTTATGGGACATTAGACTCCGGCTCCACTAAAGAGTTTTTTAGGGTAAGAGATTTCTGCTTTTGTACTTCCTAATTCTGTTCTTAAAGTTTAACCTATCTAAGCTTGTTCCCCTTTGCTCGTCTTTTAAAGGTACTATGTGAAAGAAACCTTTGTCTCTTTGCCTATCTCTGTTTCTGTCACTGCCATGCTTATCCCTGTCCCTTTGCTGTCCCTATCACTATCCCTATTTTATCCCTATCACTGTCCCTATTTTATCCCTATCACTATCCCAATTTTATCCCTATCTCTACCCCTATTCTTATTTCTATCCATTTCTTAATTCCTAACTCCTTAGGAGAGAAGTCATAAATGTTGCAATGAAATCACAGCTTTTGGAAAATTGATTGTCCTTTTGTAATAAAATAGAATTAAAGAATAATTATGTTTAGATTTTTTTTTTTTAAACAATAGGGTGTTGTTTTTGGTTTTCAAATAAGCATGAGTTCATCTAATTTACATAGTTTGCAGTTGAAAAACTCACATCCAAACCAGTTAGGTTAATTCTCTGTAAGGAAACAGATTATGTTCATATGGGAAAATTTTGAAACTTCTGTTCAAATCCTTCAAAGGGAAAGCTAATAAAAGGTCTCAAGCCAACATATATGACATGTGACAATTTTTGATAATCCACAAATATCTTTGAAAGTATCCCAGTCTGTTCGGGTAAGATATAGGCGGTTTACTCCAGAGTTAGGACGAAGAACTGAAATTGAGCAAATGTTGAAGAAGAAATTATAATTGGAAGACTGTCTCATGCTGCTTTGCCTCTGGTCGCTTTTCCACAGAGCTGTAGTTGGACTGCAGATAGGTAGGAGAAAAGGATGTTGGGGCAGAATCGTGGCGTCGAGACATAATAACCTGGTTATGATTGGGACCTGCAGGACCTTAATGATTTCATTAGGTGTCTTTTAAATTCAGATGTGCGGTCGATATGTCAGCAGTTTCTTAGACTTTAGAGCAGTTCTAAGTACAAATGTGATAATACTGACTTGCTATTAATGACAATGTACTGTCATTTTTGGACACACATATAATATATATATAAATATCTTCATATAGCATAATATTCTAGCTTGATCAAAGCAATAAGGTTATTAAAATAAGTTATAATATTGCCTGGTTCCTCAGTGGAAGTGCATTTTGTGGTAATTTGATAACTTTTCACCTCAACATGACCTGCTTTTATCTCACTTACATGCTTTGTTATTTGTTACAAGATGCGTGAGTGAGGCAGGAACCTGTTACGTCTGGATTTACTTGGTGCCATTTGTGTTGATTAAAATAATCCTAATTGTTTCCAGCTAATCTCTTCTAGACGAGTATGCATCTATTGAAAGTTGATGTCTTTAGCTTGTGAGGCGTCCTGGTGGCACAGTGGTCAAAGCACTTGGTGGCTAACCAAAAGGTCAGCAGGTCAAACCTACCAGCTGCTCTGTGGGGGAAAGATGTGACAGTCCGTTTCCATAAAGATTTATAGCTTTGGAAACCCTATGGGGTAGTTCTACCCTGTCCTATAAGGATAATAAGAGTTGCAATGGACTTGACGGTAGTGGGATTTTTTATTGGGTTTTTAGGTAACAATGAGCTGTTATTTTTGTTGGGTGCCCTCAAGTGAATTTTTGACTCATAGTAACCCAATGTGACAGCCACTGTGTGGGATAAAGGTGTGGCTGTCTGCTTCCATAAAGATTACAGTCCTGGAAACCCCATGGGGCAGTTCTACTCTGAGTCAGAATCAATTGGATGGCAATGGGTTTAGATAACAATCATGCCACCTACTCTCTGTTTAGCCCATTTACATTTACAGAGCTACTCTGTATAATTCAACTCAGTCGGTCATGGAAACGTTGGCCTAAATCACTAAGATTCCATGGTCGGTGTACTCGAATTCTCTCGTAGACAACGTGCGGAAGCTCGGTGATTCTGGGCAGAGTGCAGTTCCTCTTGTGCTGCTTCTTCCAAGTGCATGAAGCCTGGAGAGACCTTGGTGCCAATATGCAGTATGTTTTGTGGCTACGTATATGTTTCCCAATGTAATTCATGGTGTGCCACTACCCTAGAGTGATAGAGAAGTACGGGAGTATTTAGCCAAACATAATATTTTTTTTTTTTTTTAACTTCTATGACCATAACTTTCCAAAGCAGTTTCTTTTATATTAGCTCTTTGAATCTCACACTGTTTCTTTCCAGTTGTCAGGACAAAGATTTTTGTTGGCATTCTATGCATTTTTAAATTGAGGTTGAGTGAAATTCGGGGCTTTGGCCAAATTCAGGCATTTTTACCAAGGCCTTTTACTTCTAACTAGGGTTTTACTCGTAGCCAGTGTTCTTTTTATTGGCATAGCAAGGTCTCTTGATTCACCTCACCGCTTCCATGTTCTGTTTGTGGTCATATCCATGTTTACGTTTGTAATGCTAGGGTTTGGTAACAGAGCCAAGAAGGCAAGAAGGTTCCCTTCCTGCCCTTGTCTTTAGAGCACAAGTGCTACATTCTTTACCCAAGGTGGAAACTCAGGCAGGGCCACATAGTTTCCCTAAACATAACTCCACGAAGTACTGGTGACTTAACATAATCTGGGTCTCAGTGCATCTCATGTTGCAGCCAGCTTCTCCTTATTTAGAAGAGAAGAGTGTGGGCTCAAACGTGTCCAAATAGAGCACTCTCTTCCACTTGTACTGGTAAAAAGAAGAAATAATCATAGCACTTGTCACCAAAGTAAATAGTAGCCCTTGATGTTAATTGCTCCATTCAGATACATGACATGATTACCACTGGGAAAATGATGTATGCCAAGGTTTGCTTCTTAAGGTGAATTAAATGCAAAGGTGCTGCTAGTTCATGCATAATTTTGAGAAATTTTGCAAACTCTATTAATGTTTGAAAATGGTGTACCGTGATGATAATAGTGAGCAAAAATCTTATTTTTGATTCTTGCTCCAGAAATGTTTTCTAGGACACTGTGGCTTTTCAATTACACACATTAAGTCTCATGTATTTTCACATAAAGCTTCTTGCATTAGTATAGGGAGATTGAATAATATATGCCATCTCAAACAAAGCATATCTCCTCGTGGAGTGCTGTTTAAAATGTGCTGAAGCTAGTAAGAGACACTTTAAAGTCAAAGAATAACTTATTTTCATGAACATTTTCTTCTTAAATCCTTGGTCACACTGCAGCCTGTTAGCTGCAGTCTGGTTCATTTTCTAAGTTCCTGGCAAAAGGTGTTGCAAGAAACCTCTCCTTCACTAAAGAAGATATTCATGCAGCTAACAGATACATGAGAAAATGGTCTCGATCATTAGCCATTAGAGAAATGCAAATTAAAACCACGATGAGATTCCATCTCACTCCAACAAGGCTGACATTAATCCAAAAAACACAAAATAATAAATGTTGGAGAGGCTGCGGAGAGATTGGAACTCTTATACACTGCTGGTGGGAATGTCAAATGGTACAACCACTTTGGAAATCTATCTGGCGATATCTTAAACAGTTAGAAATAGAACTACCATACAACCCAGAAATCCCACTCCTCGGAATATACCCTAGAGAAATAAGAGCCTTCACACAAACAGATATATGCACACCCATGTTTATTGCAGCTCTGTTTACAATAGCAAAAAGCTGGAAGCAACCAAGGTGTCCATCAGCGGATGAATGGTTAAATAAATTGTGGTATACTCACACAATGGAATACTACGCATCGATAAAGAACAGTGAGGAATCTGTGAAACATTTCATAACATGGAGGAACCTGGAAGGCATTATGCTGAGCAAAATGAGTCAGAGGCAAAAGGACAAATATTGTATAAGACCACTATTATAAGATCTTGAGAAATAGTATAAACTGAGAAGAACACATACTTTTGTGGTTACGAGGAGGGGATGGAGGGAGGGTGGGAGAGGGTTTTTTACTGATTAATTAGTAGATAAGACCTGCTTTAGGTGAAGGGAAGGACAATACTCAATACATGGAAGGTCAGCTCAACCGGACTGGACAAAAAGCAAAGAAATTTCTGGGATAAACTGAATGCTTCAAAGGTCAGCGGAGCAAGGGCGGGGGTTTTGGGACCATGGTTTAAGGGGACTTCTAAGTCAATTGGCAAAATAATTCTATTATGAAAACATTCTGCATCCCACTTTGAAATGTGGCGTCTGGGGTCTTAAATGCTAACAAGCGGCCATCTAAGATACATCAATTGGTCTCAACCAACATGGAGCAAAGGAGAATGAAGAACACCAAGGTCACACGACAACTAAGAGCCTAAGACACAGAAAGGGCCACATGAACCAGAGACCTACATCATCCTGAGACCAGAAGAACTAGTTGGTGCCCGGCCACAATTGACGACTGCCCTGACAGGGAGCGCAACAGAGAACCCCTGAGGGAGCAGGAGATCAGTGGGATGCAGACCCCAAATTCACATAAAAAGACCAGACTTAATGGTCTGACTGAGACTAGAGGAATCCCAGCGGTCATGGTCCCCAAACCTTCTGTTGGCACAGGACAGGAACCATCCCTGAAGACAACTCTTCAGACATGAAAGGGACTGGACAGTGGGTAGGAGAGAGATGCTGATGAAGAGTGAGCTAATTATATCAGGTGGACACTTGAGACTGTGTTGGCATCTCCTGTCTGGAGGGGGGATGGGAGGATAGAGAGAGTTGGAAGCTGGCAAAATTGTCACGAAAGGAGAGACTGGAAGGGCTGACTCATTAGGGGGAGAGCAAGTGGGAGCACGGAGTAAGGTGTATATAAACTTATATGTGACAGTCTGACTTGATTTGTAAACGTTCACTTGAAGCTCAATAAAAGTTAATAAAAAAAAAAAAAAAGATTACAGCTAAGAAAAAAAAAAAAGAAACCTCTCCTTGTTTCTATTCCTAAAATTAACATTCACCAGCCTGTCTCTTGGGTCACTCTGTCTCTCAGCTGTCCATTAGCCTTAAGCACTTTCGGAGTTTCTGTTGTAAGGTAGACTGGGTACATGGGAAGGCTGGAGATTGATTATCATGCTACCCTGCTTGCCAGGAAAGGGGATAGAGATGGAGGGAGCCGAAGCCAGAGCAGAACATGTATTGTACTCTGTGTTCTCTGGCCCTCTGCCTTGCTCACTTTCAGATCCCAGACAGCTAATTACATGTTGAAGGAGAAACTTTTACCATTTGTTAAACTTTGAAGCTCTAACATTTTTTCTTGTGTTTTCTAATGTGGTTTTATTGATAGCATTTTCTTTGTATACTCTTTTATAATTAGGAATTTTATTATTTATATTATTGTCACATTTTCTACTATCATGTGGTTTTATCAAGCCAGCTTTCTGTTCCTTTGACAGCAAGAGTTTTGTATTAGTCATCAGAGAAACTCATTAGAGAGGTTAAATGGCTGTCTAAATTTTAAATGATAAATTACTCACTAAAGAATGAAAAATAGCTTGAGACCACTTAGACATTACATGGCCAATTTTAATATGGAAATCAGAACTCTGAACTCCTGGTCTTTTGTCTTCATATTAACTGTTTCCTAAAAAGTAATACCTTTTTTTGAGATTAAAGTAATTTATATCCAATTATGAGATGAACATTTCATTTAATTTATAGAGATCTGTTTTGTTTGAGGGTGATGTCTGTTGCTCAGTTTAAGTGTATTTTCACATTTCAGGTAAACGATTTAGTAATAAACTGGGTTATGTTAATATTACTTTAAGGAAGCCAGTGAGCAGGTGTTAGTTTTAGAATTCTAACTTGAATTGTAATTTTTTTTAATTTAAAATCTATACTTTCATAATAGCCCTGGAGCCCTGATGATGGAGTGGTTAGGTGATACGGCTGCTAACCAAAAGGTCGTCAGTTCAAATCCACCAGGCACTCCTTGGAAACCCTGTGGGGCAGTTCTACTCTGTCCTATAGGGTCACTAGGAGTCAGAATTGACTGGACGGCAATGGGTTTCTGCTTCTGAGACCCATGTGCGTCCGCCTAGTGAATGGTTATGAGTCTGATTAACTTGGGATCTGCTGATCTTTTCTAAGTACAGTGTCGCTGTGGCATAGCTACAATTAAGGGATATTAGGCTTTCAATTATAAACCACTAGTTTTAGGGTTTTACATTTTAATGCAGGGAAACCTGTGAGAGCTAGAACTCCGATGATGGGACTGCCTTGTTTTCCTGGGTCTTGCAAGTTTTCTGTATTTGACAGGGTGCACTCTTACAACTTTTTTTCATCACTATTAAGAAATCTACCTCATAAATGCCCAGAAAGTGTATATTTTTTATTTTATAGGACTAGAGAAGAAACTATATCATTTTTTATGATATACATGTTTATTCAAATTATATACAGATATATGCACAGTGGTTAAGAGTTCGGCTGCTCACCGAAAGGTCAGCAGTTCGAATCCACCAGCCGCTCCTTGAAAACCCTCTGGGGCAGTTCTACTCTGTCCTATAGGGTCATTATGAGTCAGAATCGACTGGATGGCAAGTAAAATTTTGCTGGAGATGTTTCAATACGGTTGCTGCAGTGCATCAACAGGAACTGCTAGAAATTCAAGCAGGATTCAGAAGAGGACATGCAGGGGAGGATATCATTGCTTACGTAACACAGATCCCAGCTGAAAGCAGAGAACACCAGAAGGATGTTTACCTGTGTTTTACTGACTGTGCAAAGGCATTCGACTGTGTGAATCTTAACAATTTATGGATAACATTGGAAAGAGTGAGAATTCCAAAACACTTAATTGTGCTCCTGCAGAACCTTGTACATAGGCCAGGAGGCAATCATCCAAACAGAACAAGGGGATACTGCATGGTTTAAAATCAGGAAATGTGTGCATCAAGGTTGTATCCTTTCACCACACTTATTCAATCTGTGTGCTAAGCAAATACTCCAAGAAGCTGGACTATATGAAGAGGAACATGGCATCAGGATTGGAGGAAGACTTGTTAACAATCTGTGACATGCTGATGACACAACCTTGCTTGCTGAAAATGAAGAGGACTTAAAAACATTTATTGATGACAATAAAAGGGTACAGCCTTCATTATGGATTATACCTTAACATAAAGAAAACAAATTCTTCACAACCGAACCAGTATGCAACATCTTAATAAATGGAGAAAAGATTGAAGTTGTCAAGGATTTCATTTTACTTGGATTCACAATCAATGCCCATGGAAGCAGCAGTCAGGAAATCCAAAGACATATTGCATTGGACAAACCTGAGGCAAAAGACCTCTTTAAAGTATTAAACAGCAAAGATGTCACTTTGAAGACTAAGGTATGCCTGACCAAAGCCATGGTGTTTTCATTCACCTCATATGCATGTGAAAGCTGGACAGTGAATAAGGAGGATTGAAGAATTGACACCTTCGAATGATGATATTGGCCAAGAATATAGAATATACTTTGGACTGCCAAAAGAATGGACAAGCCTGTCTTGGAAGAAGTACAGCTAGAATGCTCCCTAGAAGCAAAGATGAGGAGACTTCATCTTGCATACTTTGGACATGTTATTAGGAGGGACTGGTCCCTGGAGAAGGACATCATCTTGGTAAAGTCAGTGGAGAGGGTCAGTGAAAAAGAGGGAAACCCTCAGTGTGATGTATTGACACAGTGGTTGCAACAATGGGTTCAAACATAGCAAGGATTGCGAGAATGGTACAGGACCGGGCAATGTTTCATTCTGTTGTACATAGAATTGCTATGAGTTGGAATCTCCTCAATGGCCCCTGAAAACAACAACTGTTTAATATTTTGGATAATACCACTATCCAGAGATTGTAGGACATATGATATGGATGGTAGAAAAAAAAATTAGTTTAATGTTGGACAGGGGCAGTGACCAATGTCACATAATGTTGTCAACAAATTAAAGAATGCTTCGATTTGGTTTTTTTCATGTTATTGTTGAGTTTATTTGAAAACTCATCGTAAATTTCTCCTGTTATCTAAGCTTTTTTATTCCATTTCCATACTATTTAAAGCTGATTAATTTAGGTATTCTTGAAGCACAGTGGTTTCTCCCTCTTTCCAATCAATTACTAATGTTTTCTCAAATGTTCCATCAGCTGCTCTTACAGAAACTGGCCCCCCTTGAGCATTTTTCCCCTTTTGTTTTCAGAGTCCTATTGTTCATCGCCCTGTAAAGTAGCACAGTCTCATCAGTGTTTGCAATGTCTTTAGGATCATATCCCTTTACAATCTCTTTTAATTTCATGAAGCAGTTTTGAGTAATGCGTTTGTGAGTCTCATTTGACTCCTCAAAACCTACATTACAAGGGATTCCATGGATTTTTTTTTTCTGAAGCGCTGAAACCATCCATTAACTTTTAAAAATGTCTCCATTTCTTCACCTTTGCTTGCAGGGTATGTCCTGAAATGGAAACATTTTGGGCAGAAGCTTGAAGAAACCACTCAAAAACAGATTAGCTTATTTCTGCATAATTTCCATCCCTTCCTTTCTTGATGTTTTCATTGGCACTGCTCATATATATTTTAATTGTTTAAACCTTTTGTTTCATAATTGAGTAAATTTGTGTTTTGTGCCACTTAAACTTAATTACAGCTTCCTTGACAGTCCTTTTTTCTTCACATATCATTTTGACAACGTCTAACTTTTCTTTCAGAGATAAACTTCTCACTCCCTTGTCATTGGCTGTGAGGAAATAAGCTTTTTTAAAAAGCTAATGAAAAAAAGGAAATAAGTTCTTACAAAAATTAAGGAATGTATGATCTTATTTTCTCAAAAATATCAATATCTCAAAAAGAAAAAAGTAAACTATCAACATATGATAAAGTTAATATACTTCAGTAAAATATTTGAATTAAAAAATACGGGAGAGGAATTTTTTACTTTTGTACACACATTGAATGTGTTAAGTGAAGAAATTTTTCTCTGTTTTTTTAAGCAAAACAAGGAATTTTGAAGGAAAGAATTCTAAGGAAATAAAGGAGTGGATTTTGAAAATTGTAATAATGTATATCAAAATTACCAACAGCTAAAGTGAAAACTATTAAAGAGAAGGAGAAGAGTAAAACATCTCAAAGCAAGGAGAAAAAGTGTGCTTTGCTGGATTTTAATGAAAACAAAGGAATTTATTAGTATCTCTTAACTCTTTGCAAACTTATGGATGTTCTTTGCTAGAAAAAATTTACAGGAAAAAAACGAACAAAAAGAGGCAAAAATGTAAGGAATAAACATTTGGAGAAGAGTACGGATCACAGGACCCACTCCCACACACAGCAACAGTGCAAAAGGAAGTGCAGGGCTGAGCCTTCGTCTCTGACTCTTGTACTTCTGGGAAATGTTTCTGTCTCTCGCATCTGTGCTTCCTCGTATTCAGGTTGCAATACCAATGATTTTTAGATTCTGTCCATGTCTCCCAGGTCCTCTCTGTCAGAGAATACTTATTAGGCTGAAATAATCATTTTAGTGGAAAATATTTCAATTTTCCTTTTCTGACAGGTTTCGCATTACATAGGTCCCAGCTTTCACAGGTTTTACTGTAATTTTTTTCTCTCAATGGAATAGGGCAGCTGTTGAATTCTACGATTTTTGTATATAAAATGCTTTTATGAGACATGTTTCATGTTTCTGTAGAAACTTGGATTTTTAAGAAAGGAAACGATTTATATATATATAAACCTATCACTGACCTGTCAATTCATGAAACATAATTAACTCAGATAATGAGTGCTTCTTCAGGTTTATACTAAATCCTTTAATTAGTACTCTGTTTATTTCCTCTGGAAGGATAAGGGACAGTATAGCTTCTGAATAAATGATCTACTTTAATGATATTGATATTGAAAGAAGAGATTCTTAAACATTGTCAAAATAAAGATATTTATCTTTATATTTAATGAGATTAAATATTCCAGAAGATAATTTATTTTCTGAATAAATTTATCTGAGAAGATAAATTTAGTCTAAAAACTAATAATCAATGAATGTAGACTCTTGTTATCCAGCTCATGTAGACTTTTCATAGCATTAACAAGTAGTATAAATGTTTTATTAATGCAAATGTTACCTACCCAAATGAAAAAAATTAGTTTTAGATTCTGTTTTGTTATATGTGTGTGTGTATATATATATATATATATATATATATATATATATATACACACATATATATAACTCAACTAACAAAAAAAGCTCAGTGCCGTCAAGTATAATACATGTAGTGAGAGAGCGAGTGAGAGCCCTGGTGATGCAATGGTTAAGCACTTGGCTGCTAACTGAAATGTTGGCAGCTCAAACCCATCCACCAGCAGCTTTGCAGGAGACAGACATGGTAATCTGCTTCCGTAGGATCACAGTCTAGAAAACTCTACGGGGAAGGTCTACTTTGTCACTGGAGTTGCTGTGAGTTGAAAACTGACTCAGTGGCACCTAATAATAACAACTTTATATATAAAGTCCTCACTTATCAACTATCTAGTTATCTGACATTTTGTATTTACAACAATGGTAAAACATCTACTATCTGACTATTTAGTACATTAACGGCATACCTAGGCAGTAACTAACACCAAGTTGTAAGGCAAGATCAACGCTGGCTGCGATGTTTACGGGTCATGTGTCAACTTGGCCTGGCCACAATTCTCAGTGGTTTGGCAACTATGTAATGATGTAATTTGGCATTTATGTAATGATGTAATTTGACAGTTATGTAATGATGTAGTCATCCTTCATTTTGTGATCTGATATGGTCATCCTCCATTTTCACATAACACCAACTATCACATAATTTGTTCTTTGGAACCTGACCATGTTGATAAGTGAGGAGTGGGCGTATGTGTGTATATATATATATAAACCCACTGCTGTCAAGTCAATTCCAACTCATAGCAACTCTATAGGACAGAGTAGAACTGCCCGGTAGAGTTTCCAAGGAGCGTCTGGCAGATTTGAACTGCTGACCTCTTGGTTAGCAGCCGTAACACTTAACTACTACGCCACCAGGGTTTCCATATATATTTGGGTTGTATATATATATAGAATTTGCTATATAGTAATCATGATTGTAAAAGAATTATAATCTTCAAGATGAGCTTTTTAAAGGCAGGACTCATTTTTCAACTTCCTCATTGGCATAAGATATATCTATTCATATTTACATATAAAGATATTGATGTATATAATTCCAAATGAAAATGCTCTATCCATTGCAACAGTTTTTCTACAGAGCTATATTAAGGCCCTGGTGGTGTAGTGGTTAGGGGTTTGGCTCCTAACCAAAAGGTTGGGAGTTCAAATCCACCAGATGTTCCTTGGAAGCCCTATGGAGCAGTTCTACTCTGTTATGTAGAATCATTGCGAGTAGGAATCAACTTGATGGCAACGGGCTTGGTCTTTTTTTATGGTTTATATTAAGTACTATTTTATTAAAGTTACATTTTGCTCTACTTACTCTTGTGTTTAGTAATAATATACTGTCTTTGTTATCTAGTGCTGCTATAACAGAAATACCACAAGTTGATGGCTCTAACAAACAGAAATTTATATTCCTACAGTTCAGGAGACTAGAAATGTAAATTGAAAGTTCCAGCTCTAGCGCTCTAGGGAAAGGCTTTCAGTCCCTGTCAGCTGTGGACGAAAGCCCTTGTCTCTTCAGCTTCTGCATTCTGGTTCCTTGGAGATCTCCATATAGTTTGGCACCTATCTGATCTCATCCCTCTCTCTGCTCACTTGTTTATTCTCTTTTTATATCTTGAAAGAGATTGACTCAAGATACACCCTACATGAATCCTGCCTCATTAGCATAACAAAGACAACTTAATCCTAAATGGGATTATAACCACAGGCATAGAGGTTTAGATTTACAACACAAATTTTAAAGGGACATAATTAATCTATAATATATACCATGATTTATCGATATTCTGTAAAACAGGTTCCACTAATTCATAGTGGTTCCTCATACTTCCTTTATTACTTCTGGTATAGTTAGTGATTACTTTACCACAGTTACCACATATCACTTCTTTATATGCAGACAAAAATATGTATATCCGTCTAGCTTTTTATATATGAGTACGCATAATATGTAGTTTATCTTTCAACATCTTTTGGGGATGTAGTGTGTATATCCATACATATGAGAAGAGACCTTTTATAGACCTGTCACTCACACCTAAATATTTAAATAGTTTATAAAACAGTAGTTACTAAGTTAATGCTGAAAGGTAATAAATAGCACTGTATGAATATGTTGTAAGTCATTCATGCCAATATTAGTCACATCTCTTACATTTCTGAGGCTGGTTTTCATAGCAATCTGTGTAGCCGACAGCTCTTGCTTGCCCAAGGCTTCTCTAGATGATCCAGGACAAGTTGAAATCATTTCCTCTCTGGCTGGAAGTTTTTCTTTCTCTGACATTTTAATTTTTCTCACCATTCCTCAGAACATCTGAGGCCAGCACTGAATGCTTGAAGACTTTAAGGATATTTAGCTTATGCTGCCTGGGGAGATCTGGTATTCTATCATTTAAGCTAACCGTACCTGGTTTTACAGCATAGAAAAGGTCAAAATTTTGGAAGATCTTGCCATTAAAAAGAAAAAAAAAAAACTTATTAAGTTTAAAGATAATGGAGTTCATTTAGTAGGGCCCTAATTCATAGAAAAAAAAAAAAAGGAGAGACCATATTTAATCGTAAAAAATGTGTGTTTATGTGTGTGTGAGAAAATTGCTATGGAATGAAAAGGAAAGTCATATGTCTGTTTGCTGAATTACAATTATTGTGCAAAATGGTGGCTTCTTACAAGGTAAGTATGTTATTTTGTCATTCTTTTCTTTTCATAGCCATGCTCTGCAAATGTTAGTATGTTCTCTAGTCCTCTCTTCATGTAATTTAGAGACCCCCTTAACTATATAAAGGGGAGGGGAGAGCTCATGTTATCAACTAGCTTAGCGATTTAACTCTAATCAGATTGCAGGTTGCTTTCTACTTGTACCACAGAAAAGCACTCCTTTTCAACACCCAACCATGGGGACAGTTATACTAGCAGGAACCATTAAAACAGTAAGGAATAACTTGCAATCAGTCCCTCATTTCAAAACCCTTCTGAAGATTTCTATCTCTATGACTCACAGAAGATGAATTTCAGAGTAAATTGTGCAGCTACTTTAGCTGACAGAGTGTTCAATTCACTTTAATTTTGTGTTTAAATACAAGAATCATTTCTGCTTGTCTCTATTGGATTTTTCATACTAGTTTCCATGGCAATAAACACAGTCCAAGAGCTTTGTAGGGAATCGAAATGGAGTTGTGCAATCATTTAAATATATTGGAAGAAATATGAACTGAATATAAACATTGTTGATAACATTTTCAGTATCTTTAACTAGACAATTGAGATTTGAAGGAAAATGTGATAATAAAGTGATTTAGAGTTCATTTTTCCAGCAGGTAATTTTGCTCTGTATCCTACTGAGTGATTATCAAAAGCAAAGTAGCTGGTAATAGCAGCTTATTATTTTCACCAGGAAATTAAATTTTATTAAAAAAATGGAAATTGAACAAATGAAGCAATGCCAAATATTGTCAGGGTCCTAAAAAATGATATTTAGGATTGTATTTAAGGAAACAAAGAGATGCCAGAACCAAGTTAGTGAAGTAAGAAGCTTCATGCTCCAATACTCCCATAAAAAAAATATTAAAGTAAAAACACAAGAAGAAAATGACAATACTAGCATTGTGGGAACTGGAGTCATAAGCAACATCATGATAGATAGAGAAAAGATTGACATCATCAAAATTTTCATTTGACTTGGATCCACAATCAATGCCCACAGAAACGGCACTCAGGAAATCAAACAATGTATTTCACTGAGCAAATCTGCTGCAAAAGAACTCTTTGAAGTGTTAAAAAGCAAAGAATTTCACTAACGTGCGCCTGACCCAAGTCATGATGTTTTCAGTCACCTCATATGCATGTGAAAGCTGGACAGTGAATAAGGAAGATTGAATTATGGTGTTGGCAGAGAATATTGAATATACCATGGGCCACCAGAAGAAAGAACAAGTCTGCCTTGAAAGAAATACAGCCAGAATGCACCTTAGAAGTGAGGATGATGAGACTTTCGCTCACATACTTTGGACATTTTATCAGGAGGGACCAGTCCCTGGTCCCTGGAGAAAGACGTCATGCTTGGTATAGTAGAGGGTCAGCAAAAAAGAGGAAGACGCTGGAAGAAATGGATTGACACAGTGGCTGCAATGTAATAGCAATTGTGAGGATAGCACAGGACAGGGTAGTATTTTGCTATGAGTCAGAACTGACTCAATGGCACCTAACAACAACAGCAACAGCAGCATTGTGGGAACTCTGGTGAACAGTTGGGGTTACTACAATTGGACAAAGGTTTGCAGATCTGTAGGAAGACTCAGACTCATTTTTTCGGATACTCGCTGGAGCACCACCCCCGTTCATGCTCAGTGGCCAGCTAGAAGTGGCGGCTGCATTTCCAGCTTGGGTCTTGGCCCCTAGCCCTGAAGTGCGTGGAGTGTACTTTGTTAATAAATCATGTTTTTTCCTGTTTGAATAAGTCAAATGACTACCTAAAGGGTGAAATCTAGTTCTTATCTCTGTTTCATCCATTTTAGTGGTCATTCAGCGTGGTAAAGTGGCAGGCATAAACTGAGGCACTGTGAGATATACTGAAGTGCCATTATCTGCCTGAGGCAAAGGAGGGTGATCCAGATGGTAGGGTCAAAATACCAGGGGGAGAATTTTCCTGGGAATTTGGAGCATTTAAAGACACCCATGTGTCTATACTTTGAAGAGTCACATATATTCTCAGGTAAGACATGTGTCCAGAAAGACCTGAAGTAATTCTGAACTTTTCCTTGGATCTCTGGCTCAGTGTAAGCCTGATTAAGAATTGTTCCAGTATACAAGTCTGCAAAGACTCCAAAATTTTTTTTTCTCCAACTGTTTCCAGTTTGTTTCTGCAAAAAGTTTGAAAAAGTCATTAAGTTATTAGACTACCACAGCTTTTGACAACAGATTAAGAGAGAGAAGGAGAAAGGAAGAAAAGAAGGAAGGAAAGAAAATCCTAGCCAACTCTGAGGAAGGGGAAAAAACTGAGTTCTAGAATTATATTATATATTGTATTATATTATTCGAGTCTCCTGTTTTCAATGAAATAGCACAATATACAGAGAAACAGGGAATGAAGGCCCATTAAAAGGAACAAACTATAAACAGAATCCATTCTTGAGAAAGAGCAGACATTAGACCTACTAGGTACAGATTTTAAAACAACTGTTTTAAATATGCTCAGATAAAGAAAGAAAAATGAGGAGAAAGAACTAAAGAAAATCAAGAAAACAATGTATGAACCATATAAGGATATTGACAAATATAGAGAAATTATAAAAAGAAACCCAGCAGGAAAAAAAAAAAAAAAATCAGCAGAGGGTCCAACAGCTGATTTTAGTAGGCATAAGAACCAGCAATCTTCAGACAGGACATTTAAAGTAAAAGTTTTTCTTCAGAGATAAGAACGGAAAGAGAAAATATTAAATAAAAATGAACAGAGCATAAAAGACTTATGGAACACCATTAAAGGGACCAATATACATGTTATAGGATTCCCAGGAGGCAAGAAGAAAGGAAAAGGGGCAAAAAGAATGTTAAAAAAAAAAAAAAAAACAGCTTAAAACTTACCAAACTTGTTGAAAGAAATGAATTTCCACATTCATAAAGCACAATTAACCCAAAATAGGATAAAATCAAGGGGAACCACTTGGACACACATTATAATAAAACTGTAGAAAACCAAAGATAAAGAGAGAATTTTGAAAGCAAGAAAAAGCAAATCATTACATACAAGGGAATCGAAAAGACTGTTTATTTCTCCCCTGAAAAAACTGAGGCCAGAAGGCAGTGGGATGATATATTCAAAGTGCTGAAAGAAACATCTGTCATCAAAGAATCCTGTACCAAACAAAAATTTTCTTCAAAAATGATGGTGAATTTAAGACATTCTCAGGTGAACAAAAGCTACGGGAGTTTGTTAGTAAAAGGTGAAGACACTAGATAATAACTCAAGGCTATATGGAGAAACTGAGATCTTTGGTAAAGGTAATTTCAAGGGCAGATATAAAGCCCATTTTGCTGTACTTTTTTTGGTTTGTTATGTTACATTTGTTATGTTCTGCACGATATAAAATATAAGTAATAATTATAAATATGCAATACTGGGTGGGAAACCCTGGAGGCATAGTGATTAAGAACTATGGCTGCTAATCAAAAGGTCAGCAGTTTGATTCCACCAGGCACTCCGTGGAAACTCTATGGGGCAGTTCTACTCTGTCCTATAGGGTTGCTATGAGTCAGCATTGACTCGATGGCAATGAGTTTGGTTTTTTTTGGTTTAATACTGGGTGTATAATATATAAAATATAATGTGTGACATCAACAACGTAAAGGCAGAGGGAGGCGCAGTATAGGAACTGAGTTTTTGTATGTTGTATGTTATTGAAGTTGTTAAGGATTTCATTTTACTTGGATCCACAATCAACGCCCATGGAAGCAGCAGTCAAAAAATCAAACGATGTATTGCATTGGGCAAATCTGCTGCAAAAGACCTCTTTAAAGTGTCGAAAACCAAACGTGTCACTTTGAGGACTAAAGTATGCCTGACCCAAGCCATGATGTTTTCAATCGCCTCATATGCATGCAAAAGCTGGACAATGAATAAGGAAGACCAAAGAAGAATTGATGCCTTTGAAGTTTGGTATTGGCAAGAATATTGAAGATACCGTGGACTGCCAGAAGAACAAACAAATCTGTCCTGGAAGAAGGACAGTCAGAATGTGCCTTAGAAATGAGGACAGTGAGACTTCTTCTCACATACTTTGGACATGTTATCAGGAGGGTCAAGTCCCTGGAGAAGGACATCACGCTTGGTAAAGTAGATGGTCAGTGAAAAAGAGGAAGCCCCTCAATGAGATGGATTGACACAGTGGTTGCAGCAATGGGCTCAACATAACAATGATTGTGAGTATGGTGCAAAACTGGGTAATGTTTCGTTTGTTTGTACATAGGGTCACTATGAATCAGAAGTGACTCAATGGCACCTAACAACAACAAACAACAGAATAATATTTGGAGATATCAACATACTACTTTCAATAATGGATAGAACGTCTAGACAGAAGATCAACAAGGAGTAGAGGATCTGAAAGACAATATAAACCAACTAGGCCTAACAACGGCACTGGGCACTGGGTTAGGCCTAACAGGCATATATAGAAAACTTCAACCATCTACAGCAGCATATGTATTCTTCTCCCATGCATATGAACTATTCTCCAAGATAGATGATGTGTTAGGTTATAAAACAAGCATAATAAATACAAAATATCTTCTCTAACCATAATGGAATGAAACTAGACATCAGTAATGGAAAGAAAAGTGAAAAAGTCACAAAGACATGGGAATTAATCAACACATTACTAACCAACCAATGGATCATAGATGGTATCATAAAGGAAATCAGAAAACTGTTAAATAAGAATGAAAATGAAAGTAAAACATATCAACTTATGGGGTTTTAAATGCCTGTAATCTATCAAAAATAGACCACTTAGGCTTCTTCCAAGGTGCCTCTGGGTGAACTTGAATCTCCCATCTTTGGGTTAGTAGGTGAGTGCTTAATCATTTGTGCCACTCAGGACTCCAATACCAACAAATTAGATAAACTAAATGAAATGGATAAGTTCCTAGAAATATACAAACTATCTAAATTAACTCAAGAAATAATAGAAAATTACAACAGACATGTAACAAAGGAAGAGATTAAAATAGTATCAAAAACCTCCCAACAAAAGGTGAATTCTATTAAACATCAAAAAAAAAAAAAAATTAGCACCAGCTGTTCTCGAACTCTTTCAAAAATAGAGGAGGAGGGAACACTTTCTGTTTCATTCTAAGAGGCTAGCATTACCCTAGTACCAAAGTCAGATAAAGACACCAGAAGAAAAGAAAACTATAGGCCGATATCCTTCATGAATGTAGATTAAAAAATCTTTGAGACAATACTAGCAAACTAAATCCAACAGTGTATTAAAGGGATTATGCAGCATGACCAAGTGAAATTTATATTGGGAACACAAGCGTGATTTCAACATAAAGTCAACCAATGTGATACACTACATTAAAAGAATGAAAAAAAAAAATTTCAATTGATACAGAAAAGGCATTTTAAAAAATCCAACATCCTTTTATGATAACAGTACTCAGCAAACTATGAATAGAAGAGACATTTCTCAACATGATAAAGGTCGTTTATGAAAAACCCACCGAGAACCCACTCAGTAATGAAAGGTGAAAAATTTCCTGCTAAGATCGGGAACAAAACAAGGACAAGAGTGCCTGCTTTCACCAATTCTAGTCAACATTTTACCTAAAGTTCTAGCCAGCATCAATTAGGCAAGAAATAAAAGACATCTACAATGGAAAAGAAGTAAAACTATTTTCACAGATGACAGGATATTCACAGATGGCAGGATAAGCAAATTTACCAAAGTTGAATGGTACTATATCAAGACACAGAAATCAGTTGTGTTTTATACCAGCAACAATCCAAAAAGGAAATAAAAACAAAACAAACAACAACTACAACAACAACAACAAAAAGCCCACAAATTTCCCTCTACCATAGTATTTAAAAGAATAAAATATCTAGGGATAAATTTAACCAGGGAAGGGAAAGACCCTTGCACTTAATAGAATGTGAAACCCAATACCTGTTGCCGTCAAATTGACTCCAACTCCTAGTGTCCCTATAGGACAGGGTAGAACTGTCCCATAGTGTTTCCAAGGCTGTAAATTCCCACGCAAACAGACCGCCAGATCTTTCTCCCACGGAGCAGCTGGTGGATTCAAACTACTGACCTTTCGGTTAGCAATCAAGCTCTTAACCACTGAGCAACCAGGGCTCAGCTATAAAGAGAAATTAAATTCTGATACATGCCACCACATGGATGAACCTTGAAAAGATTATGCTAAGTGAATTAAGCCAGGCACAAAGAGACAAGTATTGTCTTTCCCCACTGAGTGTGTGTCTTTGTGTGTATAAACTTTAATGTGACTAAAACCAAACCTAACCAAACCCACTGCCGTCGAGTCGATTCTGAATCATAGCGATCCTCTTGGTTAGCAGCCATAGCACTTAACCACTATGCCACCAGGGTTTCCTTAATGTGACTAGTATATTATAAAGGAGCCCTGATGGCTCAGTGGTTAAGCACTGGGCTGCTAACCAAATGGTTGGCAGTTTGAACCCATCAGCCACTTTATAGGAGACAAGACCTGGCAATCTGCTCTGTAAAGATTGCAGCTGAGGAAACCCTATGGGGCAGTTTTACTCTGTCCCATAGGGTCGGAATCAACTCTATAGCGGACAGCAATAGTATATTATAAATATGATATGACATATATAAGATTGCCCTTTCTTAACTATATACATAAAGTCATTGTCTTATATTACTTTGCTCCAAATAGTTTTCTTTCTAGTCCTTAAATTATGTTTTCAAACCCTTCATCCATGTGCCAAAAAGAATGGAAGCTTTAACAAAATCCCTGTATATGGAAGCCAGTGTCTTAATGATAAAACATCTTTGGTCTAACTTTTTATTAGAAAGATTTATTTCAGTGACTTCAAAACATTTTTTTCCAGGATACAGATATACTTTCTGCATATGGATTACTAGCATGACATTGAGGCTAAGAATAGAAAATATTGTAATCTTTGACTTACCAAAGGAATTCATACTGATAAGCCAAGGGGTACAACACATCTGATATATTTTAATGGTATTTTCCCCAGTATTTTCTGACTTTGCTTACCATTTCTCCTTTTATGTTACTTCTCCTGAAATCTAGAGTTTTTGGTTTGTTGGCTTATTTTAATACCAAATTCAGCCCTGTGGTTTTTATTTCTATAATTTTTGTTTATTAAATAAGATTGCTAGATGAAATTTAGTCCTTATACTGAACATTCTTCTTTTGTACCCCCAGAGTATTGAAGCTACTCTGGAGCCTGGCAGAGAGACATGCGGTGGCGTTTGCTAAAGCCATCATAGCTTGTTACAGGACACAGTGCAAATGTCTAGCAGTGTTCTATTTTCTCAAAACAATTGTGCTCTTCTGAAAAGCCTTTCACTTATAACAGAAAAAGAAACTCACTGTCTTTTAAGTTAGAAGAGTTGACCAACATGAACCAATTGCATACTTCTCAAGTGATTACAAAAGCCTGCACTTAATGACTTATTCCTGTATAGGTGTTATTAAGGTTGGATCAAGAAGTTCTGTTAAAGTATTTTAGAAGCCAACTCTCACATTGCTGATAAGTTCCTTCCTCTATATAGGGATCTCTCATTGGTCCTAATTCTGACTTTAGTCATTGTTTTGTTTTTCATACAACAGACCCCCCTCCAGTACCACATCAGATATATGAAGATAACTGTCATCCCTGTCTTGAATTTTCTCAACTCTAGCCTAAGAATTCTGAATTCCCATAGCCATTCTCATTATATTGTATTTTCAAATCCTTCTTCCTGGCCTTTTTATATCTTTTTTTTTTTTTTAATTTTATAAAACTTTTTTTATTTTCAAAATGGAAAATGTTACAAAAATACTTCTGTTGTAGTAAGCAGGAAAAAAGGAATAAGGGCCAAATGCATAAATTTCCTGTAGGTTCATCAAGGTTATTCTTAAAGGTGGTATCTACAACTAAGATGTTATCTCATCAACTTATAGATGATCTTGACCAGGATATAAAAATTTAAACTTCAGACCCACTTCAGCTGTCATGCTTGTGTTCTTCAGCCAGCGCAGTGTTTACGTTAAAACAAAACAAACCATAAATGGAAAGCTTTTAACTAGTGCATATTCTCCGCCGTAACTACAGTCTCACTGTTCCTTATTAACCCATCCTTGTGTGTTTCACCTACTTGTATATCCTGCTTGGCTCTCAAGGTGTTTGAGATTACAACCCTTTGATGTAGATTCTAAATTCTTTTTAAAAACCTTCAAGTTTTTTTTAGCTTTAGTGATAGCTTCATCCCATTGCTGGTTTGCCCTAAACTTGTGGCTTACTGAAAATTGGGGTGATTTTTGCTATCCTGTGAATTGATTAAAGCCACATGCCAGATTTTGCATGCATCCTGATAAATTTCATCTTAGTATTTGGATTATTGACCCAAGTCCATAAAATAAAATTATCAATTCTGTCATCTGTCATAATATCACTCAGTATTAAGTTGCCTGCAAATTTGAAACATTTGCCAGTTATATCTTCATCCAAATTGTTGACAAAGATACTGAACACAATGGGGATGCATGCAGACTCAGTGCTATAACAGTGGTTTCCCTTCACATCATTATCTGTGTATTAATAAATAATAGTCAATAATCATGGGGTATGATTGATATTTCAGTGATAAGGCCCTCTAATATTACTAGCCCTAACTCTCTAATATGAGATATTTTCTCCTATAAATTGATGAGACTCAAGATACTCTGTTCACAGTAGACCTTGAATGAAGCAGTTTAGTAACCTTACTTAAAAATAGAATATGTCATCAAGAGGGGTCCCTTGCTCTTTCCCTTGCAATAGCGTGTATGCACATATAATTAATCCATAATATATAAAGCGGTCTGGCCTCTGCACCTGGATGAACCAAACTCTCATTAGGACATTTCAAAAGTGACATCGTTTACCACCCATAAGGGAATAAAATCATATAGAAATTTTATTTGCAATTTAAACATGAAGACATCGTTTTCCAAGCAAGAAATTACCCAAAGGAATATGATTCTATTAATAATATATGCATTAACCTGACTCAATAATTCTAACATTTGAAAGTAATTTAAATGTGTCAAATGAGAGCCATGAGACTTTGGCCTAGATTCACTTCCGGTTGATGAAAGTGCTGTAGCAAATCTATTTTATTTGAGCATCAGTTTATTTATCAATAAATTATTCACAAATATTTAACTGGATTTTTCTAAATTTTATAATAAGTTGTCAAGTGGGTTTTTCTTCTTAACAGAACATTGTTTATCTAAACACCATGCTTCTCAACTGTATTAGAGATTTGGATAGGCAGTTTTTATTTCTGTTTCTTCTAAGGGCTAACAAACTGTGTTAGTTTAGGCAAGTTACTTAATCTTTCCGAGTCTTTCTTCTTTTATTCCTAAAGTAAAGGGTTTGAGATAATTTTTTTAAGGTCCATTCTAGTACTAATCATTTGATAATCTGAAGCTGTTAAGAATATTTTATGTATGGTCTTTCCTAACTACTTTTTATTTTTTAAGAAAGAAACTGAATCATTTCAATGCTAGATAAAGACAGTGTAATGTGAATCTCATTAATGTTATTTGAGAGTTGATTTTATTTAAAATGATAGATTAAACATGTAGAAGAATCCACAAAAACAAATCGAATGTACATTTATGTAATATATTTCACTAACCGTAATCCTTTGTAGATAATTTATTGCATTTAAATAAAAATGAGAAACATTGTGAGACTATATATAAACTGTTCATAATTGCATCATGTATCTGAATTTTTAAATGATTTCAAAAATATTTTTTCTTTGACTTAAATTATGACTTCATGAAATTGACAATTTGAACAGAATTTTTTTTAAAATTTTCAATCCAAGGAGCTATAGTGTTAAACATCAAATTTTAGTGAAGTTAAATGAGCAAAGCAGTATCGTTCAAGTGTTTCCCATTAACTTTTACATGCAATAAATGGTGCAGTTTTTGATTGTTTAAAAAAAATCAATACCTGAGTAAAAACTTACTTTTTTTCAGCCAAATGATAAGAGCTGTTAAGTTGATGGAATTAAGCTCTCTGAAAACCTCTTTATTGATACAGTGAAATGTCTTGCTTAATTTTCTCTTTCCATTTATTTACACTATGGCGGCCCTATGGCGGCCCTATGGCGGCCCATTTCTGCAGCTGGAGTTCCCTCCATCTGGGAAATTAATGTGCTTACATTAAATTTAAAAAAAATAATGAAAGAGAAAGTAGTCTTCTACTTTTTCTCCCTATGATAAAGCATTGTACTAGCGAAAATGATTTTTAAAAGACCTTGCCAGGGCCTCCACCAGACTGAGTTCAGTACAACTAGATGGTGCCTGCCTACCACCACTGGCTGCTTTGACAGAGGTCACAATAGAGGGTCTTGAACAGAGCTGGAGAAAAATGTAGAACAAAATTCTAACTCACAAAAAAAGACCAGACTTACTGGCGTTACAGAGACTGGAGAAACCCCCAAAGACTTGGGTACTGTTTTAGCTCGGTAATGAAGTCACTCTGGAGCTTCACCCTTCTGCCAAAGGTTAGACAGGCCCATAAAACAAAATAATACTAAAGAGGCACAATAGCCCAGGGGCAAGGACTAGAAGGCAGGATGGGACGGGACAGGAAAGCTGGTAATAGGGAACCCAAGGTTGAGAAGGGAGAGTGTTGACATGTTGTGAGGTTGTTAACCAATATCATAAAACAATGTGTACTGTTTAGTGAGAAACTAGTTTGTTCTGTAAACCTTCATCTAAAGTACAATAAAAAAGAGAGAAAAAGATAAAAAAAAAATATTTTGGAGAGATCTAGAATTTTTGTCATCTCTCATTGTACTTGAAATACCAAAAACTTTGTTTTCATTTTTGTCCATTGTCATTGTTGCTATAGTTGGTAAATAGAAAAGTAACACCAAAACTGTAAGAGCCAGGTTACAAAGCACTTTTGTATTTTTATTACATTGTTTTTATTTCTGTTCTGTGGCCTCTTCTCAGTTCATGTCCTTGAAAAGTTCATTTATATGTTGGAATCTCAACGGCATGTGTTTTTGATGCCCATGCTGTGAATGCCACACGCCAAGGCCTTTCAGGAGTGTAGTAATTCACGCCTCTGGAAGAGGGACAAGATGGATCTACCTTTTAGGCATTTTACTCACTTTCAAATAACATAAAGCAAATAATTTTCAATTAGGTTAAAGAGATAAACAATATTTATATCAATTTTCTCGTGGATGGAATTGTTTTTTACTAGGGGAATGCCTTAAAACAAGACCACTTACAGTCATGGACACAGGCATGGAAGTAGCTAATTCTGTTTTTATCCTCAGCTTTCATTCTACCAGTCCGGGAATAGTTATCCGTTTGCTGTAAAGCCTACATCTCTACCTGGGCCTCTGGCAATATCTCTGTTCAGTTATCAAAGACTGCTCTAAACTCCCTGCCCTAATGATGTCTTCAGTTTAACTCTCCACGGACTCCTTTTTCCTGGCCTTCAGTCTGTGCTCAGACTTCCGTGATTTTGGAAAAATTCTTGTCCTGACCTTGTTCTCCTTTACATTCTATTTCTCTTTTTCCTTTCCTTTAGCTTATAGATTTCTTGCCTGGAGCATCCCTTTTCAATTTTAGCAACTTTCTTTTTAACTTTTAAATCTGGTCACCCTCATAATCTTCTGTGGAAGCGGTGTTCCTGTTGCCCTTATGGCCAAATTCAAATGCTTTGTGCCTGTGTTTTTGTGGTTTTCAGCTAGGCTGCATTTAAGACCATCGTGCTAGTTCTTTTGGCCCTTTTTACCCCCTTAGTTTGTGGGATCCCAGGGCTTTCTCATATTTTTTCCTATTTCTCTAACCACTTTGCTGCTTCCTCCACTAGCTTTTTAACTTCTACGCAAGACCATGCACTAAGGATACGTGCTTGTTTTCTAGTACAACTTGTCTTAGTTTCTCAGAAATAATTTTACAGTCATTTCAATTTAAATTTCATGTCCATATAATGGCTGTTCCAACTACTGAAAGATGAAACTTTAAAATTCAACACTGTTTTAGCTTCATTTAAAAATTTGATAATATATTGAAGACACTGCTAATGACAGACAGCACAGAAAGTGAAAGTATTAAAATTTTCGTAATTTGACTATATGGTGTTTACACTGGAAATTACATCTAAGTAGATGGTGGACCACTATATATTTTGGGGCAGTATATATTGGGTTAACCCTACTGTTAAAAAACTGAAATTCCAGTCTTTGCTTGAGAATTTTTTTAATGTTTTTTTATTTTATATAATACGTAATATATAGTGTGTGTGTATATATATAGTGTGTGTGTGTATATATATATAGTGTGCTTTAAATGAAAGTTTACAATTCAAGTCAGTTACTCATACAAAAACTTATACACACATTGTTATGTGACCCTAGTTGCTCTCTCTACAATATGACAGCACACTCATCCTCCCCACCCTGTATTTCCCGTGTCCAGTCAACCAGCTTCTGTCCCGTTCTGCCTTCTCATCTCACCTCTGGACAGGAGCTGCCCATTTAGTCTCATGTATCTACTTGAGAGGAAACATTGGTGGTGTATTGGTTAAGGGCTATGGCTGCTAACCAAAGGGTAGGCAGTTTGAATACACTAGGTGTTCCTTGGAAAGTCTATGGGGCAGTTCTACTCTGTCCTATAGGGTCGCTATGAGTCGGCATCGACTCGACAGCACTGGGTTTTTTGGTACCTACTTGAGACAAGAAGCACACTCTTCACCAGTATCATTTTATGTCTTATATCATTTTATGTCTTATAGTCCAGTCTAATCTTTGTCTGAAAAGTTGGCTTCAGGAATGGTTTTAGTTCTGGGCTAACAGAGAGTCTGAAGACCATGTTTTCTGGGATCCCTCTAGTCTCATCAAAACATCAAGTTTAGTCTTTTTACTAGAATTTGAGTTCTGTGCCACATTTTTCTCCCACTCCAACAGGAACTCTCTGTTGTGTTCCCTGTCAGGGCAGTTATTGGTGGCAGCCAGGCACCATCTAGTTCTTCCGATCTCAGACTGATGGAGTCTCTAGTTTATGTGGCCCTTTCTGTCACTTGGGCTCATATTTTCCTTGAGTCTTTGGTGTTCTTCATTCTCCTTTGCTCCAGGTGGGTTGGGACCAATTGATGCATCTTAGATGGTCACTTGTGACCTTTTAAGACCCCAGATGCCACTCACCAAAGTAGGATGCAGAATGTTTTCTTAATACACTTCGTTATGCCATTTGACCTAGATGTCCCCTGACACCATGGTCCCCAGATGCCCACCTCTGCTGCTCTGTCCCTCAAGGTGTTTGATTGTATTCAGGAAACTTCTTAGCTTTTGGTTAGTCCAGTTGTGCTGATTTTCCCTGTATTGTGTGTTGTCTTTCTCTTTACCTAAAACAATTCTTGTCTACTATCTAGTTAGTGATTACCATCCTTACTCCCTCCCCACCCTCATAACCATCAAAGGATATTTTCTTCTGTGTTTAAACCTTTTCTTGAGTTCTTATAATAGTGATCTCATACAATATTTGTCCTTTTGTGACTGACTAATTTCACTCAGCATAATGCCTTCCAGATTCATCCATGTTATGAGATGTTTTGCGGGTTCATCATTGTTCTTTATCATTGTGTTGTATTCCATTGGCTGAATACACCATAATTTGTTTATCAGTTCATCCATTGATGGGCGCCTAGGTTGTTCCCATTTTTTGCTATTGTGAACAGTGCTGCAATGAACATGAGTTTCCATATGTCTATTCATGTGAGGGCTCTATTTCCCTAGGATATATTCCAAGGAGCAGGATTAGTGAATCATATGGTACTTCTTTCTGGCTTTTTAAGGAAATCCCAAATTGATTTCAAAAGCGATTGTACCACTTTACATTCCCACCTCTCCAACATTTATTATTTTGTGTGTTTTGGATTAATGCTAACCTTGTTGGAGTGCGATGGAATCTCACTGTAGTTTTGATTTGCATTTCTCTAGTGGCTAATGATTGTGAGCGTTTCCTCATGTATCTGTTAGCCACCTGAATGTCTCCTTTGGTGAAGTGTCTGTTCACATCCTTTGCATTTTTTAATTGGGTTCTTTGTCTTTCTGTTGCTGAGGTTTTGCAGTATCATGTAAATTTTAGAGATTAGACGCTGATTGGGTTTGTCATAGCAAAAAAAAAAAAAAAAAAATTTCCCAGTCATTAGGTTGTCTTTTTACTCTTTTGGTGAAATCTTTGCCTGAACATAAGTGTTTGATTTTTTAGGAGCTCCCCATCATCTAGTTTCTCTTCTGGTGTTTGTGCATTGTTAGTTATGGTTTGTATTCCGTTTATGCCATGTATTAGGGCTCCTAGAATTGTCCTTATTTTTTCTTCCATGATCTATATTACTTTAGATTTTATGTTTAGGTCTTTGATCCTTTTTGAGTTAGTTTTTGTGCATGGGTTTTGTTTCATTTTTTTGCACTTGGATATCCAGTTATGCCAGCACCATTTGTTAAAGAGACTGTCTTTTCCCTACTTAATGGACTTTGCGCCTTTGTCAAATATCAGATGCTCATAGGTGGATGATTTTACATCTGGATTCTCAATTCTGTCCCATTGGTCTCTGGATCTGTTGTTGTACCAGTACCAGGCTGTTTTGACTACCACGGCTGTATAATATGTTCTAAAATCAGGTAGTGTGAGGCCTCCTGCTTTGTTCTTTTTCAATAACGCTTTACTTATCCAGGGCCTCTTCCCTTTCCATATGAAGTTGGTGATTTGTTTCTCCATCTCATTAAAAAATGTCGTTGGAATTTGGATCAGGGTTGCATTGTATCTATAGATCGCTTTGGGTAGAACAGACATTTTCACGATGTTAAGTCTTCCTATCCATGAGCAAGGTATATTTTTCCACTTATGTAGGTCTCTTTTGGTTTCTGGCAGTAGTGTCTTGTAGTTTTCTTCGTATAAGTCTTTTATATCTCTGGTTAGATTTATTCCTATTTATTTTATCTTCTTGGGGGCTATTGTAAATGGTATTAATTTGGTGATTTCCCCTTGGAAGCGCTCTTTGTTGGTGAGAGGAATCCACTTGATTTTTGTATGTTTATCATGTATCCTAATACTTTGCTGAAATCTTCTCTTAGTTCCAGTAGTTTTCCTGTGGATTCTTTAGGGTTTTCTGTGTAAAAGATCGTATCATCTGCAAATAGAAATACTTTTACTTCTTCCTTACCAATTTGGATGTCTTTTTTTTTTTCTTTTTCTAGCCTAATTTCTCTGCCTAGAACCTCCAGCACACTGTTGAATAAGAGTGGTGATAAAGGGCATCCTTGTCTGGTTCCCATTCTCAAGGGGAATGCTTTAAAACTCTCTCCATTTAGGATGATGTTGGCTCTTAGCTTTGTCTTTTATTTATAGGATTGATTACATTAATTGTTTTTCTAATATTGAACCATCCCTGCATACCTGGTATGAATCCTACTTGGTCATGGTGAATTATTTCTTTGATATGTTGTTGAATTCTATTGGCTAGAATGTTGTTGAGGATTTTTGAGTCTAAGTTCATGAGAGATAAAAAAAAAAAAAACCACTGCCGTCAAGTCAATTCCAACTCATAGCAACCCAGTAGGACAGAGTAGAACTGCCTGGTAGAGTTTCCAAGGAGCAGCTGATAGACTCAAACTGCTGACCTTTTGGTTAGCCGCTATAGCATTTAACCACTACGCCACCAGGGTTTCTTCATGAGGGATATTGGTCTGTAATTTTCTTTTTTGTCTTTACCTGGCTTTCGTATGACGATTATGCTGGTCAGAGAATGAGTCTGAAAATACCTTTAGTAGTAGCGGTGCTAACACTTTCCTGATAATTAGGTAGAATTCTCCCCTGAAGCTGTCAAGGCCAGGGCTTTTTTATTTTTGGGGGGAGTTTTTTTAATTACCTTTTCAATCTCTTCTTTTTTTATAGACTTATTTCATTGTTCTACATCTGTTTGTGTTAGTTTATATAGGTAGTGTGTTTCTAGAAATTTGTCCATTTTCTCTAGGTTTCCGAATTTGTTACAGTACAATTTTTCATAGTATTCTGTTATGATTCATTTAATTTTAGTTGGGTCTGTTGTGATATTACCTACCTCATTTCTTATTTGGGTGATTTGCTTTCTCTCCTGTTTTTCTTTTGTCAGTTTGGCCGATGGTTTATTGATATTTTGTTTATCTTTTCAGAGAACCAGCTTTTGGTCTTGTTCACTCTTTCAATTGTTTTTCTATTCTCTATTTCATTTAATTCTGCTCTAATTTTTATTATTTGTTTTCTTCTGGGGCCCGAGGGCTTCTTTTGCTGCTCCCTATTTTTTTTTAACTTAAATAGTTAATGCTTTGATTTTGGCCCTTCCTTCCTTTTGGGTGTGTTCATTTATTGCAATAAATTGACCTCTGAGCATTGCTTCTGCTGTGTCTCAAAGGTTCTGGTAGGCTGTGTTTTCATTCTCATTTGATTCTATGAATTTCTTTATTCCATTCTTAATTTCTTCTCTAACCCAGTAGTTTTTTAGCAAGGTGTTGTTCAGTTTCCATGTGTTTCATTTTTTTTTTCCCCTGCTTTTTTTGTTATTGATTTCTACTTTCATGGCTTTTTTGTCAGAAAAGATGCTTTGTAATATTTCAATGGTTTGGATTCTGTTAAGCCTTGCTTTATGGCCTGTATGTGGTCTATTCTGCAGAATGTTCCATGTGCATTGGAAAAGAAAGTGTATTTGGCTGATATTGGGTGGAGTGTTCTACATATATCTATGAGGTCAAGTTGGTTGATTGTGGCATTTAGATCTTCCATGTCTTTACTGAGCTGCTTTCTGGATGTTCTGTCCTTCACCTAAAGTGATGTGTGACTTCATTTATTAGTCCCTCTTTTTTGTTTTAATGTTGTCATCTTTTACATTATGATGTCTCTGTTTCCCTATTTTCGGTGTTTTAGCTTTGTGATTTTTTGTGATTTCCCTATCTGGGGAGATGTGTCTGGTTGTTCTGTGCTGTGTTACCTGATGTTATTGATTTTCTAACCAAAGGACTCCCTGTAGTATTTCTTGTAATTTGGGGTTGGTTTTTGCAAATTCCCCAAACTTCTATTTTTCTGGAAATATCCTAATTTTGCCATCATATTTGAGAGACAGTTTTGCTGGATGTATAATTCTTGGCTGGCAATTTTTTTCCCTCAAGCTTTTGCATATGTCTTCCCATTGCCTTCTTGCCTGCATAGTTTCTGCTGAGTAGTTTGAGTTTAGTCTTATTGACTCTCCTTTGTAGGTGACTTTTTGTTTATTCTTAGCCACTCTTAAAATTCTCTTTTTATCTTTGGTTTTGGCAAGTTTGATTATAGTATGTCTTGGTGACTTTCTTTTGGTATCTACTTTCCGTGGGGATCAATGGGCATCTTGGATAGGTATCTTCTCATATCAAGGAAGTTTTCTGCCAACAAACCTTCAACAATTCTCTGTATTTTCTGTTATCTCCCCTGTTCTGATACTCCAGTCACTCATTCATCTTGATAGAGTCCCACAAGATTCGTAGAGTTTCTTTATTTTTTTAAATATTTTATCTGATTTTTCCTCAAATACGTTGGCACCAAGTGCTTTTTCTTCAGTCTCACTAATTCTGCCTTCCATTGCCTCAGTTCTGCTCTTCTGACTTTCTATTGTGTTTTTTTTATTCTGAAATTTTATTGTTAATCTTCTGGATTTCTGTTTGCTGTCTCTCTATGAATTCTTGCAACCTGTTAAACTTGTCATTATGTTCTTCTCTAATCTTCTTAAGTTCCTCTGTTGCATTGTCTCTGTGCTCCTTGGCTTGTTCTGTGCTTTGTCTGATCTCCTTCCTGATCTCTTGAAGGGTTCTGTATAGGAATCTTTTGTATTCTACCTCCAGTAGTTCCAGGAAGTTATCTTCAATTGGAAGATTTCTTGATTCTTTGTTTTGGGTGCTTGCTGAAGCCATCATGGTCTGCCTTTTTATATGATTTGATGTTGACTGTTATCTCTGAGCCATCGATGTTATTGTGTTTATTTATTTCATGTTTACTGTTTTTACTGTGTCCTAGTTTCTTGTTTTGATAAGTCCAAATAGGCTGCTCAAATGAGCTAGTTTGATTACTGGAGACTTTGAACCTCTAATATCCTGTTACCTGGTAGTTAGAAGTATTACTAGGTATATGGACCCAGGAGTCTATTCACTTTTATTGCATGGATGCAGCTCAGGTGTCCAGGTAGTTGGTCACTGAGTGTGTGGTGCAGTCTCTCACCTACACACCTAGACAAGCAGGGGTGATTGGTGTAGGCACGGGTATCTGGCTGCAGTAGGGTGTCATGTGCTGAGCAAGGCAGGGGGCTGACAGCTTCCCCTGAGTGTCTGTGAGGAAAGTGTGTCCCTGTTCCCTAGAGCACATAGGTGGTTGGTTTTGCAGACAGACTATGGGCACCCAGTGCTATTGGCTGTAAGGACTAGGGGGCACCACTTATTCTTGAACCACTATTGTGGGTGAGGAGCTGGCATGGGTGAAGCCAACAGCCCTCCGGCCCCTGATGTGGGTAGGTGAGGACCCTGCGTAATAAGCAGAGCAACGCCAAATGTCACGAACCTGCCTGTCTACCATACAGCTGATACAGTTGAGGTTAGACTTCAGGTATATACCCTGCTGTTCTGTGCTAATGAGGGCCTATGCTGTTGTAATGAGCCCACACAGGGCTTTGCGGGATCGAAAGGAATTCAAAGTCTGTGGCCCTCTTATGCCTGTGCCTAGGCAAAGAAGCTGTTTCTTCCCTTAGTTCGCAGCTTAGGGGAGCTAGCAGATTACTTTTTCCTGTTTGTTAATTTGTTCTCTCTCCAAGGCCAGGAGAATGGCTCAGGATGTATGACAGGTCCTACTTCAGGCCCAGGGGATGAGGCAGTCTCTGAAACTGGCTTAGGCTCAGTGCAGAGCAGGAAGGGGGCAGGGAAATGGGAGTGATGTTTTTCCCAAAGTGGTGTTTTTTGATCTGTTTGGTAGGTTAAATGCATATACTTATTTTTGCCCATTGAGTGCTGCTTTTCACTGATCATGGAGGCACGAGTGTACTCTCCAACACTTGATCTCTCCTGATGTGGAAAATGCATCCTAAGCACCACTGCTGGCTTCACGGCACTCGTGCCAGTGAATCCGGCCTGTTTGGTTCGGGTTCCCACAGGCCAGGTCTGGCAACTCCTCACTGCTTCCGAACTGTCTCTCCCTCCCTCTGCTGCTCAGCTCGATTCCTCAACTTTGTCCTTGATATTCAGGGCTCCTAGATTGTCACATATAATCAATTCACTTGTTTTTTCAAGCCTTTATTGTGAGAGGGACCACATGAAGCATCTGACTACTCTGCCATCTTGGCCCTGCCTCTCTGTTTGAGAATTTTTTAAAAGTCAGTCTCGAATATGTGATTACAACTCAGAAACATATAGAGATTTTGTAGGAATTGCAAATTTGTCAGCAGCAAATGATGATGGAATGAGCCCTCTGTGGGATTGCCTGCCACTCTAGTGGTTTCCAGGGACAATTTGAGTCTCTGCTGAGTCTATAGTGAAGCAATCAGCCTTGCTATGAGTTCCACAGGAAGGGTAAAGGACCAGACAAATGGATGAAATCCTAAAACAAATGACAGTTACCTTTTGCCTTAAGTACATATTTTTATAGAACTATAGAAAATATACGTAATTCATTTGTCTATGACACCCTAATCTTTACATTTATGCGGGTTTAGGTGAAATTCTTCCACTCTCAGACAGTTACCATTAAGTTGTTACATTGCTTCAGATATGACTTTTCTAGGAAAAAAAAAAAAGAGAATTTCATAAAAATTATCTTTATTCTTATTTGGGAAACCTTGGTGGCGTAGTGGTTAAGTGCTACTGCCTCTAACCGAAAGGTCAGGAGTTTGAATCCACCAGTTCGAATCTACCAGGAACTCCTTGAAAACCCTGTGGGACAGTTCTACCTTGTCCTGTAGGGTTGCTATGAGTCGGAATCAACTCGACAGCAACAGGCTTATACGTTTTATTTTTGTTTGAAGTAAAGGAAGAACTAGAGATCATCCACAATGGAGAATACAGTTCTAAAGACTCTCTAAATGCACTTATGGTGTGAAATATTGTCATGAATTTGGAAATATCTTAGCTTCCATTCTATTAAAAATTTGTCAGCTGAGATTGTGAAAAGGTCTTTGATTTTTATTAGAAGTTAGTAGGTACAAAAGATTTTTTTTGAAAGTCAACTGTGTAAGTGTTAACAGAATAAGTGGTGAAAAATGTGTCAAGGCGACACATATACTCCCTACTAATTTTTGAAAAAAATATATGTTTCATAAAGAATAATAATTACTTCCTTTTAAAATCATTTTTTTCTATAAGGGGATAAAAAGGCTTAGCTGGCAAAAAAAAATTAATGCTTTTATTACTATATACGAGGAAGAAATAAAATTAAAGTAAGATGATTTTTGGCTTTTTCCACAGAAAAGGAAGCCATCTTCAATTAGGCATAATAACTTCATAAGTGTTTAGTTTATACAGATCTTTTCCCAAAGAATGCTACACAATGAACAAATTTTTCCATTTTCTCTCTATGTAGATGTTAAAATTTCACACTACTATTTTCTGTGAAATTCTAGTCAAAATGATGTGCCTGTTAATAATATCAAACCATGGAAAGGGATTTGAACAGCTATGTTTAAAGAACCTTGGCTACTTAAGAAGCATAGGGAAGTAAAGAGTGTTGTACCTGATCAAGCAGAATGCCATGACAGATGTCATCCTGATGAAATTCATTTCACTTTACCATACTTCCTAAAAGAATGGTTGCCCTTGATTTAGCATCTAAACTTAATATAATACAGTCCTCCTTGTCTTGGTTGTACCCAAAAACCAAAGCCGTTGCTGCCAACTCTAGTGCCGTTGAGTGTCAAGTCAATTCAGAGCGTTGTTAGACTTAAAAACAAACAGAACTCTATATTGAGGCTATTTAATTTTGCTGAAAAGCTATACTTAGATTTGAGGGGAAGGTGGAAATGGATATACAAGGATTCCTAAGACTTAGAACTTTTATCTAGAGCCGTCTTGTTACTGGGAAATGAGAAACCAGTGTTGTAGCCATTCCTGTCCCTTCTATATTGCATAGTTCTTTCCTCTCAGGACCTAGAACTCAGACTAGTATTACAAATGAGAGGAAAGTGAGTGATCTGTTTGAAAAGTCAGTATGGTTTGTCTATGTTCTCCCTTTTACGGAGCTACAGTATGTTCTAATTTAGACATTGGTCAGGAGACATTGCCTGGCACTCACTTTTGGAGTCCACACAAAGGGGCTGACTGAGGCAATATGAGGCTTGATTTGTATTTTCCAGACAATTTCTGCGATTTTCTGCATGCTTTTCATTGTATTGAATTGCTAGAACCCAGCATTTTGGCAGCAGAACACTATTTGTAAATGTTACCTTAGTTAACTCATGGGGTTTTATCAACCTGGAAAAAAATCCAGTTCTATACTTTTTAGCCTCTTTGTAAACATATTCTAAGAAACAAGTGGTCAAGATGCTGGAGTGGTTAGCAGACTGTAGTGTGCTCTCCATAGAGTGGCATCAGATAGTCAATTAACGTACACATTAAAAAACACATTAGGCCAAACTAAACATCATCTGCTATACTAATCTGATAAAAAATAACCATAATTTATCATACAGGCCTTTGGGTGGGAAGACTGGAGGATGGCTTTGTATTGCTTTTGGATACCTTTTGTGCTGGCTGCTTTTTGGATTGCTGTGGTCTCGGAGAAGAACAAGATGTTTAGGCATCACTTGTTTAGCTATTTAGTTAAGACTAACACGTCTCCTGATGTTGTTAATAAACAGTTAAGCAGAGATCCTTCGAGCAGTAAGAATGCAGCAGATCATTCTTGTTCTTTTCAAGGAAAAGGGGCTAAATCAATAAACTTCTGCCCTAACGAATGATAGTTTTAAATATAACTCAGGATTATACTGTTTGCAAATTACCCTAATTGTGCACCCTTAGCCAAATCTGTTCAAAGAATGTTCTTGAAGCAAATATGAATGATCATGAGTGCATTTTATCAGCTTCGTTAAGGAAGTAACAAGGTAAATTGACAAATGAGTTAACCCACTGGAAAAAAAAATATATCTTAAAAAAATTCCAGCTTATAGAAAAAAAAAAAACCAAAAAAACTATTTTCAGCTTTATACCACATCAGCGATGTGTATTTTAAGGTTTTAGAAAATTTATGTATTTTATTAATCTGCAATTACAACATAAAATTTTGCTCAGTTAAAAAAATACCATGTATCATGTGTGATATAGCATATGAAGCCTGATAATTAAAAATGTATGACTGCTTTAGCTTAATAGGAATCCCTGGAGACATAGTGGTTAAGAGCTATGGCTGCTAACCAAAAGGTCAGCAGTCCAAACCCACCAGGGACTCCTTGGAAACCATATGGGGCAGTTCTACTCTGTCCTATAGGGTCGCTATGAGTTGGAATCGACTCAATGGCAACGGGTTTGGTTTTTTGTTTTTTTTAGCTTAACAGAACTTGTGTATCTAGATGAACTAACATGTCAGAACATTTGTGTCTTCTAACTGATCCAAAGCTGCAAAGACAGAGATTGGATAGCTCAGTCTAAACGTAACAGCTAGATCCATTTTTCTAGATTACATTTTAAAGTTCTTTAATCTTTGGAAATTGTATATATATATATGTATACGAATAACTTTAAAATCAACAGGAAAGCTTTTATAAATGTAACTGGAAATTTCTTCACCTAATATATTTTATTTTTTGATATGATTCAAGTTGTTAAAATGTCTGTTCAAAGATTTATTCTTTAAAGAGAAGTCATCCTGTTTTTAACATTTTTATCTTTTTTTTTTAACCTCATTGCTAAATTTTGGATTTTCTCTGAAGGAATTCCATATTTATGAATGTATTTTATGTAATTTTTTAATGCCTTCAAATTCATTTTTCAAGTATTGAATAATTGATATGTTTAACGGAGATTTGTCTAAAATAATTGTCTAATTTCATTCGAACTCTTTTTTATCTGCCTACAAATTTGTTCCAAAACATTTTGAAATCATTTGTTTTTGTGGAAATGCACATTTAAAAAAGACTTCAGAGTTTCATTGCATGCTGTATAAAATAATGAAACTCGAAAACTACAGCATCTTTCTGTAGGTGGAGAATATGAAAGCAGAAAAGAAGGAGAAAAAGAAGCCATATAAACAGTTTCCAGAATAGGCAAAGATGCTGATAAAGCAAAAAATGACCTTGTTCTTCCTACTGAAATCCTGGAATAGCCAATTAGCATACAATCATTAAGAACTTACTGTGTGCAAGATAAGAAGCCCCGGTGGCACAACTGTTAAGTGCTCGGCTGCTAACCAAAAGGTTAATGGTTTGAACCCACCCAGACCATCCGTGGGAGAAAGACCTGATGATCTTCTCCCTTAAATATTAAACCAAAACCAAACCCATTACCATGGAGTTGATTCTAACTCATAGCAACCCTAGAAAACCCTATGGGGAAGTTCTGCTCTGTCACATGGTGTTGCTATGATTTGAGAATCGACTCGATGACACCTAAGAACAACAACAACAACATGTACTTGATATTGTGCTAGACATTATGATGGGCATGAAGTTGAAATTTCCCTGGTTGGGGTCCTGGTGCAGCTTTCATTCCTAGATGTACTTTTACAA